>NC_056741.1:466263107-466550607 GCF_019279795.1 Protopterus annectens
GTCAGAGACGCATGGGCAATTTTTGGTGGGAATAGGACCCATTTTTTTAAGAGTAGAAAGAAAGGTAAACATAAGGAAAGAGGGGGGAGAAGGTAATCACAGCAGGTATACCCACAGAAGAAATAGCAAATCACAAGACAGACAAAGGTTAGAAAAAAACAGTAAGGACAGGTAAGTTACGCAGACAGCACACTGCACAACACAGGTAAAGGAACGCTGACAAACTGGGTGATGATGAATACCAGCCATGGTGAAATGCAGGAAAACATATTTGTCAATGCACTATTACATTATGACATTTCGCAAACTGTGTAGAAGTCATACCTGTATGTGTATGACCAATGGTAGATGTGTGTTCTAAGGTGATAAAGTAGGATCACAGTGCACATTGGATAAGTATGTACATATCCAAATAGTCCCTCAGCAGTGTAGGTGTAAACCATGAAACATCACAAAATGAACAAATGCAGGAATAACAATGGTAGATAACTCCACCAGAAGACAGAACCTAACCTGCAACCATACATGTGAAAGGCAAACAGCCAACCACAGTGCCAAACAGAAATACTGCAGAAGAGCAACAAATGCTACACACACAAGTAGGTGTGCATAACCCAGACAGATGTGTGATGGAATGTGTATATGTTACACATAAGACATGTCAAAGGCAACACACAGGTGTAGATGTGTATGTCTGTCTGTCAGTGGCATAAATGGAATGTCAATACACATACATACAAAAATGATATGTAATAATATGTTCAAAAATGTAACAGTACAGCATAATAAATATAGCAGGCTATGCACATAGATGTGAAAAATCTATAATGTAATAACGATGCATTGAAGCATTAGCCAGCAGCTTGTGCGCACATGTCCTGCATTGTACAATGGACATACATGTGTCACATGTTCACTGTTTCAAATTAATACATGGCAATGGTCAGTAGTGTTACCAAAGTAAAACATACCTGTAAAAAATAGTGAAATATGAAGGCGAAAGGGAGATGGACAACCTGAGCCCAGATCAGGATAAAGCAGGATAAGGTAAGCTGACACAATGCAAATGTATGTGTACAGCACACAGGGTGTTGTAGAAGCCACATAAAAATACAATTAATCAAATGGAAAATATATGTCAAATAGTCAGATTGATTGCTGATGTCCACAGAACCGGACATGCATAAAACATACATACACGGTACTGTGCAGTCATCTTGCATCAATATGCATATGTAAGCAAACTAAAAATTACAAGCACATACATATGCAAATGTCAAGTACAGAAATGCAGGTGTATATCAACCATCCTACTCATTATGGAGCAGAGAACACTCCTGTAAGCACCACTGCAGTACATCTATAGTACTTCTGGGAATGCTGACATGTCAAAGGTACATTTGTGTGTCAGTATGTATCCAGCTCTGTGCACACACAAATACAATCATTTAATGTGTACAACTATTTCTGGAAGGTGTACACTGATGTCAGCACTTAATGGGTGTGGAAATGCTACATACAGCAAACTGTACTGTGAAAGAATGTGTTATCTGTAACATTGTGTACAGATTAACATTACATTGCCTTTTGATGCAGTCAGAAAAGGAGGACTGTACATAGAATATACCTGCATATGATTCCACATGACATCAGTATTGCCAAACCATGACACAATACCACATCATGACATTGGGACATCATGACAACTGTCATCCAAAGGCATGTGGAATGACATGCCTGTATGTTGCGCATACCTGATATGGCAAAACAGAAATCCAAGGCATATCCCTCTGCTAGTAATGGAGTATGGACAATGTATGCTGTCTGCCAGCACCCCACTAATACACATGTTT
Source organism: Protopterus annectens (assembly GCF_019279795.1). Lineage (NCBI taxonomy): Eukaryota > Metazoa > Chordata > Ceratodontiformes > Protopteridae > Protopterus > Protopterus annectens. Next base: position 466,264,961 of record NC_056741.1, read on the forward strand.
ACAGGCTGCCTCTTGCAGCACTATTTGTAGGTTAACTGCCACAATATGTGGACAGTTGACTGTGTGTGGAAAGTGCAATGTATTAACATGTGTCATGCATGCATTGAAACCAAAGTAAATGTCACACAAGAATAACACATAAGCATGTCAGCTACATGGCATGCATGCACAAGAGTACATATGCAGTCCACTCAATGAAGTGGCAATCACGATGTTGGCAGCATAACACAAGTGGAGCACACAGATAATACTTATGGACCAGAGGGAACTGGCTGATGGGGCTCATACTCTCAAATCATCTCATGAGGTATCTCCTGGAATGATTCCCACATAACCTGTGCTATATCCTCAAAGAAGGACACCATCATGTCCCTCATCTGTATTCAGAACATATTGGTCATGTTTTCCCAGATCACGTCTGAATAATCATCTCAATTTTGGTCATATCAATATCTCCTCTGGGGCACAGTTATGATGGCTTGGGAAGGAGCAAGTCCAGGTTCCTCAGCATTGTCATCATCATCATCATCATCATCATCATCATCATCCTTGGAAGTCTCTGACAGTAGCCTCACATGTGCTTGTCACCGTCTTTGGATCAGAGAACATCCATGGGTCTTGTGCACTGTAAAGATTAATTGCAAAACACAACAGAAAACAAAAGCAAATATCTATCATGCAGAACAGTCCCATGAATATTGTAGTGCAACAGAATATGATTATGAAGACTATTTACAAAGGGAATGACACAGGTCCATTATGGACAAAGTTACCTATGGCCCTATATGTCCTATTCATAAAAAGGAAGTCAATATTTTTTTCTGAACAATTTTATATGCTTAGTCACACCCATATAGGTCATTAGCCTTGTAAGACTGGATGAATGCTCAAATCAACAGATTATACTGTCTGCATTCAGTGATTTGTATGAGCAGCCACAGTGTCATTGTTAAAATGAGGAGAATGTGATATGACAACATCATCATCAACACCATCATCATCAGCCCCCTTTTTCCCATTTTTCTACATGGGGTCGGGGTATCGTGTCAACTGTCACCAACTCTCTCGATTTAGTGCCACACTCCTGCCTTCTTCAACACTCATGCCTGACTGTTGCAGATCTTCTTTCACACAATCCATCCACCTCTTTGCTGGATGTCCTCACTTTCTCTTACCTTCTTTCTGTCTGTCCCAAATCTTCCTCACCAGATTGTCTTCTGCTGTTCTACACATGTGCCCAAACCACCGTAATCTATTTTCTTTGATCTTTTCTGCAATTGGAGCTACTTCGTCTTCTGCTCCTATAACCTCATTTCATCATCTGTCCCACAGTGTGCATCCTATCACCTTTCTTGGGCACTTCATTTGCATCACCTCTAGCTTCTTCAACTGTTCTGGCTTTACTGCCCAGGTTTCTGTACCATACAGTAGTACTGGTCACAGCACTATCTTGTACACCTTACTTTTCAGCTTCTTTGGCATTCTTTAGACTATACCTGATACTCTATGCCAATTGGCTGCAGCCCTTCTTATTCTAGCGTTGACCTCTTCATTCAGACTACCCTTCTCCTCAACTACTCCTCCCAGATACTTGAAGCTGTTTACCTGTTCCACTTTCTTCCCTTCTATCTATATTTTCAGCTTCTTCTGATTTCCCCAGTTTGCTGCCATTACCACTGTCATATCTGTGCTTAGTTTCATTCCATGTGCCTTCAGATTTACATTCCATTCTCCTATCCTTTGCTGAAGTTCTAGCTCAGAGTCTGCCTGTACTGCCACATCATCTGCATACTGCAGCTTTGTTGATCAGTCCTCTCCAACCTGTTTGCTAATGTAGTCTATCACCAGTATGAACAGCAGTAGGCTCAGAGCTGAACACTGATGTACACCCACACCCTCTGGGAACCCCTCTGTGAGGCCGAACACTATTCGTACTTGAGTCATTGGGTCCTTGTACATAGCCTGCACTAATTCTACCAGTGTTTCTGGGACTTCAAACCACCACAGTACTGCCCAGATCAGCTTTCTTGGGACCTTGTTATATGCTTTCTCCAAGTCTAGGAATGCCTAGTTGGACCCTCTCCTCATCTCTAGCTTTTTCTCAAGTATCTGTCTCAGTGCAAACATTGGGTCAGTTGTGCTGCATCCTGATCTAAATCCAAACTGCTCATCTCCCATCTTACATTCTACTACTCTGCATATCCATTTATCAATCACTCTCTCGAGAACTTTCATGCAATGGGATAAGAGTTTGATGCCTCTGTACTGCCCACAGTTGTGGATGTCCCCTTTATTCTTGTACACTGGCACGAGTATGCTTATTCTCCAGTCATCTGGGATATGTCTTGCTCTCCACACTGCTATTAGTACCCTCAGGAGCCATTTCTCCCCTATCTCACCCAACATCTTTATCATATCTGCTGTGACCTCATCTGAGCATGGTGCTTTCCCTTACTTCATCTTCCTTAGTGCTATTCTTACTTCTTCTAGGGTGGGCTCCTCTTCTTCTCTCATTGTAGGCTGTTTCTGGCACAGTGCAGCTACTGTGGGGTTTTCTTTATTCAGAAGCTGCTGGAAATATTCCTTCCATCTGCCTTTGATGTCCTCTGGGCTGATGAGCAGGCTGTTGCTTGCATCCCTTATGAAGGGTATCTGACAATCTTCTTTATCTTTCTGTCTTTGCCTTGCAACCTGATATAGTTTCCTTGTGTCCCTTACTGAGTCACTTTCTAGAAGCTGGTACAGCGCCTACATTACCCTATTCTTTGCTATTGCAACTTCTTTCTTAGCTTCTTTGTTAGCCAACCAGTAGTCCTTCCGAGCCTGGTCAGTCTTTTCTGTCTCCCACTTCTTCCTGCACTCCTTTTTTCTTTTGATGATTTCCTGGACTTCTGCATTCCATCACCAGCTTTTTTTATGTACCTTATTTCCATACCTGGCTCAGCCACATATCTTTTCTGTAGTCCTAACACACACTGTTTTTAGGTGCTGCCATTCTTCTTCAACTCCACCTATTTCCTCCTCTTCTTGGGGTGATAGAGCCCAGAGTAATTCCTTGAACTGTTGTACTTTCTCTCCAGTCAACTTCCAGATTTTCAGCCTGGTCTCTGTTGACCTTAGAGCCTTCTCTGATCACTGCTTGCAGCTGATGTGTTGGCTACTATCACGCCATTCGCCAGATAGAAGTCTAGAATGGCTTCTCCTTCTTCATTCCTGTTGCCCCACCCATGTGGACCCAGGCAGTCCTTGAATCCTGTTCTGTCTGTCCCGATATGTGCATTCAAGTCTCCCATTATCAACACCAATTCATGTTGTCCTGCTTTGTCTATTAGGTTTTGCAACTGCTGTCTGAATGCACTCTTTTCCTCACTATCACAAACCTGCTGTAGGGCATAGGCTGAGATTATGAATACTGCCCTATCATTACATTGGAGTCTGACTGACATGAGTCTGTCATTAAGTCTGATGATATCACTTACTCCCTTCTGAAGCCTCTCTCTCACCACAATTCCTACACCCATTTCTAGCCTGCCTCCACCTGAGTAGAAGACTCTGGATCCTAAGCCAAGTGGTTTTGCTGCACTGCCCTTCCATCTCGTCTCCTGGATACATAAGATATCCAACTTCCTCCGTATCATCATGTCATCCACTTCCAAGCTGCATCCTGTCAGTGAACGTACATTAAGAGTAGCAATTTTCAGTTCCTGTTTGGCAGGTTGGTTGGTTTTATGTCCAGCTTTCGCCCAGGCTGAGCAACAAGACACTGGCCAGCCAGTAGCTTATTGACCCAGGGCTGCTGGGCTTTATAGCGGGCACACACTGGCCAACAGGGGCACGAGAGAAAAATTGCACAGACGAATTAAAGACAATTATAGTGCTTTTTAAACGATGTTACCACACTGAGTTGAATTCCAGATTTGTTCTGACACTGGTGTGAACGAGACAAAAAAACACTGGAACCCACAGACACGCCAATATATCCTCAGACAGGTTCAGTGTGAACTCCAGGTGAAGGCTGCCCTCTCCAAAGCAATCTCAGAGCAGAGGGCTGCCTCCCAAACATGCCAGCTGCCTGTGCACAGGCCTTTCCTGGGAGAAAGCTTCCACCCTGCATGGCTGCCCCCAGATGGATGCCTACCTTCCATGAGGATACATGCAAGAGGAACTAACTTTCACTACAAACAGCTAGCCCACAGGCTCACTACAGGATAACCGCCACAGAATGGCCCCAAAATAGTGAGTGGCCCCACCACAAAGGGCAAGCATCTGGAGAGGATGAAACTATCGCCCTATAAGCAGACACAGCTTGAGCTGCAAGGCTGGTGATGAGGATCATCATGGAGCTCAAACACAGACCAGGGGACCTCTGGACAGGCGATCCTACCCCTGAAACAGTCACCACGGGCAGGTCCTGCTCTCTTCTGTCCAGTCCACACAGCCTAACAGCAAGGAAAAAGCTATAGACACAGGAGGCAGTCCACACAGCTCATAGATGACCTTGCAAAGATATTCGACACAATACCTACTATCGAGGGCATATAAGCTAATCAATAAACAACTGGACAGAACCCACTCACACAAGAGGCAGTCAAAAGCTGCTTCAGAGCAGAGCCACGTCACAGAGTTGCTGGAGCCATGTCAGACTCAAAACCTCTCATGATTGTTCGGGTATTGTGTTTCTGAGGTGGGAGAGGTCTTGTTAATTTCTGACTTTTCAAGTTCGCAGGCAACCACTCCAAATGACCATCAAGTTTCAAGTATCAAACCTCCACCATCATAAATAATCTTCTCTCAGACAGACACAAATATCTCTCGCAAGAAGCCAAAGAACAAGTGCCAAAATGTATAGTCATAAATAGTTAAAACATGCAAATGTACCCCAATACCAACACAAAGGCAATGCAATTACCATTACCATTAGAGGTTATTAGAGACCTAAAAGTAGATAGAGACCTCTCTCCCTTTGAATACCCAATTAAAGTGGCTAAAACCACATTGCTGTGGCTAGAAATCATCTTAGAAGCCCTTCTAGATCTAGCGCTCATCAGGAGATCAAGTTCCCTTCTCATCCCCTCTTTCCATCTAATCACATAATACAATGCCATCCCCCTTACCCACTTATCTCGACACCTGCAGCAATTAGAAAGACCCCAAAAGTATCTCACCAAGAGGATCAAGGGAGGATCAAGGGTCAGGGTTAGCTGTTACAAACTAAAATGCTAAAAAATCTTACCACACTCTTAGTTGCATATGCCTACCTTTATATGCTTTATCTACATGCCCGATATACAGCTATGTCAAACCTAAATTAATGGACAATAAAATTAGAGTTAGAGCCACACGAGGGATTCTGCCTGAGGGACAAGAAATCAAAATAGTTGCTGATGGACAGTTGAGCAGGTTCACAACCCCTCAGCTCTTCTGAATAGAATTAGTTTTCCAGTTGGAGCACCTCAGGAGCATCTCACTGGAAGAAGAATCATATGTGGATGGGGATCGGGGGTTTGTTTGTGTCCCAGATTACTCCTACTGTACTATTAGACAGAGGCACAGTAAAAAAAAAAAAAAAAGGGCACAGTATACAAAAATCAAGGGGTGAAGCCACTACAAATCATCGGGGGCTTATAATGCCCCCCAGGGCAGATAGCCTAGTATGAACCTATGAACCTATGAACCTATATACCCCTCCCTCCATTTGCATGGGTCCCTGGTGTGGTTCAGAGTAGGCCGGGTCCTCAACCCACTTATCACCGGTAACTACCCATGCCCATTTTTGGCAACATTAGTCAGCATGACCGAATCACCTACAACCATATTTTACACCGTCAAGTGATATGACAACATTGTAGATAATAGGCAAGCCATATGACAAACATCTGAGACAGACAGCATGATAATTGTCTGAAGGCATATCAATATAATGAGTATGACAGTAAAAGCAATGTGATATGTTCTGTCAACACAGCTGGTGACATGAGAATCTAATATATCTGTCAATAACAGTATTGTATGTGTACAACTGCATGCATTATCTACCAAAACAGTTAGCAATCAGTAGCCTGAAAAATCAAAACATTGTGAATATGCTTGCTGATACTGAACTGCTGTAATCAAATGTTTATCTGCTCAAGTGACAGTAAATTTAGTCTATAACTGTGTTTCTACAAAAACACCCAAGGTGTTGGAGACAGATCTTGAGAGCTACCTGTCTACCTAACACATCTTAACTAAAAAAAGCATGTTTTGCATGCAGTGAAAAGACTTTCCTAGGATTCAATAAGCATTTTTTCCGTGCATGAACAGTGTAGCTGTTCCTGCACGGAATATAACCATTGAGCGATCCAGTAAACTACTGTTCTGACATGCACGAGCCTGCTTACACTATTCCTGCATGGACACCACTGCTGGTGAAACCCATGCAAATGAGGTGAATTAGTGATTCAGCAAGCAGGCAGGCATCCTTGCAACAATAGTGTCAGTTGCAGAAATGTATTCGGCAGCCGAATACATTTCTACAAAAATTAAAACAGAAGCATGACAGCTCAAATAAAAGCATGTATTATAGTCTTTAGGCATGCCAATGGCCAAATATATGACCATTGGCATGGAAAAGTGTTTCATTTTTATAAAAATAAATGTTTTTTTTTTGGGCCAATATCGGCCGCTTAAGCATAGGTCAGCGGTGCACAAACAGGATCGTGACAAAAATAAAAAAATGTGAAAACTCAATTTTAAGGGAAAGCTGCATTTTGGCATTATAGTCTAAGGCATGCAGAATCAAAACAATACCAGGGAACAGTGGTTGTTAAGGGGAAAGGCTTTGGGGTAGTGCAGTAACTATGGACTAAGGCAGTGGGGTATGCAAATGAGGGGAAATTTACTGAATCACAAAAATATTCTAAGTGCCAAACTGTACCTAACCGCGTAGGTGCTATAACATGATTGTGTAAGCAGGAGGAGCAACAGACATGAAAAGGGGGTGTGTTATGCATGATGTAAGCAAATTGGAGCCCTATGGCCCCCAGATAAGCTTAGCTATGCAAGGGTGTGTGTCTGAGGCTGTATTGACTTATTCCATGAAATGCAGAGCGTGTTTGCATCCAGGGAGAGCAGTTTCTCAGTGTTTAAATTAGCTAAACAGGGTTGCGCGTCACCTACTGGGTCTAAACAATAACTCCCCCCCGGAAATAGCAGGACTGTTTACATTTGGGCACCGGGTTTGCACCTCAGGGATTAAAGGGATGGAAATGGGAAGGGGAAAAAAGGAAAAAAAAAGGAAAATAGCAGAATAAAAGTAATCAAAAACAAATTGCATAGCTAGCAGGTGGAATTGTTCATAGTCAGCCAATCATACAGGCAGCATCTGCAGCACAACAGTATGAAATATGGAAACACCTTACAGTCTGTTTTTTCCCACATACTCTGCACCATTGGAGTATACATGCAGGGAATTTTAATTGGAAAAATGTTAGAGGCTGCCATTGCTTTGATCCATCAGTATGTTCTAGAGGCTGAAAGCAGTGAGGAGGATAATGCTGACAACCGCCACAGACTGAGGAGAAGAGTGTTCAGACGCAGGGTAACTTACCAGGGGCTACATGATATGGAGATAGAGTGCTACAGGGTGGACAGAGACATACTTCAGCAAATCATTGAGCTGTGGCGGCCACAACTCAGACCTAAAATCAACAGAGGGGATCCCGTCTCAGTGGATACCAAGGTATGTGTAGCCTTAAGAATATTAGTTACAGGTACTTTCCAAAGACCTACTTGGGACATCATGGAGGGTCTCACAGGCATCTGCATCCAGGGTACACCAGCAGTTCTTGGATGCCATGCTACCACATGCCAGTGAGCACATTTACTTCCCCAACACCCATGAGGAGAGGACCAGCAATATGCGTCTCTTCCACCATGTAGCAGAATACCAAGAGGTACTGGGTGTGATAGACTGTACGCACATCCACATCAAAGCACCACCCAGTAAACAGGATAGGGTCTACATAAACCGCAATGGAAAACTGCAAAGGATTCCCCTCTATCAACTGCCAGGTCATGTGCAATGTGTAGGGCATTATCATGAATGTGTGTGCTTGCAGCCCCGGAAGCTCTCACGACTCCCACATCTGGCATTCGTCATAGCTATACCAGGTATTTGCCAGTGGGGGCATCCCATATGGCCATCTGGTGGGGGATGCTGGCTATGCACTGGAGCTGTGGATGATGACACCCATCAGAAATGCACACACACACACACACACACACACACAAAAGAACAAAATAATAAGGCACATGCACAAACCAGGATCATTATAGGGTGTGTATTTGGGATGCTCAAGTCACGGTTCCGCTGCCTTGACATATCTGGTGGAGCCTTGCAGTACTCTCCAGCCACATGTGCACACATGTTTATAGTATGTGCCATGGTGCACAATATGATCCTGTGGAAACAGCTGCAGCAGAAACAGCACAAGGGAAGGGCCACACAGCCCACCACCATTGCCAAGGTCCCCACAGGCACAGAGGAACTCAGAGGAAGAGGCCCCTGAGCCTGCTCCTGTAGGCAGATGGAGGCCTGCCCAGTATGCTCAGGCCTTGGCAAAGAGGCAACGCATAGCACACACACTAACACTGTAGGGACCCCAGGGACTGACACCTCTTTCTGACTCTCACACACAGTAAAAAAGATGGCACACACATCACATTACCTGTAACTTATCGTGCATAGGCAGCGTACTGTGTGCATCCAACATAGGCAGCCCTCAAGCACCGTCCTCACAACTGCCACAGGCACAAGTTAAGTCAGTCTTCTTAACAATAAATGAATGGATTAGTATGTTTTGGTAGCATATCTATGGTAATGCTGCATGCATGCAAGTAAATGGGGTTGCCACTTGGGATAGCAGCAGACAACTGACAGCTATGTGGGACACCAGGAAATGTCTGCCCAAAATTGGCCTCCCCACACTATGCAGTAGTACCCAAGGTGACAAATCCCACTGCAGTATATGTTTGGGGACAACTAACTGGGGGGGGTCATAGGTCGCAGGCATGGATGTCAGTGTGGGGATCCCATACTCACCCCTCACACCCACACAGCAAGTCAGCAGTAGAAAACCAGAGAGAAATATCTGGTAAAGGCACACAAATGGCAGCAATGTTGAATTACCCCCCCACAGACTCACACAGTGATAGCACAGCAGGCCTCGCAGTTGCAGTAAGGCTATGAAGGGTAAGAAGTCTGAAACTCAAATGTATGCCATTACAATCTGACCTGTGGTCTTTACTGATATGCCTCTGGTCCCCAAGACAGGACACAATAGTATAGTAAATGGAACCAAAATGTAAAGCAAATATCAGCACAGTCTGTGCAAATGCATACAGTTGACAGGTGTGCTCCCCCCATATACCCACAGAAATGCAGTAACATGCATGGTTGCAGGGAAATAGCAGCATAGCACACATTGGCAGGACTGTCCCAATGCACATGAAAACATTTTGCTTGTCCACAATATGCAGGGGTCAATGAGCTATGTGTATGTGTGGCTAATACTGTCAGGATCTGGCCAGCACATTCTCCTCGCAGCCGTCTTGTAGTGCCCTAGGTACAGTGCCGTCTTTGACAGAGCCATGTGCAGATAACTGCAGTGTGCATATCAATGGCACCCACTGCTCTGCTACTGACATACCTGGAAGTCACAGTGCTTTGTGGAATATACTACACATATAATGGACATCTTGAAGGATTTGTAGCTGAGCTCTTCAGAGCACCCCACAGATTTGCACTATGGCTGGGTCATGCCAAAACATAGATTGTCTTCTGATAAAGACATTATTTTTTGGCTTTTGATGTATAGTATGGGTCATTGTTGTGTGGAAAGGTGCAAGTCCTTTCCATCCACAGCTTTCCAGCAGACACATGAAAATATTGGGCCAAAAGGGACTGGTATTTTGAACTGTTCCTAATCCCCTCCACCTTGGCTAAAGACCCACTTCCAGCTTATGAACAACAACCCCAAAGCAGGACACTGCCATCACCATGCTTCACCATGGGGATGGTGTTCTTTTGGTGATGCACAGTGTTGTTATTGTGCCAAACAAACTTTTCAGTATTGTGGCCAAATAGTGCAACCTTGGTCTCATTACACCATAACACATTTGCCCACATGTTTTTGGGAGACCCGATGTATTTTTCTTGAGAAATTCACCAGACCTGGATGTTGTTGTGTGTGTGAGAAGGCTTCTATCAGCCAAACCTACCCCATAGGCCAGACATGTGGAGAATACAGGAGGTTGTTGTCACATGTAGTACACAACCTGTACTTGCAAGGGATTCCTGCCACTTCTGTAGTGTTGCTATAGGTCTCCTGGCTGCCTCCCTGACCAGTTTGGTTCTTATCTTTTCCACACATTTGGAGGGATGTCCAGTTCTTTGCAATGTCACTATTGCCCCTTATTTCCACCACCATTTGATGACTGTCTTCACTGTGTTCCATGGTATATGCAGTCTGTGGAAATGTGCATGTACCCTTCTCTGGGCTGGTACCTTTCACAAATGAGATCCCTTTGCTGCTTTGTAAGCTGTATGTGAACTATGGCTGTTGCTGTAGCAGGCAACTGAGTAAATTTTGGATAATCCTGGTAGGACAGATGACCATTATTTGCTGTTAATCAAAGAGTCTCTGTAATTGATGGTAGGTATGTACCCAAGAAGCCGTAATGCTGTAATAATATTGAAAGCTGCTTCAACACAGTGTTAACTTCAGCCTGTGCACACATATGCATCTAGCTTCTTGTAAGTTTTTTATGTGTCATAATTGTTCCCCTAACAGATTTGCTTGTTTTACAATTGAATTATACAGGTTATAGGTCACATGAAAGGTTGGAAGGGTTCAGAAATGTTTTATTGTGCTCTCATTTTGTATATCACAAATACCTGGCATTCTGACAGGTGTGTATACACCATTTATATGCACTGTATAACACTAATTTATAAAATATGTCCCTAGTTTTGGGCCTTTGTCCCTCCATTTTGTCAGTCTTTGTCCAGATGTCTTGCAATGACAGGTTGTGAGGTATGCTACAGACATGTGACATCTCCTGCAAATAGGCTCCTGTGATGACCACTGTGATGCAATGCAGTTAGCCCCACCACAAGTAAACATGCAGATATTGCAAAATGGCTAAGAGTAACAGTTGTGTGCATGGTCACATGCATGACCTTAACATGCCTGGGGTACTGGTGAGCCACAACAGGGAAATCCCATACTCACCGGCTTCAGGCTGCTGTCCCACATCCAGACCAGAGGGACCTATGTAGCTGTGGGGGAGGGGTATTGTCAGCAGACTTACATTTGGCATTGGTGCAAGATGAATGCTATGTTTCTGCAGAGGTACAGTACAAGCTATGATAGTACACAATTTGCTGTCCCTCACCATAGAGGTGCACTTGTGTGCATTACTAAACCCCAGCCACAAATGCAGTTTGAACTGACATATACATCTAGATACTCTATAGAAGACAGTGTGACTGCTACATGATTAAATTTATGTGTACTGTGGCCTTACCTGGACGATCCTCACCTGTTGCCTAGGTGCCACCCACCTCCACAACTTGTGTTTCATGTGTTGGCTGTTGTGTGGGGGCTGTCCCAAGGTTGGCAAGCAGCTTCTCTGTTGCCATAAGTAGGACCTGTGTGGATGGACCCCCAACTTTAGCAGTACAGTCCAGGGGTGTCAGTAGCTAATGAAGGCTGGGGAGGCAGAGGGCAATAGGGGCACTTAATGATTTAAAAAGGGCAAATTTTTTAAAGGTGTTTACTACCATTACAGGAGCATCAGCATGATGCAAGCTAAGTTTCATTAAGGATAATTGCACATAAATTTCTTAAAAAATTAAAAATGAAGCCAATGTGTGTTGATATGAGGATTTATGTGTTAAAGAAGAAATTGCAGCACTTTTAAATTAAGCATGCCATTCTGAATTACTTTACCCTTTTCTGTACAACTTACCAGTGGAGAAAAAATAGCTAACAAAAGTACTTAATACAGTACTTGACCTGCATAGAGAGAATTGCAATAGCTTTGTAAGCAGGGATGCAATGGACCTACTTCTGACTATTGTACTGACTAACAATATACCATACACCCCCTAATGACCACCCCCTCAGTAGTCTGTCCATGTATGCATAAAAACCAAATTACATCAAAATGAATAATTTCTCCAAGGTTCCCGTAAGCAGTTTATCCATATATGCAAAAACACCAAAATTCAACATTTTCCCAAATGACCTGTTCAATAGCCTGTCCATGCATGCATGTAAGGAGCACATGACATCAACATGAATCAGTTTCCCCAAGGTTCCCTTATATACTTTTCCATGTATGCTCAAGCACAAAAATAAAGCATTTCCCCAACAACTTCTTCACTTTGTCTATGTAAGCGCAAGCAACATTTTCTCCTCTCCAATGACCACTTCAGTCAGCTTTGTCCATGTATGCAGAAGCACCAAAAATGAAACATTTCCCCTAACAATCCTCTCAGTAGTCTGTCCATGTATGCACAAGTGCTACCAAATGATATCAAAATGAATAATTTCCCCCAGGTTCCCTTAATTACTTTTCCACCATGTATGCACAAGTACAAAAATGAAGCTTTTTAGGTTCATAGGTTCATAGGTAGGTACTAGGCTATTGGCCCAAGGGCCTACGTAAGCCTAGCCAACAAGGTTCCCTGGCTTACGCCACCCAAAAAAGTTATTTTCCAGTGCCACTGTCGAGCAGAGACAAAGAAGTGATCCCCCGGGTGTATTTCCAATTTCCCATCAACTCACCAAGATTTTTCTTGAAGAGTGCTAATGAAGGACTTTGCTTGACATAGATGGGTAGCCTGTACCAGAGTATGGGAAGTCTCTGGGACAGGAATCTATCCCTCCAGCATGTCCTGTTTATTGTGGTGACAAGGTTTAGGTCCCTAGTGCATGTAGCTCAGAGGGATTGGGATTTATTTAGGTGTAGCATTTCCAATAGCTCTGGGTTTGACATAGCTTTATATGTTAGGCAGAGATCACCTAGGAGTAGGCAATATGCTATGGAGTAAAGCTGGAGTTTCTATCCCCAGGAATCCAGCACTTAATGCAAAAATAATCCATCTTTATTGTAGTTACCAGTTTTAGCACTTTCATCTCTGTAACAGAGACACAGACTGAAACAAATTACTATTATAATTTAATTATATAACTAGTGTGATATTTAAACTCATAATGAATCAAAATAATCAATTAAAAACCTAAATTTAAATGCCCAAAAACCTATTTTTGTTTAATAACTTTGTGTCCTGTAGTAAAAAACAAATTATATTAAATAAAAAAAATTCAAATAATATTGTTTATATAATAAATTTATAAATAGTAAATAAATAAAATAATATTAAAAACAATTTGTAAATATACACAATGTAATAATAAAATTAACAACTTGTTAAAAAATACAGTTTATTATATCAATAAACATAGTCAGCCCTAAACACGCATAATTCCTTATTGAAAATATATATGTTGTTACATATATAAATTATTATATAGAAATGGTTATATATATATATAAAATAATATAATAAATATAAATAACCTATACAGTTTCAATCACTATTAATGAGCAGTCAGAACAATGATACACTGCAACTTGTTTCCTGGATTGAGACCTGCCAGTCTGTCATTCTTCTCTTCTTTTTCTTTTTTTTCTAATTTTTAAACTCCAAACTCCAATCCCCATTAGAATACATATAATAATAATATCAAAATAACCAACACAAATGTTGTTTAATCCAAGACAATGAATGCTAAATTTTCAGTTTTATTTTTTACAAAAACAGTTTTTTATATCAGTTAAATGTTTATATTTTATATCTTAAGAAACGCTCCTGCTTTGTTCTGTTTACAGGTACAACATACAACAAGCCACTCTCACCCATTATTAGTATTATTTAATAAATGTACCTTACTGTTCATGATGTTATTCAATACTAACTCAAAAGTGGCAATAATATTAATACAAATGCCCAAATTGCCCACATGCCACTTTTTGGCAGTTATCACATTATCATGTTTCATGTTATCACTTTATTTTTGTTTCTCTTCTGCTCCTGCTTTGTCCACTTGACTGTACTTTATACACACTGCTGGTCTGCTACCATGTTTTTTGATCTAAAATCTTCCAATTCTTTAAAGAATGTTTTGTTTTGCTAGCAGGAGTCTTGTGTTGTATGTTAAAACACAAGCTGTGTTAAAGTTACATGTTTTTCAGAGCAATATAAATAGTATTTTTAACCAACACCCGAATATTTGTGACCCCATTGTGATGGAAAATAATTTAAATCTTAATTGTATTAATAATCAAAACATATTTCATCCCCTTTCAGAAAACTTTTCAAATATTTTTTTTCTAAAGTTTCTCTTATCTTCTCAAATAGCTTTGCCTAATAGCTTTGCCTTAATTATACTGACCTTTTGTTTTATAGGATTTTTTGGGCTAAAGGATGATTACTTTCAACAAAATGAATATTTTCTGACAAAATGTTTTCTTAATATTTTTTTTTGTTATATTTTAATTATTTTGCTATCTTTAATACAAGTATCAAGATAATTAATACAAGTAAATTGTAGTAAAAGAAGAGTAAAGAAAGAATATAAAATCTAGAAATGAGTACTATCTATCTTCCCTCCTCCAAGCCAAAATAAGCCCACAAAATAAAAATATCATCCAGGTATCGAAGGTAGAGTTTAATATGGGAGAGAGGCCCATGTTGTGCCTCCAAATACATGTTGTGAACCAAGTCTAGTAAAACAAAGCAGGAGTAGCCTATAGGTGCACCACGGTAGGTTGATGGGGTGGTTTGCTGATAAAAATTCCCCTTTAAACCACAAAAAAAATTATGAAAGAGCTATATTCAATGGCTACAGTAATGGTTATAGTATTCCTGACAAAGGTGGGGATACAGGTGGGGGGATGTATGGACTATTCCAATGCTATGTTAAATTTATTATATGATTTATTATTTTATTTAAGAACTATAGTCAAAAAATCAATCAAATCAAATCAAGATCAGATAGTTATTTAGAGGAATTTCTTCTGAAGGAATCTTCTGGAGAGGAGAGGAGAGTAAGAGTGATTTTGAGTTTTATTTACAAAAAAAATAAAATTTTTTTTTGCATACCAATATACACAAGGACATTTGTAGGTTACCCTATGACTATAGTGGCAGCCTAAAAGGGAAAAATAACATCCACTTACTGTATTTATTGATTCTCATGTACAACATGTGGTTTATAAGCAAGATAGTTTTTTTTCTTAACCATCTTAAATACTTGTTTTGTTACATGTATTCCCAAGGATGTGTAGATGACTTTTGATTTGATTACTGGAAGTAAATTTTTTTTTTTGGACTGACACAGGTTAAGTTAAGTTATGAACTGACTTATGAACATAGTTCTGAGAATAATTTTTGTGGTTCAAGGAATTTTTATCAGCACCACCACGGTGCACCTATGGGTGCTACCTGCTTCATTATATATGATATTTTTATTCCTTACTGGATATTGTTATATTTTTTGGGAGGCCTATTAGAGGATTTTACTTTATTTAGTACTGATTTAGTACTTTTTTACTTTTTTTTTTATCTAACTTAATAATTAATTATCTTGGTATTTGTATTCATAATTATAAAATTAAATTAAAAATCAAAAATTTAAATCTTAAACATAAAGAAAAAAAAACATTTGTAATGCCATTTTAGTAATTAATCAGTATATAAATAATTAAAAATAATTCAGTATAAATAAATAGCTTCTTTTAAAAAATGAAAGATTCTTCTCACAAAGAAGATTTTCGAAATGTGAGAAATGTTTTAAGAAATTAGATCTGATAGATAAAATTAATTTACCTTTACATACCCATACAAATATACAAATCTACTCAAATATATATTCCCCACTTGGGTTCACTTGAGAAACTTTAGCTGTGGGAGAAAATACATGTAACACAGCATGTAACTTTAACACAGCTTGTGTTTAAACATTAAAAACAAAAAAACATTCTTGAAAAAATTTTAATGAAATTAATGTTTTTAGGTCAAATGATGAATAAGGGGTAATATGGGTGAGTAAATGAAACAAGTGGTCCAAACATTGGAAACTAAATTTTAAATAAAAATATTTAACCACTCTACATGAAAAATATAACCATTAATATGTGTTAAAAAGATGTGGCATGTGCCACTATTGTTCCTTATTGAATATTGAAGTGAATATTGAATAACATTAATTAAATAACAATGGTACATTTAAGGTCAGTAAATTAAATATGTAGTGGTGTTGTGTTATGTCTGTTGTCTATGTTGTTTGAACTGAACGCTTAGGCAAAGATAAAATTAATTTAATTGAATTTTTTATATATATTTTGGATGAAATAAAGAACTGTAAGAAAAACACACATTTTTTCTGTACAAGCATAGCATTTTTGTGTTTTGTGTTTGAATTTGGTATTGTGTTTTTTTATTTTAGATAGATGGACTAGAGGTGGGGAAAAAAAATTGGAAAAGTCAGTAAACAGACAGACTGGCTTCTATCGGACTGTCTGGTCTCCCAACTTCCACAGTAGCACTATCATTAGTACCCGTCATTGCTCAATATTTAAAATACAGGCTGCTAAGTAACATATATTGATAGGTTTATATATATTTAATATATAATTAAATATATAATATATATTAATAATATACCAAACAAATTCATCATAAATTCATTCATTTTAAAGGCTGAATATATTTATTGATTATTTTTGTATATTTTTAATGTTTCATTAATTTACATACTTGTTGTACTTACAATGTTTATTTTTTTGTTATTATTTTTTATTTATATTTATTTTATTATTATTATATAAACAATATAACAAGAACAAGTTTTTAATATTTGTTTTTAACTTGAGACCCATACCCAACATATAAATACAAGTTAGCAAACACACATTTTTTTTAATTATTTTTAAATTTTTAAATTTTGTTTGATTATGTGATGTCATTAATTTAAACACTATATATATGGTTAATTAATTGTAGTAATTTGTTTCTGATGAAGTCTCTGTTACAGAGATGAAAGCCAAAACTGGTGGGTGGTTAATAAAAGATGATTTATTTCTGCACATCTAATTGGCGCCCTTCCTCCTGGTTCACTTATAGTAATTAAAGCTGGAGTTTATTGAGACTGTCAGTGTAGGGCATTTGTTTGAGGCCGGTAATCCTCTTTATGAGGTACTTCTTTTGCCTTTCCAGCTGCTGCAGATGTCTTGTGAGGTACATTCTAAAAGGGGCATTTACTCTATAATGGGTCTAATGAGTGTCGAGTAGAGGGGAACAATGACCTCTTTTTTCCTGGATGAGAACCCTTCTATGATAAGATGTGCCACGCAGAAGGACTTCCTGACTACTGTGGCGATGTGACTATCAAAGGAGAGACTACTGTCTACCTGGGTCCCAAGGTCTCTTATCACACATTCGGTGTTAAGTAGATTGCTGCCTATGTGGTAGTTCATGGATACAGACTTTTTACCAAAGGGGATGACACTGTACTTTTTGGCATTGAGCATGAGGCCATGGCACTGACACCAGGCATCTGTCTCAGCGAGGCCCTTCTATAGGATGTCCACATCATCTGGGGACTTGACTATGGTTCCTAGTTTGCAGTCGTCTGCGAACTTCGTTAGCCAGAGGCCTTCTGTGTTAGCCTGTACTTCACAGAAGTAGATACCAAACAGGAAAGTCCCAGGACTGAACCCTGTGGTACTCCACTTGTCACTGGTTTGAGGTCTGCAACTTTTACAGTGTGGTTCAGTCAGTGAGCCATTTGGCAACCCATATTGTGATGTAGGGATTTTTACATAGTTTAGTGAGTTTAGCTATAATTCCAGAATGGGGGATGGTGTCAAAAGCCTTGGCAAGGTCAAGATAGGCTATGTGAACCACCTTACCCTCATCTACAGCTTTGGTAACTGCCTCAAAGAAGTCAATCAGGTTCAGGAGGCATGATCTGCCTTTCACAAACCCGAACTGGGTGGGATCCAGAGTTTGGAGATTATCAATGTCTTTGTTTATGAGTTCCATGATGATACGTTCCATGGCCTTGCAGACCAGGCTCATCAGGCTAATAGTGCGATAGTTCCCGGGATCAGTGGTGACTCCCCCTTTTTGGAGTGGGATAACTGTTGCTGTGTGCCATTCAGTGGGCACGAAGTCTGATGCGAGGCTATTATTGAACATGGTGCTTAGGTGGGGAGCCAGTTCATTCTGAAGTTTGTGTAAAACACAGCTTGGGATGTTGTCCGGTCCAATGGATACTGTTTTTGACTTTAGAGAGTGCAGCTTTTACCTGCGTAGTTGTGATTACAGGGACTCTGCATTCTTCTTGTATAGATATGGGCCCTTTAGGGGGTGGGGGGTAAAGTTAGCACTGAACCTATATGCCAGGTTGTTGGCAATATGAGTTGGTTCTGTAATTTTCATGCCATTGTGCTGTAACTCAGAGCAGATCTGGGTGTTGCCATCGAGATTTTTGACATAGCTATAGAATGCTTTGTGGTTGTCCTTAGAATTAGTGGCAATTTTGTTTTCGTAGCTAGCTTTGGAGGATCTTATAAGGGATCTCAGCTTCTTACTGAGGCTGACCAGGGAGCTCCTCTATTCATGGGATTTTACTCTCTTTTGCAACAGTTTCTTCCTTCTGTTGTACAGTTTATTTATGGCAGGGGACCACCAGATTGGCTTCCTTTTTTTGGAGGATAGTGTCATGGTTCTGTTTGGGATAGCACAATCCATGCACTCGTGTAAGTGCTTATAGAGTGCATTTGTGTAGGATTCAGCAGTTGTAACTGTATTGTCCATCTGCATGGGTGTCATGAAGTTCACCACTTCTGTCTTAAGAAGCATGAAGTTGGCTTTGGAGAATTTTTTACCATGGTTTCCTTAATGGAGGGTGGGGGTGGGATGTGGATATCAAGGGTGATTAGCTTATGGTTGGATCGGACCAACGAGGAGTTGACTTCAGGTGTGGAACACCAGTCACTCATGTTGGTAATGACTAGGTCTAGGATATTGTTGCCCCATGGTGGGGGTGTGGATAAGTTGATCCAGGGCATTGGAGTTTATGAATTCCAGAAAGTGTTGAGCTAAGGAGTTGGTACACGAGAAATGTTCTCAGTTAATGGTGGGGTAGTTGAAGTCACCCATTATTAGGGTGTTTGGTTGAACCCTAATATTTTCCAGTACATCATGAAAAGAGGAGTGGGAATCCTGGGGCATGGCGGGGGATCTACAGCAAGCGACAATTTGGATTGCAGTTTTGCCCAGAGTTAGTTGCACTTGGATAAACTCGGATGCATTATCCTGAGCAACTAGCCTGGAGGTGTGGATATCCTTAATGAATATGGACACACCTCTGCCTTTGGTGTTTAGGTCCAGGTTACATGGTCGAAAAATGTGATATGAGTTATAGCTTGGTAGTGCAGGGGTGCTCTCTGGATCCTTGAACCAGGTCTCAGTCACTGCACAGATATCAATGTTCTCCATTTTAAGGAGTGCCTTGAGTGAGTGCATTTTGAGATTTAGACTTCTAGCATTGAGTAGCATTACCCTCAGTTTTTGCTTGCCTGTTCCTGTTATGGTAGTGAATTTGTCATTTGAACCTTGCCTAAGAAAGGCACTATAGAGGTGGCAAGAGCCTTAGCCAGTATCCGGAATCCTGGGGGCGACAGGTGCAGGCCATCTCTGGCAAAGCATCGTGGCCTGTCGACCATGTCATCCCAAGCAGACAGATACTGGATCCCCTTAGAATGACACCAGAAGCTTAGCCAATTGTTGAAGTCAGTCATTTTGTCCTTATACTGCAGTATCATTCTGAGCAATGGCAGAATGCTACTCAGGGCTAGGGTCATACCTGCCTGGGCTACAAGATCGGAGAGCTCTTCCATGTCTCTTTTCTTGTAGACCAGGGAGGTATGTCTCAGGTCATTCACACCAACATGGACCAATGTCAGAGTCATATTTGTACTTGCTGTGGAGTGATCTGAGTGGGTTATGTGGTGGATCCTGGCACCCGACAGGCAGTTGACAGTAACCTTTTGCTTGTTTAGCCTGGTGAGTGGGACAGCAGTCTGCCTGACTATAGAGTCAACTATGACTAGTGTGTTAGGTACGTTGGTTTGCTTTATTGGCTGTGGTTGAGTGGCACACTGAGTCTGTGGGCTATGTGTCATTTGGGTTGAGTTGGGGATGGAGGTTGATTGCATTTCTGCTTTGGAGGTCTCAATTATTATTGAGAGCCTCCATGAATATTTTTGTGTTACTATGTGTGGATTTTGGTGGTGTACATTTAGTGAGACTATGTGATGAGTGTGGTGTGGTGCAAATGTTTACCTTCTCCTCTTGACTGTCAAGTTCAGTCTTGGTTGGAGAGAGCTTTACCTCCAGTTTGGCTAGATAAGTGCACCTCTCACAGGTTGTAGTGTTGGGTGGTAGGAGGAGAGGGTTGTCTGTGTACATGTGGCAATTTCTACATTGCCTCAAGATGCCCAGATTCATCAGATAGACAGGAGAAACACTGGGAGCTGACCCTTGGACATGCCTGAATAAAAAAACTATTTTCCTCTAGATAAGTGAGGAAAGTGAGTACAAAAACTGCTTTCATTTATGTAATGAGGAAGGTTGAGTGCTATAGTAATTAGCTTATTTAGTGCTAACAAGTTCTGAACAAGTGCTGAGCATGAATAAGCAAATTTAAGTGCTAAAACTAAAAATCTGTATCTGCACTAGACGAGTTACAGGACAGAAACAAGTGCAAATGTAGGCTTTCAAATCAGAAAGTTGAGAGAGATGGAAAAGATTGCCCAAACGGCAATAATTACAATTTCTGGGCCAGAACCACTCCTTATGTGGTAGACAGGTTACGTAGTGCTTATCACTCCCACTGATAAGCTAAAAGGCTTCCCTCCAACACAGAAAGGCTTGGGGGGCTCAGTAGCTTACATACAGTCCTAGACACAGCAAATCTGTATTTGGACTACACTAATTACAGGAAAGGTAGGAAACAGGCTTACAGTATGTTTTTTTTTTTTTACAGAAAAGTAGCTAAAACAACAGTAAAAACAATTCACATGCAGTGCTAGCTAGCACACTTGAGTATGTAGCAATATTAGACCAAATACAGTTTAAAAAATGCAATTAAATTAAAAAGGACTAAAAGCAAGTGCAGAAGGAGTTTATTAGGTAGAATGTGGTAAAGAGATTGGACTGGGAGAGTGTCCCAGATCAAATCTACAATGGGGCGGGCAACTGCAAAAGCCACCAAATTTAAACTACAAGCCAGAAATAGGGAGGGTGGGTGAGACAAAACACTTTCAGCAGAGATCTGAAAAACTATAAGCAACAATTAACAGTACAAACTCTAAAATCAAAAAAATATACTCAGCTCTGTATATTTCCAGACAGATTGAAAAGCAGTCTCTCAGAACACAGGCTCCAGCAATGAAATGCAGGCTGTTACTAACAGGTCTAATTATATGCAAGTGATCCTTGAGTTAGATAACACACAAGCTGTAAAAACAGTTATACCAACTGAAGACACAGCAGAAAATAGGGGAGGTGGGGAAAACACTTTCAGCAGAGATTTGAAAAACTATAAGCAACAATTAACAGTACAAACTCTAAAACCAAAAAAATATACTTAGCTCTGTATATTTCCAGGTAGATTCCCAATGACTTTTCCAGTATAAGTAAAAAACAAAATTACAGATTCAAAATGAATACTTTCCCCCAAGGATCCCTTACTTACTTTGCCCATGTATAGGACGCAGAAGTACAAATTAGAAAGAAACTATAAAATTCAATTCACTCACTCTCTGATTGAGGAAGGAAGGAGGTCTGGGTTATTTATATAGCAAGCAAAAAAATGCAGGAGCAGGAAAGGTCACAGAAAGAACACAACAGCTTTGACTGGAATCTGGAAATTTTTACACCTGTGACCTGCCACTGAACCCTGACCAGACTGAACTATTAAGTTAGTCAGGCTGAGGCAGAGGGAGGCATACCGATGCACTTGCTTAGTGCAGTATGCCCAGACTCCTGAATTTGAAGTTGAACCCGCCTCCCTCAGACAAGTAGAAGTTAGCTGAGGGAGCCAGCAGCAGAGGCAGAGCACAACAGTGAGAGCTATTGGATCATAATCCGATTCAATTTTAAAATATAAAATTGTAGAAATGTCAGCACTGGGTTAACTTACAAGGAAGACCTGCTTCACAGTCAACATGCTAATTGGGTAATCTAAAAAACCCTGCATGTGAGACTTGTATTTTTGACCAGCATGTGTGACCACACATATCATATGTCACATACTGAGGATAATGTTCACGTTCACATAGAGATGGTTTATCTATGCAGCATAAAGGTTTTCATAATCATATTTGCCACTGACTTCTGGTACAACCCCCACATACACACACAAACACACACACACACACACACACACACACACACACACACACACACACACACACACACACACTACACCACAACCCATTGCAATTTTGCAAAAGACTAGGTCGGCTAGCTTTCTTTCTACATAGCAAAAAGCCCAACAATTCTACTACTTCAGTGATGAATGCTGTTCTTAGTTATATATGCAGTGCACTCAATCAAATGCTTGGGTAACTAAACTAATCACAAGTTCACAACATACATTACAACCGGAAATCACCACAAGGCATCTCAGTGTTGTTGGCCTTTCTTTTATCAGATTTTTAAATAAGCAAACTTTTGAAGAGAATTAAGAAAAGATCTGTGCTTTATAAATCAATCTAAATATTGACTTTTGACACCTGTTTGTTAGAATAAAGTCAGGCAAATTGAAATTCAGAAACTGAAAGACATAATTCTGACAAAAGATCAAATACGCAGTGGTCTGTCTATGGCTGTTGGCGGCAGCAAGCATTTATACCTGATGTCGTCTACCTTTGATTTTTTTTTCCCCATTCATTTGACAGAAGTCAGAAAAAATAACTGCTCCCAAAAAAGAATGGAACAGACAACTGCTAGCACCTACCTATTTGTCAAAGTAGTGTCTAAAGGGAAACTTCCAAACAGGGCGCACTGAGTGGTGAGTAGATGGTTATGAGGTGTTCTCCACACACCATGAACAAGTCAGTATCCTAACACCACCTTGCCCAGTGATGTAGTGAGATATGAAGACTGCTTACTTAGAAAACATTAGACTCTGCCCGAGAAGAACACCACACCTGCAACAACAAATGCTGTGAGAGATGCACCAACAAGCTCACGCATTCAGCAAAGATGGCAAGCTTGCTGCACCAGTGTGGCTGCGCACTCCATCCCACCAGGTACTGAATGGTTCTTCTCCAGGTAGACAGTCAAGGCATCACGACATGACGTCACTATCCCAAACATGTGCCAACTTTTCTGCTCAACTGATGAGGTCTAAATATCAATGTGTGCAAATCAAACAAACCTTGAAGGGATGTTTGAGAAGGAAAATGGCTACTCATATTCTTCCTTAGGAGAATGTATGCATGGTATACATAAACTATGTGGAATATCAACATAAACAAAACACAAAGTGGGAAAGGGGACTAAACTCGAATTTGGAGGGGCATGGTGACTTTGCTACGTCCTATGTAACACAGGCAGGGCATGCTAATGATAAAATTAAAAATAATACAGATTCTACGTATATTTAGCATTATGTTTCATTTTTGTCAACATCAACATTTTGATGGTAAGGGTAAACAATATACAAACTCCGATCACAGCAGATTCAACTTACATAAACAAACAGTAAACCATTTACTGTTTGCATATGTAAATTGGGATGGGAACTTGGATCTGCTGCGATCTTGGAGTTGCTGCGGTATGGTTTACCATTTGTATATGTAAGTTGGATCTGGCATCTCCAAAGTGGGGGGGAACCCTTTCCCCCTCACTCTATGGTTCCGACACCCATGGTATGGTCCCTGGCCATGGCAGCAGTTCTTTGCCAGGCACGACGTATCAGGTCAGTTGCCCAATGCCTGACCTGATCGCATGTGCGGCCATGGTGGCCTAAGGTGTTAACTCTGTGGGCAAGGTCATCCCACAGGGCAGTTCGCTCCCACAGATTTTATCAGCTACTGCTGAACAGCACCACATGGTGCTGGAGTATTACACCACTGATAGCTGCATTCTCATCTGCAGTGTATGCTGGCTGACACTGCATGCCACCTGGAAGACATAAACAGGGAAACACATCACAGGATCTCAGACATTGCCCACAGTTATTTACAGAGCCAGCACATCTATATTGCCTGTCATTAGCCACCACTTACAGACACAACATACCCCTGTCATCTATGTGCATATCCATCTATACTGGGTGAGCCAGGGGGGTGATGTTTGCCCTAAACCTGTTTGCAGCAGGTTGGCTAGAGCTATGGTGTGTGTATGTGCTGTGATTGCTCACCATTACAGGGTGGGTTTGGTTGTTGCCTCTGAGACTGAAACATATGTGAAGATGGCCTTGTGATTGCCCTTGGTGGATGTGTCCTTACGGAACTTATATGCTCATTCAGACAAAGGTTGACTTGTTGTCAAGTTGGTGCCTGCTCCTACTTTGCCCTGTACAGCCAATATAGTGACCAATTATGTGGTTTATGTATTGCTGCTGTCCAGCAAAGGGGATTACTCTACTTTGGTGGAGACAGGTTTTACAAGTAAGGTATTGCTGAGTCCATACAGCTATATAGGTGATCATATAGTTGTCTGTAGTAGGCATGAACACCAGGTCATAACACAGTTGGACACCTCTCCAGTTTCAACCTGATAATCATGCTTATTCTAGTACCCATGTCTGTGTCAGGGCAATGCAACCCCCAGTAGCTGTAGAAAACTAACTCTGTTGGATGCACAGAAACTAAGATTACACACGTGTACAACATGTATAGCTTATTTACCTGATGTTTGCATCCCATGCCTGTTGTTATGAGGCAGCCACACCACACCTACTCATACATACATGTGCACAGGTAATACCTGATATACATTTCTGTTCTATGTCAGTATGACACACTGTATTTACACTCTTGCTGCTCAGTCATTCCTGTCAACCTGTTAGAGTAGGACATCTGAAAGACACCACACATACATGGTGCAAAATTTGTGACACTTTCTTAATAGTGCTGTAACCCTGGAGGATGTCCGACGGTCATATGGCAGGAAGAGAGGAGAAAGGCTAGGAGTGTGGTAGTGAGGGTAGGAACTTTTAATGTTGGTGGTATAACTGGTATGGGGACAGAGTTAGCTGATCTGATGGAAAGAAGGAAGGTTGATATATTGTGTGTGCAAGAGACCAGATGGAAGGGGGGTAAGGCTAGGTGTATCGGAGTCAAGTCCAAATTGTTCTATCGTGGTGTGGATGGGAGGATAAATGGTGTAGGGGTTATCCTGAAGGGACAGTCTGCCAAGAATGTTTTTGGAGGTGAAAAGAGTGTCAGATAGAGTGATGTTTATGAAGCTGGAAATTGATGTTGTGATGATGACTGTTGTTAGTGCATATGCTCCACAAGTTGCGTGCATGATGGATGAGACAGAAAAACTTTGGAGTGAGCTAGATGAAGTGGTGATGACTGTACCCAAGGGTTAGAGAATGGTGATTGGAGCAGATGTCAATGGGTATGTTGGTGAAGGGAACAGATGGGATGTGGAAGTGATGGATAGATATGGTGTTAAGCAAAGGAATTCAGAAGGTGAGTTGGTGTTGGAGTTTGCAAAAAGGATGGACATGGCTGTGGTGAATACATATTTTAACAAGACAGAGGAGCATACCATAGGGTGACATACAAGAGTGGAGGAAGATGCAAACAGGTGGATTATATCCTATGCAGTAGGGCCAGTTTGAAGGAGATTGTAGACTGTAAAGTGATGACAGGGGAAAGTGTAGTTAGGCAGCATGGAATATTGGTCTGCGGGATGATGTTGGTGATCAAGAGGAGGAGGAGGAGTGTGAGGACAGCACCAAGGATCAAAATGTGGAAACTGAAAGAGGGTAATTGTGAGGTTGAGTTCAGGGAAGAGTTAAGACAGGCAATGGGAGGCAGTGAAGAGTTACCAAATATCTGGGTAACTACAGCAGAGCTAGAAAGGGAGATGACTAGAAAGGTGCTTGGTGTGACATCTGGACAGAGGAAGGAGGACAAGGAGACTTGGTGGTGGAATGGGGAAGTACAGGGGAGTATACGAAGAAAGAGGTTGGCGAAGAAGTGGGATTGTCAGAGAGATGAAAAAAGTAAACAGGAGTATAAGGAGATGAAGTGCATGGCAAAGACAGAGGTGGTGAAGGCTAAGGATGAGGCATATGAAGGGTTGAATGAAAGGTTGGACACTAAGGATGGAGAAAAGGACCTGTACCAGTTGGCTAGACAGAGAGACTGAGCTAGGAAGAATGTGCAGCAGATAAGGGTGATAAAGGATAATGAGGGAAACATACTCACAAGCAAGGAGAGTGTGTTGAGCAGATGGAAAGAGTACTTTGAGGGGCTGTTGAATGAAGAGAATGAGAGAGAAGGTTGGATAATGTGGGTATTGTGAATCTGGGAAGTGCAACAGATTAGCAAGGAGTAAGTAGGGATAGCTATGAAGAGGATTAAGAATGGAAATGCTGTTGGTACAGATGACATACCTGTGGAAGCATGGAGGTGTTTGGGAGACATGGCAGTGGTGTTTTTAACCAGATTGTTTAATGAAATCTTGGAAGGTGAGAGGATGCGTGATTAGTGCAGAAAAAGTGTTTAGGTACTGATTATGAGAATAAGGGTGATGTGCAGAGCTGTAGTAACTAGAGAAGGATAACATTGATCAGTCACAGCATGAAGTTATGGGAAAGAGTAGTGGAAATAGGTTAAGAAGTGAGGTGAGGATTAGTGATCAGCAGTATGGTTTCATGCCAGGAAAGAGCACTACAGATGCGATGTTTGCTCTGAGAGTGTTGATGGAGAAGTACAGAGAAAGTCAGAAAGAGTTGTGTTGTGTCGTTGTGGACCTAGAGAAAGCATATGACAGGGTGCCTAGAGAGGAGTTGTGCTATTGTATGAGGAAGTCAGGAGTGGTGGAAGAATCTCTAAGAGTGCTACAGGATATGTACAAGGGTACTGTGACAGTCGTGAGTTCTGCAATGGAAGTAACAGATGCATTTAAGGTGGAGGTGGGATTACATCAGGGATCAGTTCTGAGCCCTTTCTTATTTGCAGTGGCAATGGACAGGTTGACAGAAAAAATCAGACAGGAGTCCCCGTCGACTGTAATGTTTGCAGATGACATTGTGATCAGTAGTGAGAGTGGGGAACAGGATGAGGAGACTCTGGAGAGGTGGATATATGCTCTAGAGGGGGGAGGAATGATGGTCAGCAGGACTAGGACAGAATATATGTGTGTGAATGGGAGGGAGGATAGAAGAATGCTGAGGATACAGGGAGTAGAGTTTGCAAAGGTGGATGGGTGTAAATACTTGGGAACAACAGTTCAGAGTAATGATGAGTATGGGGGAGAGGTGATGAAGAGAGTACAGGCAGGATGGGGAGGGCAGAGAAGAGTGTCAGGAGTGATTTGCGACAGACGAGTACCATTAAGAGTGAGACCGAAGGTCTACAAGACAGTAATGAGACCAGCTATGTTATATGGGTTGGAAACAGTGGCATTGACAAAAAGGCAGGAGTCAGAGCTGGACGTGGCAGAATTAAAGATGTTAAGATTTGCACTGGGTGTGACAAGGGTGGACAGGATTTGGAATATGCATGTTAGAGGGTCAGCACAGGTTGGACGGTTTGGAGACAAAGCCAGAGAGTAACGGGATTATGTTGGTTTGGACATGTGTTTTGGAGGGATGCTGAGTATATTAGGGGAAGGATGGTAAGGATGAAGCTGGCTGGTAAGAGGACAAGATGAAGGCCTACAATAAGGTGTATGGATGTGGTGACAGAGGACATGCAGGTGGTTGGTTTGACAGAGCAAGATGTGGAGGACAAGAAGAAATAGAGACAGATGATCCACTGTAGTGATCCCTAATGGCAACAGCAAACAGAAAGAGAAAGAGATGTTGTAATGTCAGCTGTCACAGGTTGCCAATGATTTGCCAGACATAACATAACTCTATGAGTAAATGATTACAAATATGAGGCACACATATGGTCAGTGTGCATAACACTGGACAGTTGAATGGTATGAGCTCAGTATATCACATGCAGTTCAACACACACATCTGCAACAGTAGTTTACTATGCAAATACCCTGTATAGGTCTCTCACATTTCTAAGACATACATGTATATCATAGTGGTATTCACAATTAACATATAGATATCTACGACATCCCATTATGTGACCTAGCAGTGTCACAGTCAGTATTGTTCAACACACACTCCAGTAGTAGTTATATGTGAGCCATCCTTTCCTGAGGTGATGCAGGGGCCTGAGTTGTGATCTATGTCACTGCAGACAGACCCAGATGCTATGGCCATATGTTCTGATCAGCAATATGTCAGTACAGCAAGTCTTGTTGAGACATATTTGTTGAACTTCCTATTTCCCATTATTACATACCCCCTTACTGCATTCCATTATATGCTTACTTGTTTGACATACCTTTTTTTTTCAAGTATGATTGGTTGGATTCCAATATGTGTTGGTTGGTTGGTTGGTTTATTTGTCTGTCTGTCTCTCTCTTTCTCTCCTAGATGTAGGGTATGCATCTGTTTTGCATAGGCAGCAGCTTGCCTTTTATAGGTAATCCTCATGAGCAGCTGATGGCCTGTAGCCAACGGCATGGCAATATACTCCTATAATTGAGTACTGCATGCGAGCATTGGCCCTTTTCCTTGCCTGTGAGGAGAACTTCATGAAGGTGCGTGAACAACAGAATCACAGAGGGTAGTTGGAAATACCTCTTATAAGGAAAACTGTGGAGACAGACCAACAAACTGGGGGAGAATGTTCCAGACATAGGGACAGAATGTAAGTATTGCTGTTATGCAGTTGAATTAATGCTAGTTTAACAGGGTTTGTGTGGACATGCCTTTTCTGCATGATTTTAAGTCTGACAGTGTTATGTGGTTGACATAACTCTCAACTGTATGGCTATCTGCAGAATGGCAAGATTTTGGACTCTCATTTTTGGTGTGTTCCTCAGACTTTTTTTGTCTTTGGAAAATCAGTAGCATACTGTGGGGCTTGCAGTCAGTAAATGGTATCATCCATTTGTGTTTCTGACTTCATATCCCACAGAAAAGATATATTACAACAAACCCTGTTACACCAGCAACTGTCTCAGTTTATAACAGCAATATTTCACATATGACCCTGTTTTTGGGCCTTTGTCCCCCAAGTATGTCAGGCTTTGTCCAGATGTCATGCAGTAAGAAGTTGATAGGTAGGGTATATCATTATTTAGCGCCTTCATTCCAGATACCATCCCAGTGATGTATCAGAATGCCAGATATGTTATGTGTAAGAGGCCTTATTTATGAGGGAATAGTCTGGACATTCTGTGGGACTCTGAACAGTTGAGAGGTCTGTGTATTTCTGGCAATTGTTGACAGATTGTCAGGACTGTGTAGCAGTGTATTGTGTAAATGTTATTTAGCCTGTGTAGAGAGAAGGTAGATGTATGTGTTACTGCTACTTTTCTATCTGACTGTGCATGCTGATCCAGTTTCTGGTGGTCTATCAGCTGGATATGTTTGTAGGTGTAGACTGAGACATGTCCCATACCACAATCAGGCATCATACTGCACCATGAATTGGGCCAGTATATGTTGGGGTAGTGTGTGAGTGGCAAACATGATGAGATGTTTTGGGTCACACAGTCCTTATACTCTACTGTTCATTTGGCTTACCAGTATGTCACTATGACTGTGGTGAAATCAGTTGTGGGTATGCACTTTTACACTGGTGTCTGTTTTTCAGTGCTGTTACATCCCTGTAGTGCCTGATATATTTGCACATAGATGTCTAATTCCCCATAGTGGATTTAGGTTAGTGTTGTGTCAGTCTGAGTGTAGTTTGGGCGGTGTTTGGTGACATGCTTAGCAGCTGAGTGTAGTTTCCCTAGTGTGATGTTATGTTCAGATATTTGTAGGATGTACTGTTGCCTGGCCCCCATAAGTGTTGTGTATTTCTGACACATCAGTGGGATGATGTGATGATTTAAGTCACTACATAAGTGAGAAGTAATTGAGTGTTGGTCTTGTGCTATTTCAGTCAATATATATTAGGACAGACAGGAGGGTGTTACTGCAGCAACTGTGTCAGCTTATCTACTCCAGTATTTCAGACATGTCCCTATTTTCATGGTGTGTGTCCCCCCCACTTTGTCAGGCTTGGTCCAGATTCGTTGCACTAAGGGGTTCTGAACATACCTCTCGACTGGCCAAATTGTTTCAGAATGTCCAGGTTTATTGCTCATATTTCTGGTCTGTTCCACAGATTCATTATTTTTATTTCCCTGGAAAATCACTGTGATGATCATGAAGATATACATTTCAGTTTCAGAACTCACATCCTTCAGCACATGTATGCTGCAATAAACCCTGTCACTCTGGCATCATTCTACATTTATAAGAGCAATATTTAAAATATGTCCCTAGTTTTGGCCCATTGTCCCTCCATTTTTGATAGCCTATGGCCAGATGTCTTGCAGTAAGAGATTGAGAGGTATGGTTCTGAGGTATGACTCCACTGCATGTCATGAGCATATGTGTGTGTGTGTGTGTGTGTGTGTGTGTGTGTGTGTGTGTGTGTGTGTGTATATATATATATATATATATATATATATATATATATATATATATATATATAGTTCCCCTTCGAATGGATGGAAGCTCGAAATTCATAATCTCGAGACCAGAATCTCGAACTTCCATTCACTCGAAATTGTGAATGGGAGCCTTAGGTTTAAAAAAATAAAAAGTTAACTTACCTTATTGCAGGGGGCCAGATCCCCCTGTACCCTAGCAGTTTAAATGTGAATGTTCTGTGACCGCACAATAGCGGAGGAATGGAAAATCTTCCGTTTTGCACTTATGTGTATAGCACAGAATGGGAGATTAACCTTTCCTTCACTATAGTGCGATCTCAGAGTAGGTATACTTAAGTAGGGGGGTGTGAGGGGCGCAGGGGAGCCCTCCAGCGAAAACATTTGAAAGGTGTTAATTTTTTTTTGTCCCTTTCATTTGTTCGAGTTTCTCTAAATTCAAGATTCTGGTTTCGAGTTTATGACTTTTGAGTTTAGAAAATCATATGAAGGAACCATATATAGATATATATATATATATATATATATATATATATATATATATATAGATATATAGATATATACATACATACATGTATATATATATATATATATATATATATATATATATATATATATATATATATGTATATGTATAGCTTTATTTATATTATGTACATATTTTTCCATATATATGCATCTCCATACATATATATGTGTGTATATGTATATATACAAAACCTGACTGATTCTACAGAATCGTTTCCCTACTGTTGAAGGACTCTACTGAATGATATGTTTGAAAAAGCATCAGCAATCCTTACAGCTCAAATGTTGTAGTGGTACATTCCTTTAATTATAGTATTCAAGGCCCTAGGTTTGAGACTTGGCAGCACCAATTATTTTGTTGCTAGGCAGAACAGTGGTTGATGGAAACAGAGAAGCAGTTGTAAGCCGGTTTGCATGGGTTTGTACGATGATAAGCGATGCTTACATATGGTTAACCATACAGATGTTTAATCTGTGTTGGCTTCACTTAGCATCATGCAAACTCACTTACTCCCGCTTACATCCACGATATTTTCTTTAAAAAATAAGAAAAGGGGCTTATAGGAAAGTGATGAAAAAGGGGCACCCAGTGGGAAAAACAATATGAAAGATAGCTAGGGATGTGCAGGATGGGTGTAGGGAAGGTCCATAGCTGTTCATTTTTTATGCACCAACAGTTGTGTATTTGTACAGAATTTGGAGGTGCATTTGGACACTCCAACCCCAGAGAGAGGGGTGAGGAGAACAGAAATGTGTTGTCAAGCCAATTGGACCAGATTACATGTGTCCAGTGGACACTTTTGTGAAATGGGCAGCTATGTATGGGGTGATATTTTTTGGGGGGACAGATGCCCTTTTCTTTTTTCTTTAAAGTGAGAGTGGGATGTTGGGTAAGAATTGTAGCTGGGGGCTGGACAGGAGGGGTGGCCTGACCCACACAGTGCTCCAGGCCACCCTCAATCTGGAGCAGCTGCTCTCCAAACTCGGAGTGAAGGGTGCTGCACACCAAACCCTGGACCTGACTGTGGGTGACAGCCTCCTGTCCATGCCCACTTCTGGGAGGGCGGGCCCTGTCCCCTGTGGCAGTTCCACCAGAACCAGAAAATCCATTAACAACTGTTTATGCTTCTATTTTCCACAACATTACTGCTCAATACTCTATGGGTCTGCCCTCACTTTACATCTACCTATGGCCATAGTTTCTGTAGTACAAACATACCTATTAAACTGTCAGCCTGTAATGGTTTGAGGCAAACTGAAAACTCTGGGTACAGGACTAAAGGGGACTTGTACATGTCAGAGTTATATATCTGGCACAGGAGGATAACCTTGAACTGCTGTTATGTGAGTGTGCTATTGGCATACATCAACTGGTTTCCTATCTGTGTCCAGGATTATTTGCAGCAGTGACCACTAGCCGTGACAGTGTGACACATGAGTTACATTTATCAGAAACATACCTCTCAACCTCTTAGAGGATGAAATCTGGACAAAGCCAAACATAACAGTGGGACAAAGGCCCATAAATATGGACAATTTTTAGATATTGCTCTTACAAATTTAGAAAGTTGATAAAATAACAGGTTTTGCATTTGCATGGCTTTTCTGATGGATATGACATCTGACACTTGTATGTCTATCATTATTTTCTAATTTCAGTCTATACTGGTTTGCCACTGATTTGCCATGACACCACTACTTTATGTGAAATGGACCAAAAATCTGAGACAAATATCTGGTCATTCAGTGAATATCTGTACAGTTGAGAAGTATGATTCGGGAAGAGTGCATATTGCATGTACCTACCCTGATGTCATTTGCAGGCATGTGGTAGGACAATTGAACAGTTGTATACAGTTTATTAGTATACCCTTCATAAGCTACTGGCAACATTTACTTACCTGTAAAAACCTGTAGGGAAAATATCTGTTAACACTACCTGACTGTTGTTGCATTTATTCATGATTCCTTGTGTGTAGATATGCACACATTTTAGTACTACTCTTTGGATTCGAACTGTGTCTGGGTGTGCAAAATTAGCAACCAAGCTATTTCTCATTAGACTGAGCTACTTGTGAATTGTTGTCTTTTCTTTCACTGGTTTCTGCCTAATAGTCTCTTGGTTAGACAGTCTGAACTTGTAATCCTGTGATGTATGCATGACAGATAGTTATTGTACTGTTCATTACCCATTTGGATTACTACAACCTGGAAAGCAAAGGTTAATACAAAGCAATGCTGCATGGTATACACATTGATACTTTCCATATTACTATTCAGAGTTCAGAGCTTAGTGCAGTATATATTTCACATTTAATTTATTATATCTTGTTTTACAGCTACACCATCCATGGTTTCTCCTAATGGCTTGTTCACAGACGAACCTCAGTTAATGTATGCTGTTACAGTCATAGTTGCTGTGAAGAGCCTATACACGTTCTATATATGTTTACAACAACATACCTGTATAAACACAACAGTTTTTAAGGGTTTTTATTGTACTTCAAAATATTCATCAGTCATACTTTTTATTTATTCAGTTCACACAGTAACAGTATACCTACTAGCAGTAAGCAATGTACTCCTTAGCTATTTTAACAATATACTGCAAAATAGATTTGTACTCACCAGCCTGTCAGCATAGCCTCAGCAGTCTGTCACCATTGGCTTTGATGTATATTCACAGCCCTCTCTGCTGCAGCTGTAGGGGAGAAAAACACACATTATGCATATCTATCACATTCTCAGGCCAGTATCTGTTACCAGACTACTTGATTGAGATACTTACACACTACTGGGGCATTCCAGGCCCATCCATCTTGGATCCACTGGGCCAAGAGCGTCCCCTTCCTATGCTTTAGGTTGGCATAGTGGTGCTATACCTGCTCACCAGTCC
The DNA here is from genome assembly GCF_019279795.1 of Protopterus annectens. NCBI lineage: Eukaryota > Metazoa > Chordata > Ceratodontiformes > Protopteridae > Protopterus > Protopterus annectens. The sequence goes on from NC_056741.1 coordinate 466,299,277, forward strand.
GGGGGATGCCGGTGGCACTGGTGAGGTCATTTCCAAGATGATCCCAGGCCTCCGCTTTGTATTGGGAGCCCTGGTACTGGCCCTGCAGCAGTCTTTCCTCATGGTTTTTAACTAGGAGTCCAACCATGACCCTGGACTCCCGAATGCTCCAGCATTGCACCCGAAAGCGCACTTCCTCTCCTACTCCAGCCATTGTATCTGCACAGATGGACTATAACAGATTATGGCTGAATTCCCACCTGTGCCATTTAAATAGTGTGATATTCCCACTCTTTGCTGTTCTGGGACCATTTTGAAAAGGTTAAGCTCTGCTAAGCAGTGCATTAATCCACTAAGCTGGTTTTAACACTGCTTAAAGGAGAAGTTGTTGAGCAGTGTTTAACATTGCGCAAATCCACTTAGCTGAGCTACCTGTTGCTTAGCATTCATGCCTTAGCAATGGTTACACCTGCTAAGCATAGCTGACCATTGCTAAGCAGTGCTCACTTTTAATTTTTTAAATATATAGGTTCATAGATTACTACTAGGCTAACTGCCCTTGTGGGCCATTTTAAGCCTAGCCAGTTATCCCATATGAGAGTCAAACCCTGCACCTTGTGTTTGTAAGACAAACACCTAAACCATTATGCCAATCTCCCACCCCTCAAAAGTCTGACTTCATTTATTAAGTATATATGATGTACTTTACATGACCATCCCTCTATGTGCTTTCTTTACATTGGCAACGGGTGTGACTATAATGTATGGGACACGTGTGTAGATGGGTGGTTTCACATGTTATATGCACTCACACTTACACTGTACACCAGCTACACTACCCTGGTTGACAAAAAACAGTTACTACATCATTTAAGTTTAAAAAAATAATTGTAATACTGCTTTTCCATATAAAAATAACTTGCATGTTTTAGTATTCAAACCATGAGCACCTGTATGTAAAGCCAGGCCTCTAACCACTACACTATTTTAGCTTGGATAGTTCACCTGTATATTTGTATTTATTTCCTATGGGATGTTTAAGCTATGGTAAGCGGAGGGCCATAATGCACATGCCCACTTACCTACACTTAAACATTCCTTAGCCTGGAAATAAAAAAAATATAATAATATTATTATATTATGTTATATAGTGAGTATTGTGGTGTTCTGACAAGTCATCACATTCATTGAGAACTGCAATCAGTAAATAATGGAATACATTTGGCTTTCAGGCTTCTATCCTTCAGAGATTCCTGCTAATACATATGCTGTTTTCTATCAACTTTCTAAGTGTGCGAGGGCAATATTTCAGATGTGTCCCTATTTTTATTGTTTTGTCACCCCATTATTTGTGCCTTTATCCACATGGACTGCTGTCAGGGAATATTGGCATATATTTACTTTCAAACTTCCATCCTTTGGTAATTCATGCTAAAGCATGACCTGTTTTCTATCAACTTTCTAAGTTTGTGAGGGCAATATGTATTATGTGTCCCTTTTCAGGGATTTATGCCCCATTACTTGTGGTTTTGTACACATTTCCTGCTTTAGCAGGTTGCGGAGGTGTCATACGACACGTTTACAATGCAGGGTGTGTGTCACAGAACCTGTCACACATACCCTGCATTGCTTTCCTGCTGCCGTGTGTATTTCAGTTTCCCCAGACACCAAAATGATTAGTTATTTATTTTCACTGTCCATGGACACTAAAATACTGGCATAATATTAGAGTAATTCTCTAATATTATGCCAGATCATATTAGAAAGTGCTGTACGGTACTTTCTGAGTTCAGGGGGCGTGTTTGACGTCTGTGCACTACTTGAACACACACCCTGCACTCATTCACATTTCGTGTCTTCATGAATATGCAAGGCGTGCTGCTCTGCTATACAGACATGAACCACTCCATGCAGGAATAGTGCTATTCCTGCACGGAGTTTATTGAATCCCAGTGTTTATGTTATGATATCATCTGGATGGGGGATGGTCTACTAATAAGGATCTTGGTTTAGGACTGCAAAGTATGAACATGTGCTGCTCATGTAGCTAAATAGTTTGAAAATTACATTCATGTTATCACTGTGTTCAGATACATTAACAGTAATGGACAGCATCCATTCCTCAGGCAGTGTGACATTGTCATGTATCATACAGGTTCTGTGAACAGAACCATACAAGTTGCTGTACATAATGGATACAGTAAGGTTATGTTTGTGGACCATCATATTCCTTGCAAAAATGCAACTCACTAGAAAAAAATGCATACATCTTTCCTGTTCTGCATTTCAGCTGTTAGTCTGCTCATCATACTCCCTCAAAATTTGAGGATGAAGTTCTTATACAACTGATTTTAATAGTTAATGAAAAAACAGACATTCATAGTACTTTTACATATATTGAATATTAAGCAAAGACTTGTTCAGGCATATAACAGGATTAACAAACTTTACTGCCCCTACTGTCAAATAGCTGATATTAACTGAATGTTACAGATTACAGATATGTTATTAGGAATTTGATGAATAATCAAGTTATTCACAACCATGCTCAAAATATACGTAAATATCAATAAATGTAATATTCTTCTGTAAAGAAGAACATTCTTCTGTCATCCTACATGAACTCAGGGAGGAACTTGCAACACCATTAGGTGCCCTATTAAACCAAAGCCTGAGTACCATCTTTGTCCCAGCTGAGTGGAGGACAGCTACTGCCATCCCTTTACACAAAGGTGGAGTGTCCACCGATATGGGAAATTGTAGACCCATCAGCCTAACTAGCCTGATCTGCAAGGCCATGGAATGGATTATCATGGACCTCATTGACAAGGATATTTGCAACCACCAAACACTCAATCCCACACAGTTTGGCTTCATCAAGGGGAGGTCATGTCTGTTAAATTTGGTTGACTTTTTTTGAGATAGTCACCAAAGCCATGTACGAGAGGAAGACAGTGCACACCGCCTAACTCGACCTGGCCAAAGCCTTCAACACTATTCCCCACTCGGGTATAATAGATAAACTCTCTCAACTAGGCATCAATCTGTATGCTACCAGATGGGTAGCTAACTGGCTCACTGAAATAACCCATCTAGTGAAAATAGAGGAAGCCACCTCAAGCATTAGACCCGTATCGAGTGGCATACCCCAGGGTTCTGTCCTGGGGCCTCTGTTATTTGCGATATACTTTTCTGAGGTGCAGGCCAAAACCAGTGGGCTATGGCTGATTAAGTTTTCAGATGACTGCAAGCTGGGTTTATTATAAATTCCTCTAGTGATGTGGACATCCTCCAAAAGGGTCTCACCCAAACAAATGACTGGTGCCAGAATCATGGCCTCAAGCTGAATACAAAAAAATGCATCATCATCCCCTTTGGAGAGAGTGACATCCCCACAAATTATCACATTAATAACAATGTCCTTAGTACGCAGTCAATGCTGAGGGATTTGGGCACCCAGATTGATAGCAACCTGACTTCTGACCATTGTACGGAAAGCTTTCTACATGGCCCACCTTATAAGTAAGGGACAAGGAGGTCATAACATCCCTGTATTCTTCACTTATAATGCCCATTATTGAGTACAATGCCCCATTCAGCATGTAGCTCACAAAGCACATGCAGCAGCTGGAGAGAAACAGGAGAATCCAGGGCCTCAAAAATCTACCATACACATCCCTCTACTCTGTTTCCTACAAACTCCTCAGAGGTGACCTCTGTCTGGCATACAAGGCGATCTCAAACCCCTCCTTGATGAGACTGCTGCATATCCACAAGTCAAGCTCCACTCAAGTAACCCACACACATAGCCTCAACCTGGTCTGTGACATCAATAGGACTTGTTAATGGGACAGATTTGTGTCCCAGAGACTTCCCCATCTGTGGAATAGACTCCCTCTCCACGTCAAGCAGAATACCTCTTTACCCCTTTTTAAGCACAACCTGGATAACTGGATGGGAAATAGAAACTACATCCCTGGGATTCCACCCATGTCCCTGCTGGACAGGGGCACCGGGTGCTGATTTGTCTATACATGAGCTAAACTCTTGGCTAGGCTTATAACAGCCATAGGGCCACTAGCCTAGTAACTTCCTATGATACTATGATCCTACAAATAAATGCTGTGGGGATATTAAAGCAAGTTAACAGTTTCTAATATATATTTTCCCTCCCTGGATTTGAGCACACAGCACACGAAAGTGTAGACATGCTGATCTGTTTCCATACAATCAGAGTTAATCATCAGCATGTACAAATCCTAAACAAACAGATACTGCTCTACAAACCCCATTGTTAGAAAGGTGATGTTATCAGAGCATTATAGATTACAGCTATATTCATAGGAATTTGATGACTAACTCAGTGAGTCATAACCATGCCCAACATAAATATTAACATCCTCCAAAAAATGCTATGGGTGAATTTAACCAGGATAACAGGTACAGATATATATTTCCCCTATGTGGACTAGAAACAACAGCATGCTAAAATTTAGACATGCTGGTAAGTTGCTTTATAGGCCAAGCTAATATTCAGAAAGGCTGCCTTTAAGAAAACAGGTACTGCAGGTGTTTATAGAAATCCTGCAGAGAATGGATGAATACAGAAACTGCAAACAATTATTGGACATTTTATTGTAAAGAAATAACAGCTATCAAAACATGACTGAAAACATATGTGTAAACAGTCTGACAGGTATTACTTTTTAAATGCACGAGGAAAGTAGCTATGTGAAATTATGTAGTTAGATATTGTAAAACATATGTACATCTACAAAGGACATAGTTATGGATATTATACACATTATTAATTAATTTGCAACATGAGAATCAAACCCACAGTTAATCTTTACCCTCAATTAGTATTTACCCAGTTCATTTAATTATCCCTATGAACTAATTGTCACAGCAGCTACTAAATGGTTATAAAAGCATCTATCTCACATATATGGGACAGAGAAGTATCAGTAAAATCTGTAGAAATACTCAGGTATGCATAAAATATTGACACTTCTGTAGGGACCTACAGGCTCTCTCCACATCTTGACGACCCTCCTTTGAAGCTACTCTGTGTCTGTCTGTTGCAGGTCATCATAATGGTGACGAACCTACACTCTAGTGCAGTAGATCCCCATCCTCCATCGATGCTCCCTCATGATTCGGTTCCACACATCGATCAAAGTGAAGTTCCTGGGTCTGGCCTCATCCTCTGCTCCAATCCGGCATACATGGTCAACATCTAGGTTGTATCCTTGTCAATTCAGTTGGGTGCATGAACACATCTCAGCCTACTCAAAGTAGCCATCATGATCCTCAAGCTGAAGAAGTCTGGAGAATACAAACACAAAGAAATGATCACTAAGGTACCACTCAGTTCACAATTAGCAATGGTCTGATCAGTAAATGTATCAAAATCATTATTTGAAAGTGGCGCTGATGTCATTATCAGATCATTGGAAGGCAATGAGCATGTGCCATGCATGGTACCATTTATTGATACATATTGGGTGCTTAAGTAGTACACCTGGGTGTTTCGGCACATGAACCCAATTTACATGGATGTGCATGAATGAGATTTCAGAAACTTGAATTTAATGAACCTCATTAATTACGTATGGACAGATGGTACTTAAAGTTGGGTGCACATTTGGTGCACTTTGATTCTATGACTCAGAGTGAGAAGTACATTGGCAATTGGTAGCATTTCTGTTTAGATATTTAGTAAATCTCTTAAAGTCAGTAATTTCCAAAGGTACATGTCTAAATTAATTGTTACTCAAAATGTATCTTTAACAGAAGTTGTTATAAGTTACTGGAGGAATGCTTTCTTGAACTTTATGCATACAGGTGTTGTTATTTTAAATAATTGATTTAAGTCTCATATGCAGCTGTATAGACACACGCATTGCAAATGTTAACAGTATATGAAGACTGATTTATGGATCATCCACGATTCTTACTGGTAATTCCTTGCGGTCTGTGATGTAACTACAGAAACCTATGATTCCAACACTGTCAGCATCTATAATTCATATCTCTTAGCAAAACTGTTAAAATGTGCTGTTGCTGTTATGGATATGTCTTCAGTTATGCTTCATAACAAAGCTATTACCAGTACTGGCTCAATATAGTAAGGATCTGTACTGTCTGTGCCCTGGCTATGGATCTTGAGATTTGCTGATGCCCTGCATAAGTTCTTGAAAGTATTACTTGTGGTAGTATTTAAATAGCAAGAAAGCAGACTCCTGTGGTGTAATGCTGCTGTCTAGGCAGCACCTTTTTATTATCAGGGGTTCTATCCCACTCATAACTATAAAGATCTTCCAAGTTATGTTGATTTTAATAACGTTATATATGAAGGAACTGTTGTTACCTTTAATATGTCACATAAGTAATTATCACACACATTTTCATTACACAGGAATGCATATTGTTTATGTTGACATATGCTGTTCACAGAATGAAATGCATAAATAGGCTCAAACATGAATATTATAATATGTGTTTTACTGTCTTTCAGATGGCCAACTGTCCAAGGGGTGACAACTTTTCTCTTCAGAAAAATGTCATAACTGATGCTCTCCGGCTAGGGGTGACAACTTTTCTGTTCAGGAAAATGTCATAACTGATGCTCTCCATCAACATAGAAGGAGAGTCCTAGGCCATTCCAGTGATACTGTTTGGAGAAATCAAATCTGGATGGACCTCACCAACATGATCAATGCAGTTGTAGACCACAACCAATCCTGTGAAACTTATAGATGACACTGCTTGGTCACAATCCTTCATGCAGCCAACAGGCTGACACATTATGAAAGATCAAGGGAAGCCACTGGTGGTGGACCAGCACTGATCCCCACCCAATGACATCACAGTATTTCTGGTCTCATTGCATGGAACAATAAGGGCGCAATGCATCCCTGGTGATGGGATTGAAGCTGGAGTTCCAGAATGAAGATGTATGTCTTTCTTTCCATTACAGACTGTGTATTGAGGCAATCACTGCATATTTCTACTCATGTATTGCTGTTTTTGATTCATATCAGCAGAGTTGATCCATGCACAGACATCCCACAGGGTGATGATGATGAACGTAAGTCTAATGACATGTATTGATACAAATGAAGTACAAAGAGAACAGTCCAAACAACATTTGTAATGTTGTTTGCATTAATATTTATAGGTCCATCTGCTTTGGCACTAAACCGAGGATTAGCAGGTAAGTGTCTCTATACTGTTACTGTGAACATTACCTTGATAGTACCTCACCCTCATTTCATGGCACTGCTGTTTACTGTTATATTGTTGTTTACCTACCATTTGACACTACAGGTACATCCAGTGGAGAGGCAAGTTGTGCATATTCAAGTGCAGATAGACCAGGTATGTTACACAAAATTATCATACCTTAAAACAATGTGTAGCACACATCATGCTTGACGTTTATGTCAATATTTCCTAATACAGGCCCATATGGTGTACAGTTGCAATGTCCATCATGTATTTGTTGCCCATATGTAATGCTGTTAGTATTATTTTTTGATAAATACATGACTGTGCTGTCTTTCTCTTTACTTTACCACTGCAGGATCCACAGTGCAATCCACAACCTCTACATGGCAGGAGTCTGTCAGTGGTATGCTATTAACTATGTTTCATACTTGCCCATTCTGTTAATCCCATAGTTGACCTCCATTAATACTGTGTCCTTCTTACCATTCCTAGGCCAGTCTGCATCAATGTCCTTAAGTGCACATATGAGTTCTATGTGTATGTCACACATTCTGTATGTTTTAACTGTGTTCACCTGGTTAATGAATCACTAATGCTGTTTTTCCCTACACTAGTTGAAGTTCATCCCTCTTCAGCACCACCATCTTCCCATGAGTTGTTGCCAAGTGTGTGCATGTGTTTTTTATTCATCACATATGTCATGTATTTTGGCGACGTAAACAGATTATATAATTTATTTATATAGATTCCATGAAACATGCATACAGTAGACTACATATAAAGTCACTATAATTTGTAACATTGCAATGAGATATATATGCCATATATCTTCAATGATTGTCCTGATCTGCGTCTTTGTATCTTGTAGGACATCAACTATCTTTATCAGCCATCAGCCCATCCAGTGATCATTATGATGTTCAAGATGTGTCTCAGCATGGTTGTATGGCCCCTGATACAGAGGACCTTGAGCAGTATGGAGAGTCTATCCATGAGGTTGACAGTGATGTTGCAGCAGATGTAGCCTCAGACGCAGAGGTACACTTGTCTAGCCATTCAGAGGATGCTGAAACAGTGGATGTTGAACAGGGTGAGGCTGTTGACCAACATACCACAATTGAGAGTACTGCTGCTGGCAGTTTCACCCAACAACCAGAAACAGGGCATTATGATAGACATAGTTGAGCAGATGTTGTGCATGGCCAGGTGTCAGAGGGTGTCCACCTCCTGTTGCAGGCAAATGAATGGTCACAGCAATGGCATCATTCAGACATCCATGCACTTGCCTGTGCCACATATTGTGTGGCATACCAGCTAAATGTAATCCATGAAGGACAAGAGCACAGACACAGTGGAATTATGGCTGCATTAGCTGCTCAGAATGAGAGTTTGCTAGCTGTGGCATGGATGGTGGAAACCCTGGCCTCTACAGTACTGCAGCAGTATCATACTACCAGCAGGATTCTGCATTCCCTGACTGTGCTTAGTAGATTGCAAGTTGGGAGAGGTAAGCCACCTGTTTACGGAACCAACAGTGGCCATTGAGAATCACTGTCTGTGGTCCAGCCTGCACAGAGTTCAACTGCTGTAGCATCTGCTGTGGTCCCACCAGTCACAATGCTTTCAATTCACAGTCATTCTTCTTCAACTCAACATGGTGTTGTACAACCATCCATCTCTTATGTGGAGCAACCAGGACAAGATGTGTCTGCACATGGTCAGGGCAGAGCAGACCATGAAGTGAGACATTAATGAGGTCATCCTAAACTGTGTTAGAATGTGTCCAGCAGTATAGCACACACAGCTGGCTCATATTATTAAAATGCCACAGTACATATGTGTCTTCTGAAATTAAAAATTGTGCATTATGTCCTGTATGATTTCTCTTTTTATATGTTATTGCATTGTAGTATTGTAGAGATATGTACGTGTAGCATTGATACGTGTCCCTTATTGTTTTCCATACAGTGATACAATAATCTGAGTGTGCATGCATCATACCTGGGTCAGTTGTGCCCTGAGTTGATGACCTCTGTTGTGACACATTTGCATATGTTCATGTTGGAATATGTTATGATTATGGTGTTAAGTCTGATGTAGTCTGTACATTTAGTGAGTACCTGTCATTAGACGCAAACTATGTTGCTGTGGTGGGGCAACACCTGAACATCAATATTCAGTCTGTGTACTCATGCACATGTGGCTTGTCATGACTCAAAGATTTGAGTCAGACACTGCTGTGTTGCCTGAGCCTGCACTTGTGGTCACACCCTACATTGCCTACGTCTGTTACTTCTGTCCCCTATGTCCTCTTACTCCTCATCCAATATCTCTGGGATGTCCTCTTCAAACATTTGGGGTTCTTGGGATACTTCACCCACACCTGCAGCTGGAAGATGGTCATGTGCTCTGCTTAGCATGCTGTGCAACATGACACATACCATTATCATCTGTGCTGCCTTTTCAGGTGTGTATTGCCCTCCCCAATGTGTTCAGACATCTGAAACTAGCTTTCAATACACTAAACAGATGCTGTACGGCATTTCTGTTTGTTGCTTATGCCTTTGTGTAGGCTTCCTGTGCAGGGTTGGATGGTTCATGGTATGGGGTCATTTGCCACGGCTTAATTGGATAACCATAGTCACCTGTTGTGTGAAATAAAAACACTTCAGGTCATAATGGATATTATTGAGAGAGGTATCCTTAAATTGCATCCTATGTGTGTTCCTGTGCTTACCTAGTAGCAGTCCCTCAAGTATTTCTCCTTGCTGTAATTCAGTCCACAGTCCACTTTCCCCTCCAAAAGGGCAGCATCATGGATACTTCCAGAGTGTGTTGCCATGATGTTTGTTATGCTGCCATCTACTTCACCAAATTTGCCAGTCGATAGACGTCCATCCCATTATGTTTATGTATCAGTCTGCTTTAGGATTTACTGGTTTCTTGATAGGTATGTGTGTGCAATCTATTGCACTGAGTACATGGGTAAATTTGCAGTGTTATAAAACTGGTGCATTACAGTTCTCTCTTCCATTGGGGTGGATAGAAAGTGTATGTATTCATCCACCTTGCTGCACTTTGCTTCCAGGAATTTTTGCCAGGATATGACTGGCAGCTGTCTGTGATACTACCACAGCATCCCCCATGTGTTTCTGTAATATCCCAAATACAAGTACACCAGATTGAGACACACTTTGGTTTCAAGGGGGATGTAATTTCCTCACAGGGTCTGCACAGACATGTGTGGGGCACACATGTTGCAGACAGCAGCACCAGTTGTCTGTCTAGATTGTAGCTGTCAATTATTTGCTGGCGTGGCAAGTGGTTTACGTGCAGCCTTGCTCTGAATCTAGCTAGCTGCCTTCTGGGGCACACAGCCACATTTATGGCTTGTATCACTGCACACTGTATATTAACAGCAGTTTGCATTTTTATAGATTTTGATGTTTTGCTGTGGCTTTCACTGTAATCCATAGTATTTGCTTGAATTCCTTGAAGTCGGTAAAGTATGCACTGAGGATTTCAGAAAGGGACTTGGTGTGGCTGTCTGCCACATTTGAGTTGAATTGTGTGTGCAAGATGTGTTTTGGAATCAGACCGGCGTGCACAGAATCCTTAATTATCCTACACTGAATACTCATGTACTCAGTCTGCCTTCACCATATCTTCTGAAATAGCATCTGATCCAGGTGAGCTGAAGTCTTCAATCAGCATGCTTTGCTGTCGCAAAGAGCTTCCGCGAAGTTTATGGAATCCAGTCCCATTATGCATCTTAGGAATCTTTATTTTAAGGAAAGGAATATCACCATATCTTCTCCTACCATTTTCTGGAAGACCAAAAATGTTCACTTTTTTCCATTTTGTTCCACTTTCAGAGTCTTCTAATATGTTCTGTAATGTAATCCTGTGTTCAACTCCTAGTCTTCCATTTACGTCTCTAAGAGAAATTTACTGATCATGAATGTCTAATGAATCTTTGAAAACATTTCTCTGTTGAGAAAAATATTTTTGCTTAGTATCCATTTTATTTTGAAACTTGTCAAATTTACAAACTGATCCTTTGTAAGATTTGTTGACTTACTTAATGTTCTTTTTAGAGAGAGCCATCTGAAAATGATTTATAGTGGTGCAGCTTTGGTTAGGACATCCATCCAGTGAAATACAGCAGAGTATTGTACAAACCGAAATACTGATGAGAAAAATTATAAAAAAAAAATTGGATCTCAATAAAATTGAGCAAAAGGAATCAGTCCTGAAATTAATTAGAAAGATGGAACCAAACTTTCTTATCAGAGTATGACATTTTTAGATGTGTGCCTGACGAGATCTGCTTGATAGGCAGCTAGGTGGAAAAGAACTCAATAACCATACACTTTCTGAAATATAAAAACAGTGTAACTATAATGACTCACATCCTTTATTGACTGTAATCAACCACCTTTCCACAAATGTTTACCAATATTCAGAGGGACAGAACAAACGTTTAAGCTGAGGTCAGGATCATCCCTGTAGGGGCAGTTCTGAGGCATGCAATGTCACATGCTCTCAATGGAAAAAGATAACATACAATCAATTAATGGATGTACAGAAATCCATGATAAAGGCAGGCCAAACTAAAATAACTAAAAGAAGTAGAAAATGGACATCAAGCCATGACAAGAAGATCACAAAGGCACTGTAACACATTTACCAGGGCAGTAATAGGCTTGATCACATTCTACTAAATGTTTAATGTTTGAGTTCAGTGAAATGTACAAGCATCATTATGATGTCTGTATTGCTTAAATTTAAAAAATCAGATTATACAACGATCCCCCATTAATATTCAAAAACGTGCACGCTGATTGGTTAGCGTGCACATTGTAAATCAGAGTTATAGTAATGGAAAAAGGTCCAGTCACCCGGACTTTTTCCATTACTATAACTCTTTTTTTACACATCTCCATTGCTTCACACTGTCTCACTATGTTAAACGAGTTTAACATAGCTAGACAGCTTTAAAAAAAGCAACGGAGATTCTCCGTTGCTTTTTTTTAAAGCTGTCTCGCTATATTAAACCCATTTAACATAGCGAAACAGTTTGTATAAAGCAACGGAGATCTTGCTTTCTCCATTGCTTTTGCCCACAGCTCTAATGTACTGTGTAGGCATATGCATGCGCAGTACATCAGAACTGCCGCAGAATACCAGACAGCTGTGGAAGGGCAGCAAGGAGGCATTATACAATGCCATTATTTAAGAAAAGTAATTATTTTTTTTCTTAAATAATGTCATTGTATAATAGCAATAACCCACTTCTGGGTGTGGGTAATGCTGGATTTACCCAGCCACTCGATCTTCGCTCTCGTGACCAAACCACACCAACCGTGTTTAAATCCAGCCTTACCCACACCCAGGCATGGGTTATTGCTATAATAACATACATTGGATTCAGTTACCACACATCAAAATAAAATGAGATTCACATCATGAAGGTTCATTTTGTACCTTATAGGCAGCATATGAAATTTTTGTTAATGTCACACTGCCTCTAGGGACTTCCTTAAATTGTCATGGAGAATTTTAATGCAGTCTTCTTTCCTTGGGTCTAAGAACAGGTCTGTTCTTGCATTGCCTCCTGCAGGTCATAAATTCAGCACTGTCACTCAGTACAGTTACTCAGCGAGATACCACGAAGCAGTATCAATGACAGGCTGAGCACCACCTAGTTAGTCCTGAGACAGTATATTTTATGGTTACAGCAATTTCAAGAGGACACCATCTATAACAACAGTGAAACAGCATCCCTGAAGGAAACAACTCCTTCTCTGGCAGTTAGTACAGGGGATTAAGGCTATGAATTGTAAATGGGTTCCTTCCAGAAATCAAGAGTGTAAATCCCTTGCTGTCCATTTGCTTACTTTGTGATGCTGAGCAAAGTCACTTAACCAGGCATTGCTCCCATACTGATTCTGAGAAAACAAATCTATGTAGATCTATGCTCTACCCTGGTCAACAAATATAAATAAATACAGAGCAATTGCAGACTTCCTGAAACACAGAAAATTATTTTTTTACTTACATAAACAAGAGAGTATGCTTCCCTTTGGAAGTCTTAGGTCAGCACCATGCAAGTTACTTTTAGAAAGCTGTCAGTATCTGTTACTTTTTTATACCTCTGGAGATAGTCAGACAAGAGGCTGCCTATTTTTGGAAATTCAGAATGAATCATTTGTATTACCCTACCAGTCCCTCTGGTTTGAAGTTGGAATGGTATACTCAGTGATTGCTTGCGTCTTCAATACACAAGGTCTCACTTGACTGTCACTGAGGTAGCAGCATAGGTATTTTTATTTTTATTTATTTATTTTTTGGTTTTATTTTATGTGTGTGTGTGTGTGTGTGTGTGTGTGTGTGTGTGTGTGTGTGTGTGTGTGTGTGTGGTCAAAGTATATTCTGAGGCATTTAATAAAAGACTAATGTTCACAAGAAGGACCACAAGGGTAACACAATTACTAGACATGACTATTACAGAAGACCCTACAGGAACTGTTGACATTGCTAGATTTATTGATGTAGCTATTTCAGTTGCTGCTTGAAAGCCATCTGTGAAGGTAGCTATTGTAAGGCTCCCCATTAATGAACCTCCTACTGTTTCTGCGAATTTCACAAAAAATACTTTTACCTCTATTATTGCTGCTTTTGCTGCTGCTGCAATGAAACATGTTGCCGGCACTGATGCAACTGCTGTTGCATTCACATATACTGCTATTAAGTCCTCTTCCTCTCTTGCAGTAGAAAAAGCCTACCCTTTCCCACATTTATATATATCCCCTTCTCTAACTACTGCTGTACAAAATGCAGTGAAGGCCACATCTCTGGGGTTGCTGCTATTGCTGTTAATTATACTAGAATGAAACTTGTTGCTGTATTTATTGCTCTGGAGCCAGCTCTCGCCATTGCTGTACCTACTGCTGTAATGTAGCTGTCAGTCTCTTTTGTTGAGGTTGCTGTGCATATTATACTGATGTTTGCTGCCCCGTGTTGCACTCTTTGTTTCTGCTGTGCATCTACAGTGACATTTGCTGTCTGTACTGCTGTAGGACCAGCTGCAGTGTCACAAAGTGCAATAAAGTCTGGCATCTTCATCACTGCAGTTTCTGCTGCTGTTATACATACTGTAGTATTGCAGTAAAACATAATCCTTTCTTGCCCCACTTGTTACTGTGTATACTTCAGTGAAGCCTGCTCTTTCATGGTCATATTGCTTTTTGCTGTTGCATATCATACCGTAAAACATGCGGTTTGCTTAACATGACAAATGCTTTCCATTCTTTACTCTTATTTACATATTTATTATTTTCATAAGTGGGCTAGAGAGCTGACCAAAGTACTCCATTTCAACCACCATTTAACTCTGGCACATAAATCCGATAGCACTTACTGAAAAGTAGGGGATTTTCCAAATTTCCCCTACTGAGTATAATATCATGTCAGTTTTCTCCTGAAAATAAGCCATGCCTCAAAGGACTAACCAAGTTAATGGAAGTAAGTAAGCAAGTAATTAAATACATCACTAAATAAATAAACCAAATGAAGTATATATAATGTAAAACTATGAAATGATAGTGTCAATAACAGATAATAAATATCTACTTCTTTCGGCTTTTCCTGGTGAGGGGTCACCACAGTGGATCACCTCTCCGCTCATGATTGGCAGTGGAGTTTTACGGTGTTGAGTTGCCAGCCCAGCACCCAACCTTCCACAGAAGGCACATGCATGCACACACTCACACCTAGGGCCAGTTTAGAGTGCCCAATCCACCTACAACATGTCTTTGGGAGGAAACCCACACGACCACAGGGAGGACATGGAGACTCAACACAGAAGGCACCACAGCAGAAGATCAAACCGGAGAACCTCTTGCTGTGAGGCGGCAACACTAACCACTGAACCACCAATAACAGATAATAAATATAAATCAACAAAAGTGAATTGTAGAAAAACATAAGAAAACATTCACTACACCAAATACATGACAACATAAATAAGGAAAGTTAAATAATAATACTCAAACCTTTAAGTAAGAAAAGTTAAGTAATATTTACTTCTAAACCAGCATATAATATAATACAAAATAGTACATGACTGATCCTAATCAGGGGTTATGTTGTAGATAATTAGTAGACTTTTCACTATGTTATGCTGTAGTTAATTAGTAGGCTATGTGTTACTGTTTAACCGAGCACACTGTTGTCAATAAAATGATGTTCAGGCAATGGATGAGACAGGTAAGTGAAATTCCATACATGATGCCAAATGAGATGGTTTAGGTTCAGGGAATATGAAACAGTTCTTTCAAAATGAGGTTAGAGCAAAGCAAGCTTAACTTCCTTCAGTATACTGTCAAAACAAAGTAGTACTGGCTTCTTTCATCAAATTAGAAAGAGAAAACAAAAATGAATTCATACACGCACATCACAGAAATGCAAACATAAACACATGCACACACACACACACACGCACACACGCACACACGCACACACGCACACACGCACACACGCACACACACACACACACACACACACACACACACACACACACACACAAAGTTCAGACATTTGCATATTACACTAATCTTACATAAAGAGAATAACAGTAAGTCGAAGAAAACAGTTTTCATTTGTTGGCCTGACCATTACTCTCACTGCCTAATTTCTAGTTTCAGCAGCTTGTGTTAGATTTCAGAGCTCAGAGTTAAGCAATACTGATCTGTGTTTCATGTACACTTACACATTTTTAACAAAATGCTGCCTTTGTCCTATCTCTCCAATTAAAAGTGAAGCGAGGGTACACTTGTGGGTCTTGGCTGAATATTTGGGGACAGTACTTGTGTCCCTCATAACTGAAAAATTAAGTGCGAGCATGGGAATATGTACTAACTCTAAGGAATGTAATTCAAATGCTTTGGCATGGAGTAATATGCCAAACTAAACATCATATTCTATGCCCGAGTCCAAGAGATAAGGCTTCACCAGTCCCCATTCAGCACATACTAATGTGGACTGGTGGAGCCCCAGTCCCTATTCAGCATATACTAATGTGGACTGGTGGAGCCTCAGTCCCCATTCAACATATACTAATGTGGACTGTTGGAGCCCCAGTCCCCATTCAGGGTATACTAATGTGGACTGGTGGAGCCCCAGTCCCCATTCAGTGTATACTAATGTGGACTGGTGGAGCCCCAGTCCCCATTTGGGGTATACTAATGTGGACTGGTGGAGCCCCAGTTCCCATTCAGGGTATACTAATGTGGACTGGTGGAGCCCCAGTCCCCATTCAATGTATACTAATGTGGACTGGTGGAACCTTACTCTTATTTCCAAAATGTGAATGTAGCCAAAATAATTTGATGCTGTATACTGCCAAGGCTCACCCATGTCCTAGGCCAAATCACTAACAAAGACCACTGAAATGTATGGGCAGTTTTGCGAGGCACGTGTGCTACCTGTATGTGCAACTAGGTACTGCAGGCAGCACCAGATGGGAAGCTGGACTGCCTTGACCCTCAGTATCTAGTTTCACATACAGGTGGAGCAGTACAGAAGATGTGAGAGTTGTGGGGATCTATGCCTGGAACTTCATTAACACAGAATGCTAAGCAATCAGATTAGAGAATAGCAGTACTCTATTTATTTTGATGCCTTAGTGCTATGAGGTATTGAATTGGGCGAATATCTTCTGATGATGTCATCCTGACATGGGCTGGATTTTACAGTTCAGAGTAACAGGACAAAAATGGCCAAGGCCTTTTGCTCTCCCTACTCTGATGCCATGGTATCTGATACAAGACTGAGATATCCTGGAGTACTCCTGTAATCCAAAGTCCAGCAATCTCAGAGTTAGTATATAAGTAGTTGGGGAATGGGAGTACAGCCATATTATGAGGACAGTAAGGGGTGAAAATCCCCTACAAAACTACTTGGAATGTATAACAAATCAACTTTTAGAATTAGTGGTTATTTTGGCTGAACTGCCACTTTTTCAGAGTGTATGGATCACATTATTATGCCTTTTACTTTTGCTATGGAGCAAGTTTCTGTAATGGGTGGCCTCCGTGCTCCTCATGCAAGTCATTTACTTTCTGCACTCCTCAGCTGTTTATCAATCTCCTAGTTTGCTGCATATCAGGGTTGCAAAAAAATACAAACTTATACTTTATTCTTGGCCTTTTGACTTCTTGGTATTTTCTCACTATAAAAATGTCATATTTGTGTGTGTGCTTAGGATGTTGTTATTAATGTGATAATTTGTGGGGACGTCACTCTCCCCAAACGGGATGATGATGCATTTTTTTGTATTCAGCTAGAGGCCATGTTTCTGGCACCAGTCATTTGTCTGGGTGAGACCCTCTTGGAGGATATACATGTCAGTAGGGGAATTTATGACAGCGCCCAGCTTGTAGTCATCTGCAAACTTGGTCATCCATAGCCTATTGTTTTTGGCCTGCACCTCAGAAAAATACATCCCAAATAACAGAGGCCCCAAGACCAAACCCTGGGGTATGCCACTCGATAACGGGTCTACTGCTTGAAGTGGCTTCCCCTATTTTGACTAGGTGAGTTCTACCAATGAGCCAGTTAGCTACCCATCTGGTAATATACAGATTGATGCCTAGTTGAGAAAGTTTATCTATTATGCCTGAGTGGGAAATAGTGTCAAAGGCTTTAGCCAGGTCAAGGTAGGCAGTGTGCACTGTCTTACCCTCATCCATGGCTTTGGTGATTGTCTCAAAATAGTCGACCAGATTTAACAGATACAACCTCCTCTTGATGAAGAGTTTGGAGGTTGCCAATGTCCTTGTTAATGAGGCCCATGATAATCCATTCCATGGCCTTGTAGATCAGGCTAGTTAGGCTGATGGGTCTATTTCCAGATTGGTGGATGCTCCACCTTTGTGTAAGGGGATGACAGTGGCTGTTCTCCACTCATCTGGGACAAGGCCGGTACTCAGGCTTTGGTTGAATAGGGCACCTAATGGTGCTGCAAGTTCCTGCCTGAGTTCATGTAGGATGCAGCCTGGGATGTTATTGGGTCCCATGGAGGCCGTATTTTTTGCCTTTGAAAGAACAGTGATGACCTGATCCCTAGATATAAGGGGAAGGGGGGCAGGTACTGGGAACGTTCTGCTTTACTGATGGGGGGACAGAGGGGTGAAATTTTCACTGAATCTGTCAACCAGCAAGTTTGCTATATCTATGGCATTTGTATATGTGGTGTCCTTGACCGTCAGTTCTGAACAGATCTGGGTGCTACCTTTGAGAATTCGGACATATGTGAAGAAGGCCTTATGATTGTCTCTAGTAGATGTAGCCAATTTGGACTTGAAGTTTGCTTTGGAGGATTTCACTAGTGTTCTTATTTGCTTATTTAGGCTAAGGAGAGATTGCTTCCAATTGGGCACTTGTCTTTCTTGGTCCTAGACAGCAATGTTTTTCTTTTGTTATAGAGTTTATTTATTGCAGATGTCCACCAGACAGGTTTATTCTTCCTTGCAGAGGATTTTTTAGTCCTGTCAGGTATTCTTGATTCCATGCATCTATATAAATGTTTGTATAGTAATTTGGTATACTTTTGGATACTGGTGCCATTTCCTAGAGAGGGGGGCTGTGAAGCTGTTTATACCATCCCTCAGGAGGCTGTAATCAGCTTTGGAGAAGTATTTTTGTTTGACCGTAACTAGAGGAGGGCAAGGGGAGATGGTGACTTTGAACGTAACCGCTTTATAGTTGGGTCTTAAAAGGGAGGATGATATTGCAGGGATGCTGCAGTGGTTACACATGTTGGTTAATACCACGTCCAAGATATTATCACTTCTTGTAGGGGTATTGACTAGCTATTCCAAAGTACTTGCATTGACAAAATTGAGAAATCTCTCAGCATTTGTGTTCTGGCATGAGTAGTTCTTCCAGTCTATGTTTTGATAGTTAAAGTCACCCAGGATCAGGCTAAAGGGTTGGTCAACCTGGTCTGTGATATCATAGGACTTGTTGGCAGGACAGATTTGTGTCCCAGAGACTTCCCCATCTGTGGAATAGACTCCCTCTTCACATCAAGCAGAGTACCTCTTTACCCCTTTTTAAGCACAACCTGGATAACTGGATGGGAAATTGAAAATACATCCCTGGCATTCCACCCATGTCCCAGCTGGACAGGGGCATCGGCTGCTAATTTGTGTATACATGGGCTAAACTCTTGGCTAAGCTTATAAGGGCCTCAGGGCCAATAGCTTAATAACTTCCTAGTATGATCCTATGATCCTATGTATACAAATATGTCTACATTTTTTGCCAAGATTTGGCAATGCATTGACAGAACATAAAAGAACATTAAAATACCTCCGGTATACTACAAATTCTGCCATAAAATGCAGTGAAAAATGAAATATTTGCATATATATATATATATATATATATATATATATGCAGAATCCATTGTAATCCATAAAAATATATATAAAAAATGTTAGTGTTGGTAAAGTGGCATACACAGCCACATTGCCAGCACTAACTGTAGATCAACAAGTGTGCATGTTTCTTTAAGCAGCTATCCAAGGGCTTTCACAAGTGTATAAATACTGAGCATGGGTAAGGCTGACTGCCATTTTGTAGTAAGTTATTAAGAGAGTATAGATGGCACAGTGATGCAGTGGTAGTGATGTCACCTCACAGCAAGAGGGTCTCTGGTTCGATTCTCAGCTGTGGTGCCTTCTGTGCTGAGTTTTTATGTCCTCCCTGCATTGGTGTGGGTTTCCTTCCCCCATTGCAAAGACATGTGTTTGGAGCATTTCTCCCTGGGCCTTTGCTGAAAGTTGGCTTTGTTCCAAGTTGGACTTTCCCAGTAAACAAATGTTAAATAAAAAAAATGTAAGGTCTATCTGTTAACCAGCTTGTTTAGAGTTTATGATGCTGCTATCCATCCTGTTGTGTTTCTATGTAATAAAGCATCTAAACAAAATACCCCACCTGCTTGTCATCTATGTTAAAGAGGGGATGAGCAACACTAGCTGTAACTAGGGTAGAGAACATAGGCAAATACTAAGCTATCAGTCTGCAGACTATTACAAACTCAGACAATAACCACACTTTAGAATAAAACCCTATACCTTGCATCTATGAAGTACAGAGCTTAACCATTATACCAGCCTGTACAATTGCCAAGTACAAATAACAAATGTACAGGTCAGGAAACCTGTGATGATGTCATCCAAGTGAATTTCACATGACATGGATGACAGGTATTCAGTAAGGATATGTGAAATGAATTCATGGTATACAATGGGAGTGTCCAAAATACACTGCAAGCACAGGTCAAATATAGATACAGTGATATGCTACCATGCATAATGGTCATGGTGATGTGGATACAGTGGACCAGAGCAATTTAGCATGACAGATGAACAACATCAAGGATTTTCAGTTAAAGATAAGCATGAATTGCAGCAATTAAGTCACAAGGATGTGTGTTACTCCAGTCCAGATAACAAATACAAGTAGAAGAGTGGCTGTGAGTTACAAATAAGTGCACCCCTATCTGGAGTGCTGAAGTGCCCTACCAGTACAGTGTCCTCAGAGGCCAGTGATGGTACTGTACACAAAGGTGCATGTAAACTTCTATACATTTTACTCATATGTAATGCAAATATCTATCAAGTAGTCAAAAACAATCAGAGGAAAGGATTGTGATTACTTTATGACCCAAGTAATAATGAACAATCTTAATGAAAAAGCTGTATCATTGATACAATGGGAAATCACATCTGAAGCAAAAGATCAAACATGCATGTGTCCCTAAAACAATACAAACTACAAGTGCTGCAGAAAAGCAGCCACAAGGTGTGTGCATTAAGGTGAAGAGGTCTGAGATGTGTGCAACATGTACATGTGACAGGATGCAAGGTCTTTATGTGCAAATGACACACATAGCACAGTCATGTACTAAACAAAACCTGTGTACAACATAGTTACGCATAAAACTGAATGACTTCTATGACATACCCATATGTTTTGCCAAGAAACCATACGACAACAGATGGCTTACTCACAAAACTGATACAAGTGTAACAGGTAAATGTGTACAACTGGAAATAAGGTCAGTCTGGTGTACACAGTGTCAAGTAACACACACATATACATTGCAGAGTCATGTTACATCAACTGTGCAGTGGTGATAAAAGTAAACAGGTGCTAGAGGCACCAAATGTGCGCACCAAGTGTAACAAATGTGCAAAATGCACAAGACATTGGACTTGTGCCATAAAAATGAGACTGTGCTGGACTGTGTCATAGTACAATTACTAAGACATATGAGTGTGTAACAGCATCATACACAGCACTTTAAATAACAAATGCACCCATATAATGCCACATTTCACTATGAATGAACTCCCACAGGTGCACATTCTGAGTTTTATGTGCAGACCACACATATGTATTGATTATTACATGGGACACAGAGGTGTAATGTACATTATTCACACATACAGATGACATGTGACTGGGGTACATACTATTGTCTAAGACTGTGAAGACCATCTGCTGTGTGTGGCAAATACTATAAAAACAGTCACAATACTAACATGGCATGAAATATGCATCCAAACTAGGCGGTTATGTTACTCATGTGCAGAAGCCACCATAGGAGAATAGTATCACAGTGGTACATGTGGGGAATGCCAATAAAGTAACCAGTTCTAAAAGGCCATGCATGCCATATACCATCACCAGTTCTTGTTGTCATGTAAACACTCTGTCAATATAACAACACTTGGGTCAATGGCAAACTGCAATCAACAGTGCTCCTACATGTGACGGGCAAAACCCAACAGGCATGTACACGAAAATAAGGGGCCACATTAAGCAGATAAGGCAAGCCACACACAGAGTTCAAAGCTAACCAGCTGCCTGTCTGTAACAATCCCATCATAAATGACAACAGTGTATGCTTCTGTAACAGGATGGTTACTATCTTATTGCCATTAAGAACAATGTATTGTCAAGCAGACAACAGAAATGGCCACAAAAGAGCTACAATAAAAAGACTGCAGCATAAAGGCCATAGTAAAAGCATGACCGCAATATGGGTAAAGGCACACAAATATATGCATATAAGTGAAACAACCCCAAAATATGGAGCCATTATGGTAGTAGCATGACATGAGTGGAACACACAGACAATACTGACCTGGAGGCCCCACCTTGGTCAAGTCAAACATCACTTATGATCTTAAATACAGTCTCTTGGAAGGAGCTGTGCATGGCTTATGCTATGTCCCAGAAGAAGTTGCTCATCATGTCCTGCATCTAGGTTTAGAAGACATGACTAATGATGGATGTCATCTTGTGGAGGGGTGAAGGTTGCTGTCATCACACAGCTGGTATGATCACTCCAGATGGTTCTGGTCTGTCATCATCATTGTGTTATCCTGCTGTCCTCTTCCATCCTTGCAGTCAGAATCTGTGGCAGTGTTTGTGCTCATTGTCATCAGTGGATGGACAGGCTGGCTTGTGTTCCAAACGTGGTAGCATGACATTAACATAAATTGCTCAAAGTGTAGTAACACCTTATGACACTGCCAGAACATAGTATGATCTGTGCAATTGCACCAGCTTTCATATATGTACAATCTGGAGTTACCCATGTATGGACTGTGTATGTATTTTGACCACTGTCTCATCTGTAATCGTGATGTAATACTATTAAATATATGCAAGCCTAACCCAAACACACATTTTGCTGTTCTACATGTTAAAATAAAACTTACAATAGATGTGCAGGACAGCAGTGTCAGCAATAATGCTAATATAAAAGGCTATGAATAATTCAGAGACCCTCACAGGACAGATGACAAAACAACACACATGATGTGTTGCAGTTGAGAATGCATGTTCTGACAACAATACAGATGTTCGATACATCTGTTCAGTAATGTGGGGGTTACCATGTGTACTGTACATGTAACAGGACAGTACAAGGATATGTCATGCAATATGTCATTATAACATCTACAGTGGCATGTACATACCCACACAATACATTACAACCTGTGGTTTATCAAAACATACCCAAGATCAGTATATACAGTTTGATAGCATGTGCTTAATCAGTAGGCCTGTAGGCAGAAGAGATGTGACCCAAATGAGGCCAACATTACAGAACAATGACAGCAGTTATATGATGGAATGTCACTTGTGCATGCATCAATATCATCACAAGTATCCTATATATAATGTGCAAGTACAGTGATGTGCATAATTGTAGTATGTACATGTTAGTCTAATGATTCCAGGTCATATAGATAACTAACACAATAAAACTGAGCTGGAAGCTGTCATATCATTTAAATTACTTGCATTAAACAAGGATGTATACATGGCCTATATCCTATGAAAACCCTACATAGATGGTATTTTTGTAAATACATAGGCTTACTGAGTGACTGTGATCTCAACATATAGTACAGTGATGTCTCCTGTCATCAGTCTATAGCATTATGTGGGCATGCATGAGTAATAACAGGATAAACCTGTATGGAATACAATAACAAGATGTCACACATTTGTACATAACACATACTATACTGTTCAAGGAAGAGGGATACTACCATAACACATCTTGAAAAACAAGGTAAACTAGTTCTAAAAATACATCAGATAAATTAAAATTACATAGTTTTAGATACTGCCACTTGAATGATATGCTACTCCACATAAATTGTGGTGTTAAGAATACATTATGGAATAATGTGGCTTTGACACATAAAGCCCATATATAAATCCCAGCTTGAATGTTTGGCAACAAGCAAACTTCCACATGTGTAAAATGCATGGCAATACAGTTAAGTGTATGCAGATAAGAATACAATTGCATCATGGGTAATGTTAATCCCACAACTGTCTCAAAATCACATTGGAAGTAAAATGTAGTGTTCAGAGCTTTCTACATTGTTCTGAGTAAATACACCATAAGTACAAGCAGGAATATGTACATAACAGATGTCATACAAATGTCATTACATGTTGTTGAAAGCCAAGAATCACAACATACCAATATATATCACTCAACACATGCAGGTGTTACATCACATATCCATTAATACATAACAGCATATGTTTCTGTAGTACTATATAGGGCAGCAGAGGAGTAACTAGGCAATTTGGATGCCAGGGTGAGACCCTAATTCAGCAACTCCTGCCCCCAGCATACAAAGCAATGTTTTTTTTTTGAACAGGGTTGGGACAATGCCTTGACAATAACTTTTCACTAAAACATAAGAGACCAAGAGGCTGAAAAGCATGTCAAAACAGAAAGTTTTATTGAAACTTTAATGCATTTTCAGAGCTAATCATTTAACTGTCATGTGATACATACCCAAGCACAACAGATGTATAGCAATGTAAAGAAACCACACAGATATTAAAAGTAAAGCAGAATTCAGGACAATCCATATCTGTTTGCAGGTACAGTCCAAATGCCAACAGCAGCATAGCAAATTATACTATTAACTGCTTGGTAAATATGAATTGCAACACAGAAAAACATGAATTAACTGTGGTGTTGCACAAGCAGAAAAATAATGACCCAAGAGAGAAGCAGCTAAAATATATACATCCTAACCCTTCAATATTATATATTTATGTAAATATGATGTATATCGCACAACATATTTGTGTGCACTGCAACACCATTTGTACCTGAAGTTTACATCATACTGACAGCTTCTTGTAACACAATGTTAAAGAGTCAGTGGCAGTTTAGGGAACACTGGGTCATCTACACACCAATGTGTGGTTTATTGCCTGCTAACAGCATGCCCCAGTGGCATAATACGATACTAGACACTTAACAATGAATGTGTTTACTGTTTAGCGAGAGGAGTGTACTCTATTGGACAATATAGGATGCACCTCTGAGTGCCTTATTTCAGTTATAAAATGGCCCCCAAATATAACAAATAAAGATAAATGCAAAATTTAAGCATGTGAGCAACAGAAGAAATCAAAAATTATTGGAAAAAAAAGATAAACCAGTCACTTGGATTAAATTGCTTCTGACAGTATGAGTTAAACTGAGTTTATCTCATATACACAAGGTACAGGCTTTGATTCTTACCTTTGGGTTGGGAGATTTGGTTAAGCTTAAAAATGTCCTATAAGGGTAGACATCCTAGTACTAACCTATGAACTTAAATGCACAGAATTATTTTGTCACTGCACAAAACAAGCCATGACAGGTATATATCCACTTCTCATGCTAGTCATCAATAAAGAAATTGCATGGTGTAAAATTAACTTCATTTTATCTCTAACACACATTTTACAAAAGCCCAGTAATAATCCTACATATCAAATCCAATAACTGTTTGTATACTGTAATATATATACCTATCTTATTTGCTTAAATACCAAAGGAAGACAAAAGGTTTCCAAAGCCCTATGCCAGTCTTCGGCTCATACATAAAGTATAATTTATTTATTTTATTTATTTTATTTATTTATTTATTTTACATTTGTCTACTGGGAAAGTCCAACTGGACAAGCTGCCCAGTTTCAGCAGAGGCCTGGGGAGAGAAGCTCTTTGGGCAGCACAGTTTGTTATTCTGCAATTTTACAGTAATTGTGATTTTTTTTCAAGGTACTATAAAGGAGACCTCAAGAAGTAAATTAAGAATGCATAATACATAGTGGCCCCATTTTTGATTGGACAAAGCCATTTTGATTGATTTTTTTCTGCTTAGATCATCTATAATACAAATGGACTTACAGAGTATTAATCAACATGTGCTGTATACTTAGCCCCAGCCCAGACTATAGCTCTCAACTGTCTAGGTTTTTGCATAAAATCTGTGGTTTTCTGGCAAATCAGTAAGGATTGAACTCGTAGATATACATTTGTGTTTCAGAATACATTTCCTTCAGAAAATGCATACTAGTACAAATCCTGTTATTCTAGGAACTTCCAACTTTAAACTTTATAAGAACAATATTTAAAACCTGTTCCTGTTTTTGGGCATTTGACCTCATTAATTTAGGCTTTTTCCAGATTTCTTGCACTAAGACATTGAGAGGTAGACTCTCTTTACCCCGCTTTCATGAGAGACAGAAACAAATGTTATTTTATTCCAATGACCAAGTAGAGACTAGTAATATAAATTTGGAGGGTGAGGGTAGCTTATCTCCACACTGGAAGGCTGGGGAGCCTGCCATCCCCCTCTACAAAAACACTTAAATTTCAGTGATCCTGATCATCAAGGGGTTTACTCTTCCATGAATCATAGTGGAAGGACTTACTGTATCCTTGTTTTAAAATCAAGAAGTATATACATTAAGATTATGCTTGACTATGCAGCATTGCTGCGTATCAAGTATTGTAACTGCATTGTTTGCTTTCTTTCTCTAAATGCGCTGGTGATCATTTGAGTAGTTTGTCCAAGTATGCATAATCACTTTCACTGACACCAGAATTAAACATTTCCTCCAATGTTCCCTTTAGAAGTTTGTCCATGCATGCACAAGCACTCAGATGGTACCAAAATAAATCACTTCCCCAGTGATCCCTTCGGTAGTTTGTCTATGTACACTCAATCACTCAAATGACACTACAATTAATAATTTCCCCCAGTGATCCCTTCAGTAGTTTTTACATGTATGCACAAGGGCTCAGATGAAACCAAAAATGAATCATTTCCTCAAAGATCACTTCAGTAGTTCGTCCATGTATACACAAGCACCAGAATGAAACATTTCCCTCAATAACCTCTTCAGTAATATGCCCATTTATACACAAACACTCAAATGATACCAAAATTAAACATTTTCCCAGTGATCCCTTCAAGAGCTTGCCCATGTATACACAAGCATCCAAATGACACCAAATGAATCCTTTTCCCCAAAGATCCCTTCAGCAAATTGTCCTTGTATGCATAAGCACCAAAATGAAACATTGACCAGACTGACCCCTTCAGTAGTTTTTCCATGTATGCACAAGCACTCAAATTATATCAGAATGAAACAGTTCCCCCCAAAATCCCTTCAGTAGTTTGTCCATGTATGTACAACGCAAGCACTTTCACTGAAAACAAAATTAAACATTTCCCCCAATGATCCCTTTAGTAGTTTGCCCATACATTCACAAGCATACTACTAAGTAACCCTACTTACTTCAAAGACTTTTTTGTGACCTCTCAGTCTCCATCCCTACTTACCAAATACACCCACAGCAAGTGACTTTGATTGCCTAAACATGATATCCCTCAGCTTGCTGTGGGTGCCAAAAATATAGCACTAAAGACTGTCTTTATTGTTCAATGGCACACTGCTCCTTATCTGCATAGCCAATCACAGGTGATTTGGGGGCAGTGCCCAAGCAAGATGATATAAGTCGGGATGGGAGGAATGCAGGAGCATCTTGGATGTCTGTTTAGGACATAAGCATTGCCATTCCCTTAAAGAGAAATAAAAAAGATACTTTATATATATATATATATATATATATATATATATATATATATATATATGGGTCTACTTTAGTTGACCGAAACGCCAGTTCGCCGACACGCAAAACACCGAGACCAAACAACTGAAAACACACAATACCGACAACTCACAAAACCGAACACCATTACACCAACACACAAAACGTAAACTACACATTACACACAATTACATATCCACTAACCTTAACCCAAACCCTAACCCTAAGGTCCGACACTACCACACACTTACCCTACCCGCACCCTAACCCTAACTCACTTAACCCACCCCTAAACCTAAAGTCCATCACTATCGCACATTTACCCTACCTGCACCCTAACCCGAACTCACTTAACCCACCCTAAAACATAAAGCCTGTCACTATCGCACACTAACCCCACCTGCACCCTAACCCTAACTCACTTAACCCGCCCCTTAACTACACTCTGTCACTATCACACACTTACCTTACCCGAACCCTAAGTCCGACACTACCACACACTCACCTTTCCCGCACCCTAACTCTAAATCCCTCACTATCGCACACTTACCTGTCCGCTCCCTAACCCTAAATCCCCTCACTATCGCACACTTACCGAGTCACGCTCACACATTCCCCATGTCGGTCTTTCGGCTGTCGGGATTTCACCTTGTCGATCACCTTTGTTTTCGGTCGTTTGGTCTCGGTCTTCTGCGTGTCGGCAAAGTGGCATCTCGGTCAACTCAAGTAGACCCATATATATATATATATATATATATATATATATATATATATATATATATATATATATATATATATATGGATCTATATTATAACATCGAATTCCACAAAGATCGAACCCTAAACACCGAAATCCGAAAATATCGAACAGTCAGAATAGCGAATTTTTTCCCAGGGAAAACATTTGCTATTCCGAGAATCCTACACACAACACAAACACACACAAAAAAACAGCAATCCACACACATACACTTAAAATCATACACCTAAACCTAAACTAAACTTTACATACACTACTAGCTATCCACTTACCTTAACCTAACCCTAACCCTAAGGTCCATCACTATCGCACACCCACCTCACCCGCGCCCTAACCCTAACCCTAACTCACCTAACCCGTCCCCTAACCCTAACCTACACACAACCGCACACTTACCTGACCCACACCCTAACCCTAACTCACCTAACCCGCCCCTAACCTACACACAATCGCACACATACCTGACCCTTGCCCTAACCCTAACGTCCACACAACCGCACACTTACCTGACCCGTTCCCTAACCCTAACTCACCTAACCCGCCCCCTAACCCTAATCTACACGCAATTGCACACTTACCTGAACCCGACCCGTAACGTTGCAACATATCAAACACTGAAAACAGCGAAGCCACAGCAACAGCCCACCAAATTCTTTCCCTGGGAAAGAATTCAGTGTCCTGCACCTTTTCTGTTTTCAGCGTTCGACATTACAGGGTCAATATTATAACATTCGATCTTTGTAGAATTCGATATTATAATATAGACCCATATATATATATATATATATATATATATATATATATATATATACACACATACACACACACACACACACACACACACACACACACACACACACACACACACACACACACATACATATATATTTATATTATATGGGTCTACTTTGATTCACTGAAAACTCATTTCACTGAATTTCAAAACACTCACACCAAATCACTGAAAGTTCAAATCACTGAAAACTCATTTCACTGAATGTGAGTACTGCAGGGCAGATAAAACATATATGCCCTTTTCCCCACTGTAGTGCGATCCTGAAGCTAGTATATGTAGTTAATGGGATGTGGAGGACACAGCCCCCACCTACTCTTGGTTTTAAATTGTTAGCTTCCTGTGAAATGACATTCATAAATATAAAAACTAAATAGGTGGGGGGCTATGGCCCCTACACCCCCCAATGTGGGGGACTGTGCCCCTACACCCCCCCAACTATATATATATATACTAACTCCAGGATCACACTACAGAGGGGAAAACGACATATATGTTTTATCTGCCCAACAGTACTTACATTCAGTGAAATGTGATTCAGTGAAATGAGTTTTCAGTGATTTGAGCTTTCAGCGATTTTTTGAGGGTGAATTGAAATTCAGTGAAATGAGTTTTCAGTGAATGAAAGTATAGATATATATATATATATATATATATATATATGTGTTACATTTTACATTGGCAAATTGTGCCCTTGACAAAACAGCAGCTGGGTTGATCCTCTCACTCACCTCACCCTAGCTATGTTATTGTAGGGCACAATACACTATTGTAGGACAGAATACAGTGCATGGACTCACACCAGAAGTGCATTATGATGCAGGTAAAAGCAAATAAACATATAATATTGAAAAGTAAAAACAAACACTGAAAGTTACACCTACATCTATGTGTAATAACAGAAAAATGTGCCCGCAACACAGTGATATGCCTGTCTCATCATCCCTGACAAGATGAGATGACAAACACCCATCCAAACATTGAACAGACAAGACATAAACACTATAAAGATAACATTGTACCACTGTCATGCATATATGCTGCTCATCTAGCAATGTTTATGCTGATAAACCAGCAGCTACAGCTATAACTATCAACACCAAGCACCAAGCCAGCATACATACAGTAAAACAGTGTGGTTCTTTAAGGAATGCTACATAACAACTGACAATCATTTTGACCAGTGATGGCAAACCTATGACACGCATATCAAAGGTGACACTCCACAACATTTTGGGTGATATACCAGCATTTACCAATACCTGAGTTACCAAAGAAACTGAATAAACAAAAATATAAGAAATATGTGACCTTGTACATATCTATTAAAACTCAGCAATAAAAAAGTCATTAATTGATATTAATTAAATCAAATGCAATGTGTTCCATATTTTTTGCAGTTCAATTCAAAATTACTATTAAAAGTAGGGTCATTTTTGGCATACTATTTTGAGCCCAATTATCAGTGCACATTGTTTTCTGCATTGTAATTCACTATTTTTTCTTTAACTTTTATAATACATAGCAGCACACATAACTGGATATGATTTTTTTTAAATAAATGAATATGTATAGAATTGTTTCTCTTTTGTTTGGGGGGGGGGTGATACCCTAGCAGAGTCAAGATAGGAATTTTCTGAATTTTTGACACGTCAAGCCCAAAAGGTTCACCATCACTGATTTAGACTGTGTCAGCAAACTGAACTTGACATTATAAGAGACATTATTAAAATGTTAATCAGACTATAACCTGCAATGAAATGTTTCTGCATGAGCTCAGCATGTACATTAAACATGACAACAAAGAAATCTGTGAATACATAATTAATATTCCACTATGGGAAGCATGCATAAATATTAGGAATTACTGAATGCAACTGCATTAGCATTCATAAATGGAAACCATAAAAGCCAATTAAAAGTGAAGGCCCAGCAACAGCAACAGACTACACATACACAAGCCATACCTCTCTTTCAATAGTGCTCCTCAAGGAAATGCATATACTAACTGCACATTTCTAGCTCTGTCATTTGCACCTGTTGGAAGAGAAAAAATGGACTTTATTGAAACTATACTAATATATGTGTTTTATGCAGGTGTACGTAGATGTCACTCAAGGATTGCAGAATGACATCAGTGTCATGAGATAAAATGACCATTTTATGTCAATATGTCCCCTAAGTCAGTATTTGAAGGTATGTGTCAACCCCATGTCATATATTTTACCAACCCCGATTATGATGACCATGCAGAAATATTCATGCATGTACATGCCAAATTATCCAGGACATAAGGATACCTGACACCTTCCTAGAATATCCTAGATTCAAAACTACACCAGCAAGCTATGCCTATGTCAAAGTCCAGAACCCCTACCTGTCTAGTTACATGTGCTATGCAGAAAACTGCAGAATGAGGTCTTGTTGTACTAGCATGTGTCACCTGTGAATAGTCATTCCTTATACTGCCACATAAATGGTTTGTAACTCAAATAATGTGCAATAATGAATGCATGTTAACAACCATACAAAGATGTGCTGTGGTGTGATGTTTTATGATGGCAAAGCTGACCTGTGCATCATCCTGAGCAGTGGAGGTTATCATAAACCATTCCTGTTGATCTGTGAACAGCAATATGTACATATCTGGTTATACAGAAGTATCTTTTCTTTCACAAGTAGCCATGTGAATGCTGATGACAGTAATATATTTACCTATCATATAAATCAAAAACATTACATACATACGTACATACCTATAATGTTTACAGAGTCTCAACAGCAGACACACTGTTAATAATGTAGTTCTGCAGATAATGATATGCTTTATCATTCACAGCCTACAAGGAAGAGGTGCTATAACACTGAATATATCACATGTGTAAATTACTTGTATATATACATAACCAATGAACCAATACACACATATCAATCCACATTACAGCTGAATGTCTTTACCTATACAGCCAACTTTGCGCTGTGCTGTATTTACGTAATTTCATATTGCTATGCGCTGTATGACAAATGCTTTAAAGCTCTCTCAGAGTCTTGGGGGCAATGCAAAATTAAACTAATACATATATATATATATATATATATATATATATATATATATATATATATATATATATATATATATATATATATATTATAAAAATAGAGCTTTTGTACATCCTACAATATTATGACAGGAAGAATACTTCAAAAATGTGTTGCGCATGCATCAAAATAAGAAAAGCATTGGTGGGTTTTTTAAATCACAGTTACAAAGCTTTCCACACTGCAGCTTTCATGCATAATATATATGTATCAGTTTAGTTGTGCATAAATGCCTACCATCAGTAGGCTGTTGATGACTATGTGTTTCAGTGTGGCCCACAAGACTCTGAGATTAACCTCTGTTTAGTGTAATTGGAAGAATAATTTGCTTGCACTTTACGTATTTTACAGTATAGCTATGCTGTTGTCATGTGTGTATTACTGCTTGTAGACATACACAAACTTAGATATGCAAGACCGATATGTCTGAACTGTCGGTGGGAAGGAAGGTCAACTGCTTTAAAACATTTTTCATACAGCGCATAGTAATATGAAATTACGTAAATACAGCGCAGCAGCAAAGTTGGCTGTACAGGTAAAGACATTCAGCTGTAATGTGGATTGATATGTGTGTATTGGTTCATTGGTTATTTATATATATAAGTGATTTACACGTGTGATATATTCAGTGTTATAGCACCTCTTCCTTGTAGTCTGTGAATGATAAAGCATATCATCATCTACAGAACTACAGGCCTGCTGAATCTAGCTTGGTTTGTATAATTTGAGCACTGATTCAGGACATCTTTTTTGGAGAAGGTTCCCCTGCACCCTAGTAAGCAGGGGTGTGCAGTTAGAACTTGTCTGATTGAAGACTGCTGGAACAGGTTAATTGGGTAACTTGTTTAAATCAGTTTGTTTGTTTTCTATTGTTATACATATAAAATTGTACTTTATTCATCTGCTTTTACTGTATTTGTGTTTCTTCCTACTTTATTACTAGGGGCATTGACTACAAGTCTGAGCTGCGATATATAGCAATACGTATCCTTTTCTGTGCATTTAAAGTGTTTTTTGAGTGTATCTGCTTTATTTTCTAAAAAAAAAACTATATATATATATATATATATATATATATATATATATATATATATATATATATATATACTTGTTTCCCACCTTTCTAAGCTAGTATAGTCCAAGTTTCAGGTTAGTGCTGAATTCAGGGCTGTGTTACAAATCTCTGTGTTTGCTCAAACCTTACTTGGATAGAAGGAAGTTCTCTGTTCACCTGTGAGAGAGGGGAGCTTTGAGCAACCTGTCTGTCCCTGGAGGAGTGGTTTCAGCCCAGAAATTAGTAGTTTATTGGCCATTTTGGGCTAATTTCTATCTCTTTCATTTCCCTGCTATAGTGGTGGTGCTGCGGTAGCATTGTCGCCTCACAGTTAGACGTTGCCTGTTCGATTCTCAGTTAGAGCATCTTCTGTGTGGTGACATGTGTGAATGGGCGTTCCTTCGTTGAAGGTTGTGCGTTAGGCCCGGCAAGCCAGCACGTAAAACTCTACTGCCAATCATTAGTGGACCGGAGTTCCGCTGTGGCGACCCCTAACTGGGAAAAGCCGAAAGACACAAACAAACAAATACCGTATTTGCCTGGTTTTGTGCACCGGGCAGCGCCGGTTAGCTAGGG
The DNA here is from genome assembly GCF_019279795.1 of Protopterus annectens. Taxonomy (NCBI): domain Eukaryota; kingdom Metazoa; phylum Chordata; order Ceratodontiformes; family Protopteridae; genus Protopterus; species Protopterus annectens. The sequence goes on from NC_056741.1 coordinate 466,333,283, forward strand.
TAAAACTATTCCCAGCTCCACAAAGTCTCCTCTTCAATTTTCCCTTGAAACTAGACACACTTTCAACTTAAGCAATCAAGCCACTCATTTCTCAGCATGGCACTTACTCAAATCTTATAGCAAGCACTTATAAACCCTAACACTAGACCCTCCTGTACTAGAGCCTCCTGACAAGGCTCTCTATTCGACTTTACCAGCCATCCAGTAAAACAGTTCACTGTACCTATCCAGGCATGTCCAAAGGGCATGGTGAATCTGGGCATTTTGAGGCAATGTTACAACTGCCTCATGTACACAGACAACCCCCTCCTCCTATCACCAAACACTAATACATGCGAGAGATGCAATTATACAGCCAAACTGGAGGTTAAGTTCTCTCAACCCAAGACTGGATCAGACAGTCAAGAGGAGAAAGGAAATACTTGCATCACACCACCAGTCTCACATAAGCCCATTAAAGCAGCACTGGAAAAAAACACACATAAATACATGAAAACATACTCGGAGGCTCTAAATAAAAATCTGCAAAACCAACAGAGACCTCCAAAGCAAACATCCAAGCAACCTCCACCCCCCAACACAAACCATGAAACACATACTTCACAAAACCAGTGTGCCATGCAATCACAGCCCTTAAGACAAAATAACATACCCAACATACTAGTAATAGGTGATTCTATAGTCAGGCACACTGACATCCCACTCATTAGGCTGAATAAGGAGAGAATTACTGTTAGCTGCCTGTCGGGCGCCAGGATCCACCACATAACACAAGCACTCAGGTCAATCCAGAACAAGTACAAATATGACTCTGTCATTGTCCATGTTGGTGTGAATGACCTGAGCCATACCTCTCTGGACTACATGAAAAGAGACATGGAAGAGCTCTCTAATCACGTAGCCCAGGCCGGTATGACCCTGACCCTGAGTAGCATCCTGCCCTCACCAAGAATGATACCACGGTATAAAGAAAAAAATCTCAATTTCAACAATTGGCTAAGTTTCTGGTGTCATTCAAAGGGGATCTAGTGTCTGTCCACCTGGGATGACATGCTCGACAAGCCACGCTGCTTCACTAGAGATGGCTTGCACCTGTCACCCTTAGGCTTTCAAATACTGGCCAAGGCTCTTGCCACCCCCATAGTGCCTTTTTTAGGCAAGGCTCAAAAGACAAACCTACCACCATAAATAGCACAAGTAACAAAAAACTGAGGGTAGTGCTACTCAATGCCAGAAGTCTGAACCTCAAAATGCACGCACTCGAGGCACTCCTCAGTATGGAGAAAATCGATATATGTGCAGTAACAGAAACCTGGTTTAAGGCTCCAGAGAGCACCCCAGCACTACCAGGCTACAACTCATACCATACATTTCAGCCACAGAACCCAAACCGAAATACAAAAGGCAGGGGCGTATCCATATTCATCAAGGATACCCACACCTCCAGGTTAGTGGCACAGCACGATGCTTCAGAGATCATCCACGTGCAGCTAACAATGGGCAAAACTGCAATTCAAATTGTAGCTTGCTACAGATCACCCACCATATTCCAGGACACCCATTCCGCATTTCTGGAAACACTGGGAAACATAAAGGTCCAAACCAAACACCCTAATATTTTGTGATTTCAATTATCCAAACATTAACTGGGAGAACTACTCAAGTACTAACTCCCTTGCCCAACATTTCCTAGAATTTATAAACTCAAACACCCTGGTTCAACTGGTCAACACTCCCACCAGAAGTGACAACATATTGGACCTGGTCATCACCAACATGGGCAACCGGTGTTCCACACCGGAGGTCAACCCCTCACTGGTTAGATCTGACCATAAACAAATCACTTTGGATATCCACATTCCGCCCCCACCCCCAGACAAGAAAACCACAGTGAAAATCTTTTCAAAAGCAAACTTCACGTTACTTAAGACCGAGGTGGAAAGTTTCAAAGCCCCCATGCTGAATGATAACGCTGTCCAAGCTGCAAAATTTTTTACTAATGCATTCTACGAGCACCTACAAGAATGCATGGATCATGCCATCCCAAGCAAAACAAAGACTCACTCCTACAAGAAAAGGAAACCAGTCTGGTGGACTCCTGCCATAAACAAGCTATACAATAGAAGGAGAAATCTAGTACAGAAAAGAGTAAAATCCCAAGAAGGGAACACATCCCTGATCAGTATCAGCAAGAAACTATGATCCCTCATAAAATCATCCAAGACGAGCTTTGAAAGAAAAATTGCCAAGGACTCCAAAGATAACCACAAGGCATTCTTTAGCTATATCAAGAATCTAAGTGGCAATGCTCAGATCTGCTCGGAGTTAGTGCAGAATGGCACAAAATACACTGAATCGACTGATATTGCCAACATCCTGGCAGACAGGTTCAGCACAAACTTCACCCCCCTCTCACCCAGAAGAGGGCCCATAACCATACCAGAAGAATGTAGAGTCCCTGAAATCACAGACACCCAGGTTAAAACAGCCCTCTCCAAAGCCAAAAATACAGCATCAATGGGACCGGACGGTGTCCCAGGCTGCCTCCTACATGAGCGCAAAGATGAACTAACCCCTCACCTAAACACACTGTTCAAACTCAGCCTCTCCACAGGCTACATACCCATAGAGTGGTGCACAGCAGCGGTTATTCTGCTCCACACAGGTGGAGCCACAACAGACCCCGGGAACTATAGCCCTTTAAGCCTGACTAGCTTGGTCTCCAAGGCTATGGCATGCATCATCATAGAACTCATTAAGAGAGACATTGGGAACCTCCAAACACTGGACCCTACCCAGTTCAGCTTTGTTAAGGGCAGATCATGCCTCCTAAACCTGGTGGACTTCTTTGAGACAGTTACCAAAGTTATAGATGAGGGAAAGGTGGTACACACAGCCTACCTAGACCTTGCAAAGGCCTTCAACACCATTCCCCATTCTGGTATTATAAACAAGCTCACCAGCCTGAACATAAACCCCTGCATCACAAGATGGGTTGCCAACTGGCTCACAGACAGAGCCCACATGGTGAGAGTTGCGGGAGCTAGGTCCGACTCTAAATCGGTTACAAGTGGAGTTCCCCAGGGCTCAGTCCTAGGACCCCTCCTGTTTGGCATATACTTCTCAAAGGTACAGGAAAGCACAGGAGGACTATAGCTGACCAAGTTCGCAGACGACTGCAAACTAGGGGCTATAACTGACTCTCCGGCTGACACAGACATCCTCCAAAAGGGTCTCACTGAGACGGATACCTGGTGTCAAAATCATGGCCTCAAGCTAAATGCCAAAAAGTGCATAGTCATCCCCTTTGGAAAAAACAAAGTGCCCACAAACTACCACATAGGTGGTAGTCCCCAAAATACAGAAGATGTAATAAGGGATCTGGGGACCCAAGTAGACAGTAATCTCACCTTTGATGATCACATTGCCAAAGTGGTTAGAAAATCTTTCTACGTGGCCCACCTAATCACAAAAGGGTTCACATCCAGATCAAAAGAGGTCATTGTGCCCCTCTACTCATCACTCATCAGACCCATCATTTGGGATGTACCTTACAAGACACCTGCAACAGCTAGAAAGACTACAGATGTACCTCACCAAGAGGATCACTGGCCTCAAACAGATGCCCTATGCAGCTCAGCTGAAGAAATTACAGCTGTACTCGGTTGCATACCGCCTACTCAGAGGTGATCTCTTCCTGACATACAAGGCCATGTCCAACCCAGAACTGATGGACATGCTCCACCTAAAGAAAACCTTATTTCCCACAAGCCACATGCTCTAGGGATCTAAACCTCACCACAAAAATAAACAGGACATGCTGGAGGGATAGATTTCTGTACCAGAGACTTCCCATGCTTTGGAACAAGATCCCAATCTACATTAGGCAGATCTCCTAGCTAACACTCTTCAAAATAAATCTTGACGAGTGGATGGGAAACAGAATGTTTACCTCGGGGATCACTTCAGTGGCTCTGATGGACAGAGGCACAGGGAACTAATCTAAGGGGGAGGCAAAAGCCAACACATTCTGGCTAGGCTTATAAATGCCTTCAGGCAGATAGCCTAGTACCTACCTATGAACCAATGAACCTATAACCTGTTTAGCTGCTCTATTTAATACACTTTTTAAGTTCCTAGAAAGAGTTTGAAATTATTCCCTTTCACAAAAAGGAATTCCCTACAAATTACAATATTGACAGCCCTACCCTGAGTTCCAACCCAGTGGTACAAGACTTGGGAACACAGGTTGATAGCAATCTGAACTTTGACCACCAAGTTTCCACAGTGGTAAGGACGGCCTTCTACGTAGTGCACCTCATAACCAAGGGCATAGCATCCAGGTCAAGGGATGTTATAACTTCACTGTACTTGACTCTCATCAGACCACTAATAGAGTACAATGCTTCATTTTGCATGTACCTCACCAGATATCTGCAGCAGCTGGAGAGACCTCAGAGGTTTCTCACTAAGAAAATACAGGGACTCTAAACCATGACCTACGTTGACAGGCTGAAAGCTCTGTCACTTTACTCTGTATTTTATAGGCTGCTGAGAGGTGACCTGTGGCTGGCCTATAGAGCAATCTCCAACCCTGCCCTAATGAAAATGTTGCACATCTGCATGTCAAATAGTTCAAGAGTCACTCGATCTAGAGATCTCAGTCTAGCTTATGACATTCAACAGATCACTCTGGAGAGACAAATATATCTCTCAAGAGACTGTTGCTTTTCTGGAATAGACTCCCTATTCAAGTAAAACAGAGATCCTCACCGATTCTATTCAAATATAAAATTGGATGGGAGACCACAAATTCACCCCTGGGATGGCACCTATGTTCCTCATGGACAGGAGTAGCCGGTGTTGATCACAGACCTGCTGTGTTCATAAATTCATTTTGTGAACTACCCAGAAAAGAACAAATGGGGATACTTGGGATTAACATGGCTAGGCTTGTAAAGGCTCTAAGTCCGCTAGCCTAGTAACCTCCTATGAACCTATGAACCTAAGTATATATCATTATGTTAAAGAAATAAAAATAAAAATTGCTAGCATTCACTGGGTGAAACCACAGTGGTGTAAAGTAAATAAATGTACATAAGAAGGAAAAAATACACCACCAGAGGTAAAACACAGCTGCAACTCGATGAGGGCAAACACTCAGCCAGTCAAAGAAATAAAATCACTATTTTCAGCACAAAACAGGTGGCGCCGCATTGGATCTTCATCAGACCTTTCGTCTGGTCCAATGCGAAAGTGCTTACCTGTTTTTGTGCTGGAATAAATAGTGGATTTTTATTTCTTTGACTGGCTGAGTGTTTGCCCTCATCGAGTTGCAGCTGTGTTTTACCTCTGGTGGTGTATTTTTTCCTTATTATGTTAAAGAAGTTACACGCACACACACACACACGCACACATGCACACACACACACACACACACACACACACACACACACACACACACACACACACACACACACACACACACACACACAAAACACACACACACACACACACACACACACACACACACATATACATTGATATTTGAAGGATTATTATGCAGTAAAACAAGTCATACTTAAAACTAAGCTTTTGTTAGACTACATTTAACTAAAGAATGCACACTCATACATCTTCTAACACTGCATTGATGACGTTTGTTGTACAGCACATCAAGGCTATTGATGGTAACCAAGCCAAAAAACCCTGATAATACAAACACTCTCAGAGCGTTATAAGTATGTTTGTTGTACATTAACTACATATGTTGATATCATTACCATTGCTTGAATGTTAAAAATATACTGTGAACGCATAGATCATTATTGTACAATACCATTTTAATATCTGCAAAGTAAAGGGTGAAGGTAACAAATGACTTGAGGGATTCCAAGAACACTGATAACCACCAACGAGAACCCAAGCAGTCTACAGCTCACAGAAGAAAAGACTTTATGACAAATATCCACTACAAATCGCAAAGTTTATTTCCACACAAAACATGTAAAATTCAGTTGAGCACAATTTAAAATGAATGAATGCACTTTCGTCCTAAACAAAGAACAAGACTTCATCATTACTAAAACACCCTTGCCGTTAAAACTTTTCTGGTGAGTTGCAACTGTGATGAGCTCTGCCAAAATCACTCATTAGGTTTCCACAATGAGCAGTGTGTTTTGCTAAATGTTTATCTTTTATGTTTTAGCAAATGGGCAAACAACAAAACAAAAATCATTCCTGATTTCTTCTGCCTACTAGTTCAGCAGATATCAAAAATCCCTTGTCACTGTTTCTGCAAATCCCTTCTGTTTTGTGGACACCATGCTGACACCACTGATCTACCCTAGTAGTCACTCTTGATCTCTACAATGGTGGTCATTGTAATGGTGACAGACCAGCACACCAATCCAGAAGATCGCAGTCCATCCGCAAAGCTCCCTGGCAAACTAGTTCCAACTGTCAGTTATGGCAAAGGACCTCTAGCATATGCACATCTGCACCTTAATTTGGACAGAGACCATCAGCAGCTGCATCATCTCCTAGTTGGTCCATTTGGGTACTTTCATGTGCCCAAGCCTCATCTATATTGACATTCTCTTTGAACTTGTTGACAAGAAATTGTGGAATACCTTCAGAAAATGCTGACTGAGGTACTGCTCAGTTCACAGGTAGAAAATGGATGTTCTGGAAGTGTAGCAGTATCACATTTTAAAACTGGTGCAGTCAAGTTGCCATCAGGTCACTGGTGGACATTGAGCATGCTCTGTACATGCACTCATGCTATTATTAGGCATTTGCACCATCTGTACACTTATGCTGAGTATCATCTAGTTTGCCAAGATTCAAGAACTTATACAGACATCTGAGGATGTGACTCCAACGCATTTTATGATGATGAAGCTTATTAGTTAAGTATGGCACAAACCGTATTTCACAGTTGTGTGCACTGAGGTGCTCATACTGTTAGGTTCACTTGCAAAAAGTAAGATTTCTGTAAGTGAGCTTCTTATCCACCTACATTCACAAACAGAATCTACTCATGGTTTCAAACTGCCATAATGTCCTTTGTGTACCATTTTATGCCATAATTCACAAAGTTTAGAATGATAATTTGTCACTAATCACATGTTTTGAGATAAAGGGTACAGGTTGGTTTCCTACCATATGCAGATGTAACAACACATATCCAACTTTCACCCATCTACTGTGGATACTGATGGATTACAACCATATCTACTAAGACTGCAGTTCTCTTTGTTAGCATGTACAACCTTTTTTGGATACTGATGGATTATGGCATTGTCTGCAGGGTCACATTTATGAAGTGTCATTTGTGGACGCTGAGTGACACTGCAGCTTATTATGTGATGGTCCCATGGCTTTCTATGTTGACTTCAATTATATCAGCTATCTCAGCCTTTAGCCCTCTATTGTGATTATACAGAAAAATGACATTTCAGAAGTAGTTACTAAGTTGTTCCTAATGTGATGCTGTGCAGTGCTCAACATATAACTGATATTCAGGTTCACATGTTGCACATATATAAGCTCAACACATTACACAAATCTGCAGCTCAATGTGAATACTGTATTTATGTCTGTTCTGTATGCCTATTGTATTTAGGTTATCTGGTAGGGACAATGAGCTCTGTAGGTGAATGAGTAGGTGTTGTGTGATATTTGTAGTATAACTGAAGTGGTGATGGTGCAGAGGTAAGGATGATTATGACCAGCTCCATAGAACTAGGATCAAAACACATCATGGGGTATATGACATATCTACAGTGTATGTTGTCAAGTATGTATGGCACATGATGCTAATATTTTGGTGCATGTGGCACATGTTGATTGTCATGTGTGCTTAATGCAGGTATATGTGAGAGGTTGCCATACATTTCTTGCATTTGCATGTGTTCTCTTGCAATGTACTAGGATGCATATGGATAGCAGTACTGTGTCTCATACTGCTGATGAGGATCCATGAATAGATGTACTACATTTCTATATACTGATATGTACATATGTTTTTTGTTTTTTTTTTTGCAGATGTCTCTGAGAAGCAGACTCAACTTCTTACATAGAGAGAACAGGATAATTCTTGAGGCTATGTGGCAACATGGCAGAAATCTTCTTGGAGAGATGGAAAATATGCTGTGGAGAACATAGATGTGACATGATATCACCAACACTGTAAATGCTATGGGTAGTCACATCTGATCACAGGAGGTATGCTGTAGGCACTGCTCTGATATGATCCTCCATGCAGCCAACAGAGCCCACCATTACAAGAGGGAAGGAAATGCCACTGGTGGAGGACAAGCTATACATTTCCCTGATGACATAGCATTACGACTGGCCTCACACCATAGCACCTGCTAGGACCATCATATTCGAGGGGGAAGCATAGAAGTTGATGTGCCAAGATGCTGTGGCATGTATATTGTTCCACTGCATGACAGCATAATACATGATAATTGTAAGGATGTACATTCTAATATGTTTTCTTAGATCATATGTATTTCACAGGAACATCCAGTACAGCAATACACCTTGGCTGAGGATGGACCCATTAAGAGTGTCTGTATTTGGGGTTTATTAACCTTTAATTAGATGTTATTGGGATCAGTATGTCTAATGACATTCTGTTCATCTTCACAGCACCTTTTCATACCACCACATATCAGTGATCTTCAGATATGTGTCTGTTTATTCACATAGGGTTGACTATATTAGTACACCTGAACCTAGATAATGTCAGAGTGCTTCACGCTTACTTGTTGCATATTTTCATTTGTAATTCACATCAGCATCATACTTTAGAGTGAGGGTGGCCTCTTCTGATAATGACAGACATGGTAAGACCTTATCTATATAGGCTATAGTGATGTTTAGTTAAGTGTCAATCTGTCAAATGATGTTCTGTTCACCTTCACATGGCCTTTTCACACCAACACCCATCAGTGATCTTCAGGTATGTGCCTGTCTACTCAGATAGGGTTGACTGTATTACTAGACCTGAATCTAGATGATGTAGATGCTTCATACTTACTTGTTGTATATGTTCATTTGTACTTCACAGTGGCATCTCAGCTTATACCCCAGCGGGTGGATTAGGAGAACATGTCTGCTATAAGTGGATGTATGAGCATTTTTACATTGCCACTATCTTGTCCATTTCTGATTAACAGCATAATACAGACTTTCAGTGTCCTCCAGGAGCATTGCACCACCCATGGCCATGCAGACCAGGTAAGTCCTGGTTGAGTCAGTACTATGGCTCAAGTTATAGCCTCTGATAGGGAGGATAGCTCATCTTGTCAGTCTGATGATGTTGGGCCATCAGATATTGGTCAGGAAGATGATCTTGAACTGCTGTCCTCAGGTGAGTCTGCCCCAGAATGTACTACTAATGCCTTTAGGACTGCACATGTCCATGTGTCAATATGCATGGATGTGTTTCTGATGGTGTACATTTGCTCTTACTAACACATGAATGTTCCAAGAAAGATCACAGCAATGACCTGCATCCATTTGCTTATGATAACAATCATGCAACACAGCAGTTGTATGTGTTACATGAAGGTCATGAGTGAAGACATGGGAGGTCATGGCAGCACTGGCTGTACAGCATGATAATGTGGTATCTGTTGCAAGCTCTGTTAAAAGCTTTGTCACAGCAGTGCTGGAGCAGTGCCAAAGTACAACCTAGACGCTATGTGTCTAGATGTTCATGAGCAGATAATCTCCAGTGGGGAGAAGAAGATCACCTCTCACATGACCTATACATAGCCTTCATCCCTTAGTGTCTGTGTGGCAACATGCACACACATCTGCTGTTGGTCAACATGTTCAGACCCCTGGAGCCATGTCCTGTCATACTACTAGCAATGCTACTCAACACAGAGATATCATCACATCCACCACATCCAGCTCAACTGTACAGCATCATGGGCATAGTGTATCCAGACATAACAGGCACAGCCAAGAACACAGTTTGAGCCATCAATGAGGGAGCCCTCATCTGCATTAGTGAAACACTGACAGTTACCCAGTGTGTGTCCTGTTGTGACCCCATAATCATATCGCAATGTTGACCACTTTGTTGACCACATTGTATTGTATAGTTTAGTGATATATGACATGTCTGATACCATAGGCTGTCTTTTTTGTATGACTGACATGATACCTCACTTATATGTTGTATCATGATGTACATATATGTCCAGGTTTTCTATTTTCACTATATTGACATTTGTATGGCTGCACCATGTTGTTACAGGTGTATCCATTTCCTAGTTGATATACACCACCCATATGTTAATATCCTCATTGTACAAACTCTTGGCTACATCATTTGTTTTGTTCATGCAACATTCCAGTGTTGTCTGTAATTTATCATATGCACAGACAGGTATGCATCAGATGGCATACTAGCAACACATGTGGCACTTTATTGCGGTAAAGCCATTGCCTCCACATCAACACACCCTGCACCTGCAACTTCCTTTTGCACCTTTCTTATACATATTGTTTACACTCATACTCATGTATCCTTTCCATTCATACCTGCTTCCACACATACTTCCACATATACAGTGACCTTAAAAAGACACTAAGTGTTCCATTGCTGATGTGTCATACCTGTCATTACTGTATTATTGTATTGCATTACACATGCAACTGCAAAAGGCATGTTATTGCAACCATTTGTGTATTATATGGTTGCTTTACATGTTACAGGCTGGGACATTTCAGTGACATACAACTTGTATATCCCTTGTCAGACGTGGCTTTTTTGGCTCACCTTACCTTATTGTTACTACTGCAGCAGCCATATGCTGTTTAGCTTCATGTCCTACAAAGTAACACATTCCTAAGACATGTCTGTTCTTCATCTCAACGTTCTCGTACTCCTCCCACACGGGATGTTCCACAAGCATAGTCATCCACACATTATGCTGCTACATACACACACTCATTACAAGTATGCATCCAGCATCCCTGACCACTGACACTTTCAGCTGGGTGCACAACATATGTGCATACGCATTCAGGTATGATTACTATTGGCAGTATATCTTGCCTACTGTAGTCCATTAGCAATTAGTAATCTACACCCAACCACATCAACTCATTTCTTTTGTGCACATAAGTGTATAATCAGTTGCATATCAAAAGTTATTATGGTAGGTATGATGTTCCTTATGGACAACTACCAGACTTGCTACTGTAGTTGTCCACTGTGGTTCTGTAATGGGGCACTGCTGGGTGAATATCACTGGTTTATTTGTGCATTTGTCCATGTGCATGGCTTGTCATGACTCCAAAGTCTGATCCAGCTGCTACAGTGTTGTCTGAGCTACTATATATAGCTGCAGCCTCTGTTGACCAAGCTTGGTTGTTCTCACCTTTGTACCCTCCTGATCATCCTGCAAATGTTCTGATAGCTCCATGTCAAACACATTGGGTTCTTAGGGATGGTCACCCACACCTAGGGCTGGCAGACAACTATGCTTGGTTATTAATATATTGTGCAACATGGCATGCACAATGATCATCTGTAGCAACTTTCCAAGTGTGTATTGCAATGCACCTTAGATCTGCCCAGACATCTGAATCATAATTTCAGTCTGTCAACTACTCGCTCAGTGGTGTCACATTTCATGATGTGCGGTCTGTTAAATGCATCCTCAACAGGTATAGATGGGGCTCTGAATGTTGTCATAAGACAAGGTTCCAGTGGATAACTGCAATCACCTGTCTGAAGTGAAAAAAGACAAATAGTCACTTTTCTTAATGTTAGCAGGTCTTGGTTCAGATTACACTATAGCTGAGATCATATTCTTACTAAGAAGAAGCCCCTCAAGGACACCACCCTGTTGAAAAGTAGATGACAGTTCACCTTCCTTCCAGACTGCAGCACCATGCATACTACTGGGGTGTGCTGCCATAATATTAATAATGAAGCCATCCGCAGAACACCCTACCTGGCAACTGAGCAATGGCCACCCCTTTATATTATGTACTGATCTGCATCATTTGATGCTGGGGGTTTTATTGCTAAACTGGTGCAAACAATTGGACTAAGGAGACAGGGAAATTGGTGGTGGCATAGAACCATTTGACAGCAGTCCAGTGCTTCATGCATGTAACTGGAAAGTGGATAAATTCATCCACTTTGTGACACATAACTGCCAGGAACTGCAGCTGTCTGGGACACACCTCCCCGCATCATCCATATGCTGCTGAAGTGTCCCAGAGGCCAGTATACCCAGACTCAGGCACAACTTTGTTTCTACCGGGACAAGGTTATCCCAGAGACTGAATGAAGACATGGGTGTGCACATCCCTACCCACTGTCTTCACCAGCTGACTATCTAACCTGTATCCATCAGTGCTTTCCTCATCAGAGAACTGGCTTAACAGAAGCCTGGCTTAGCACCATCCTGGCTGTCTTTTGGGATGCATTGACAGATCTTCCTGTACTATAGTCTGTAAAACCCAATCTGGTGAAGTGCACTTACTATAGCTTGCATTTTTATTTATATGTTTTTGCAGAATCCACAGGACAGTGGTATAATTCATCTGCAATTACTATGAAATATGTTTAGCATCTATGGCCTCCTCCTGCTTTCATAAAAGTGTTAGGTACTACTCTGTCACATTTTATTGTCATTGTGTACACCCGTTGTGCTTTAGAATTTGATGTGACTGTGCAGAGTCCACAGTTACCCTATGCTGAATAAATTACTATTTGTGCTTTACATTTACTACTTCTTGGATATACATCAGCCACTAGTTTGCCAACATACTTTGTAGCACACTGTGTTGTGGCTACTTTCTTTTGGATTCCAACTAAATGAGTTTGCGCACGTGCGCGTGTGTGTGTGTGTGTGTGTGTGTGTGTGTGTGTGTGTGTGTTTGTGTGTGAGACAGAGAGAGAGGGGGAGTTTTTTCATTCATAAAAATCATTATTAATACATATTATTTTGCTTAGTCTGTATATACAAGCTCTAGCTCTATAGCTTTGGTTATGACAGACAGTATATTGTAGGCATAACTAGTTTTTCAGCAATGATGAAAGAATACAGGGAAACTGTCAAAAATAAAAAATAATTCTATCAAAAATACATTTGTAGGACTGCAATACTCATTTCACTAAATGATCTGTCCTCCAGTATGGCATATTTTATAGCAATCACCATGCAGTAGAATACATGCTACATCTTAAGCCGTCTGCTTTCTTTATTGTCCTACAACCCACTCAGGTATACATGTATTTGGCAAATGTCTTGTGTTTATTTTATTTATTCATTTATTCATTCATTTATTTATGTATGTATTTATTTCACACAGAAGTGGACACAAAGTGCAACTTAAATTGCTTACATTACATAATCATGTCAATGATACTAAGGTACATACAGACACTCCTAAAAAATGTAAGGGAGGTAATGTGTTTTATTTTCCCCTATGAGTAGTATACTTACAGGAACTAACAGAAATTTGACAGAGATCCATCTTACTGCTTTACAACAACAAAGTCAATAGTTCAGAATGAATAAAGTGTAATGAGATCGAACCCTCCTCTTTGTGGTCTTTACAGACAGAAAATGACAGTGCAGTCTGCTAACCTTCTGACGGAGTGACACCCTGTCATTTTAGCATAATGGGCAGATACAACTTTTTTTAAAGAAAATATTTATTAATTTAACATATTTACAATATATACACAGAAAGAAATTCAACTTCACATATTATTATACAATGATAGGAATATATTGAATCATCAAGGTATCTTATACAATTAACACATTAAGAATCTTTGGTATTTTAAGAGCAACATTTCATTGTTATCCCAATGGCTAAAAGTCTTAGTATGAATTATAGAGCTTATTCTGATCACTTCTTTTTTAGTTTTACATAGTATTGCTGTTAAATTTAAAAATTCTTTGAACGTAGAAACTGAGTTTGATGTCCATTTTTTTGTAATAAGTGTACTAGCAACTGGCAAAAGAGCTCAAAACATTTTCTGCTCTTTGTCTTTTAAAGATACAAGAAGTGGAACATTCATATTACTGATCTAGGTAAAGAACAATTATCAGACCATAACCCCCTAAAAACATACTTCTCTTCTCAATATACATTCAGTTTTTCACAGTCCTTAAAAGTGTATCCCATCAACTTTTACATCTTTACTACATCTCCAAAAAACTGAAGAAGTCATTTTACTAAAAGAGATTTTATAGGGAGCAACAACATTCTATGTATATATTTCCACATAAAAACTTTCCAGTATAAACTTGAAGAAGTTTGACTAGCTGATTTAAGTAACAGAGTTTTATTCTTACCATCTATTGAGTCACTCAATACACTACTATCTAAAACGTTTCAGAATTTTGCATCAAAATTATTGTTATTATTATTATTATAATAATAATAATTATTATTATTATATTTATAATCAACCTACATAGCTTGGATAAAGCTTCCTTTGTATGTCAGTCTACCTTTGATAACAACGTTTATATATTCATATAATGGGGAGTAGTGTTCTTTTCCTCTTCACTCATATTATCCACAAATTCATTTAAGTTCTTACTGATTGGGTAATATTAACTGATTAGCAGATTCATAGAACTTATATTCTTTCATTAAATGTTGTGGGGACTTACCTTTTCCTTTTTCAAAGCAATCAAACTATAATACTAATCCATTCCTTTTTAGTAAGTTCATTTTAACATTGTTCTGTGTTTCCATAAATCTAGAGGTATGTGCAATGGGAAAGCACAAACAATTCCATTTTGATATCAATGGAGTTTTAAAAACATATTTCTTAACTGTTTAAATAATTGATTTCATATGTGCAGAGTTTAAAGACTGAAATGAATTACCTTCTAAAGTAAATTTTGTTAACTAGATGAAAGGATTATTACAGATTTCTAATGTATCATCATTAATAAACTGATAAGAATTTAATATAATCTGCTCCTGGATTGTTTGCTATTGACTAGTGTAAGTTGAGTCTATCCAGAGTATAAAAGAGTTAAAACTTGCAGCAGTAGAATAACATTATACATCTGGGAAGCTAATACTCCCATACTCCCATAATCTTATATGAGTTCTATAAGCAATTCTATGTTTTTTTAGGATACCATAAGACTAAAGTTAATGTTTTTTTTCATTTTCTTTAAAAGTTTTTTGTCAGGTATTAAAGCCATTGAAAGCGATATATATATATATATATATATATATATATATATATATATATATATATATATATATATATTTATATATATATATATATATATATATATATATATATATATATATGTATATATATATATATATATATATATATATATATATATATATATATATATATATATATATATATCCATCCATCCTCAATCCTATTTTCCCATTTTGCACATGGGATTGGGGTGTCACTTTAACAGTGATAATCACATTGAGCCAAGGTTTACACAGCTGGGTGGCTAGCCCTGCCATGGATCTATCTATCTATCTATCTATCTATCTATCTATCTATCTATCTATATCTATCTATCTATGTATCTATCTATCTATCTCTCTCTATATATATTTATAGGTCTATTTGACATGACCAAAATCTCAGTAGACTGACTTTCAGAATACTGAGACTAAAAACCTAAAGTTTCATTTGATTGCAACTTCACTTTACCCATGTTCAGAAGACTAAATGTTTAAAATACTGACTCTCCAAGCTGAGTGGAATAGGAAATCCTCTCATTTCCGAACTGTAGTGCAATCTTGGAGTTGGTATATTTAAGTTGCAGGGGGCACAGCCCCCCTGCAAAAATGTAAAAGTAAAAAATTAATAGTTGTTTTTATTAAATTTAAGTGCTTGTTATGAATATTCATGGTGGTGCTATTACTTCTCTCATGAATACTCAATGGGAATTTTTAGTCTGTGCAGGGATTGGTTGGTGGGCAGGTTGTAGGTGAGGTTAGGTATAATGTTTCTATTTTTTAAAAGGGTATTGTGCTGTTGCTATAGTGTTTGTGGTTTGTGTGTTAACTGCATTTCCTGAAACACATGCGTTATATTTTTACTTGTGTTCGGTAACTATTAAGAGAATTTACAGACACAGCATACTGTTCATATGGGATGACTTACTAGTTGTCTCATAATATGCAGAAGCAATGTAGTCCGTATTGTAAATGTTTGATTAAGTGAAAGTCAGCTAAATAACCTTTCAGGATTTTTAACTGTCAGTATTTTGGTCTTGGTTTTATGAAAGTCAGTTATCTGATATTTCAAACTTTCAAAGTAGACCCATACAAATAGTGTATCTAACTACAGAGAGAGAGAGAGAGAGAGAGAGAGAGAGAGAGATTTGGGGTAATATAATCATTTTAATAAGTATCATTCCATTTTTAATAAGAAGTAACACTTCCTCAATAATAGTCTTACATCTTGATACATTTTTATTCCTAAATGTTTTAGTTCTATTCCTTCCCAATCATATTTATATTTATCTTTAAATTTACCCTCTAGTAATTTATTTAACACTAAAGTTTCATGTTTCTTCTTATTAAATTTCAGCAGCAATACTTCTTGAAACTTTTCAATTTCCTCGTCTATTTCTTCTATCAAATAATTTAAATCTTCTATAGTTAGCAAAATATCATCTGCAAAAAGCTGTAGTTTAGACTGGTGATCTCTATTAATTGAGAGTCCATCAGTTTTTTATTGCTTCTTATACTATTAGCTAAGAGTTTGATAACTAATGCAAACAGTAAAGGGAGCAAGGTACACACTTGTTTTGGCTTTTGTTTAAAGTGAATCCTTGAGAAATGTAAGATCCAATTTTAATATATGCTTTGGAGTGTCTATACAATTGTTTTAATACCCAATAAACAGTTCTAAAAATGCAAATGCTGCTAAAGTTTTAAACAAGTAGTTTCAATCTACAGAATCAAAAGGTCTCTTGCTATCTAAGCTAATTATGACCCATTTCTTTGTTCCTTCCTTTTGCTAAATCTAAGATAGTTACTATCCTTTTTATATAATCATAGGTTAATCAATTGGCTTTAAACCCGTTTTAATCTTTATTAATTAAATTACTATATCTCTTAATCTTGTGGCAAAATGTAAGTAAATATTTTATAGTCTACATTTAACAATGAAATAGTTCTATTTGAGGAGACTAACTTATTATCCTTTCCTTGTTTATGTATACTACAGAAAATTTCCATGAGGGAGGAATTATTTTGAAACTTTGAATTATCCTGAAAATGTCACTCAATAATTCTAAAATATTTAATGGAAACAGGCTATATACTTCCATACATAAATCACCTAACCCTGGATTTTGCCATTTTTACCCTTTTGTAAAGCTTCTTAACTTCTATTATGGTAACAGGATTATTAAACAGATATATTTGTTGGCCATTAAGTTTATTGGTAACATTTTTCTTTAAATAATTGTCAATTTTGTAATCATCAGGATTATTATTTTTATCTTTATTAAGATCCTCATGGATATTTTTAAATATTAAGCATTTCCTCTGTATCTGAAGTAAGCTTAATAGTATGAGGATTTTGGATATTGATGATTTGTGCCTTTTTGCTTAACAGCTTACTTCTGTTACCTAATCCATGTAGATTGTTCAAGTCATCACATAACTATGTACTTTTATTTTTTATAAAGCTATTTCTGCTTCATGCCTTAAAACTGATATTTTGCCATTACTTTTTAACTTTAGTATTATCTAATTTCTTTGTTTGCTGTTCATACCTCACTTTGTGTATTTCATCTTGTATTTCTAGCAACTCTTTATCCTACTGTTTCATTTTTATTATTAGCTCATCTTCCCATTTTATCTTTAATATGCATTATGTGACAGAAGTTATAGCAAAACCTCCTGGCTGATAAATTTAGCTTCACCTTTACTCCTCTCTCCCTCTCAACCTTCCCTCAGGAAATATCATCAAACAAAACTTCCCCTACTATCACTAGGGAACCGGTCATTAATGCTCTGTCTAAGACCAAGAACACTGCATCAATTGACCTAGGCAATATGCCAGGATGCCTTCTAAATAGCATGAAACATGACCTATCAGAGACTCTGGAATTACTATTTAACTGTAGCCTCCAAACAGGCTTTGTGCCTCATGAATGGAGAAAGGCAACAGTCATCCCTCTGCACAAAGGTGGGCCATCTACAGACCCTGGAAACTACAGACCCATAAGTCTCACTAGTCTTATATGTAAAGCCATGGAAAGAATTATCATGGAGATGATCGATAGAGATATACTCAACCTCCAGACACTGGACCCAACCCAGTTTGTTTCATCAAGGGCAGATTATGCCTACTCAGCCTGATGGACTTCTTTGGGAAGGTCATCAAAGCAATGGATGAGGGCAAAATCATTCACACTACCTACCTTGACCTGGCCAAGGCATTTGACACAAGACCCCACTAGGGCATTGTTAACAAACTCAAGAGGTTAGGTACAAATCCGTATGTCACCCAGTGGATAGCCAACTGGCTCACAGACAAGACCCAGGAAGTTAGAATTGGGGAGTCCACCTCTACAAAGAGGCCAGTCACAAGTGGAGTCCCTCAGGGATCAGTCCTTGGACACTCCTTTTTGGCATTTACTTCTCAGAACTCAAGGCCAATGTCAGTGGTCTCTGGCTGACTAAATTTGCAGATGATTGCAAATTAGGCTCTGTCATTGAGTCTCACACTGACACAAATGTTCTCCAGGAAGGGCTGACACAGACAAACAACTGGTGTCAGAGCCATGGACTAAGACTAAATGCCAAGAAATGCATCATAGTATCCATTGGGAAGTCATCCATCCCTGCTATCATATTGACAACATACCCCTTAGAGATGACCCAGTAGTCAGGGACTTGGGACACGCATAGATAGTAACCTAGTCTTTGATCACCATGTGTCTACAGTGGTCAGGAAATCATTCTATGTTGAGCAACTTATAAACAAAGGTATGGCATCTAAGTCCAAAGAAGTCATTGCTCCACTGTATTCAGCATTCATCAGACCTACAATGCCCTCTTTGGTATGTACCTAACCAGGCATGTTCAACAACTGGAACATCCACAGAAGTTCCTTACTAAAAGAATACAGGGCATAAGTAATATGTCCTATGCAGACCACATCAAGGCCCTAGCCCTGTATTCTGTCTCCTCCAGGCTTTTGAGGAGAGATCTATGTCTGGCATATAGGACCTCGTCAGACCCCACCCTGATGGACCTCCTGCATATACACAAAATAAAGAGTACCAGAAATACCCATTCTAAAGACTTAAACCTTGCTTGTGATATAAATAGGACCTGCTGGAGAGATAGGTATGTATCCCAGACACTACCCAGTCTATGGAACCCAGTCTATGGAACAGGCTCCCCACCCATGTAAAGCAGAGTTCCTCCCTAACCCAATTTAAGTGCAACTTGGAAAATTGGATGGGAAACCAGAAATTCATTGCTGGTTTGGCACCTATGTCTCTAATACAAACAGGTAACCTGTAAATGGTTCTTCTCCCAGGCCCATGCTTACAGTTATCAAGGATATCAGAGATTTGGGATGCATGACTAGGCTTAAAAAGCCCCTTGTGATCATTAGCCTAGTAAACACCTATGAACCTATAAGGAATCATGTAGTATGACTTGACTAACCTAACCATTATCATTCAAAGATAAAACAAAATCTCTATTTTTTTCCTTAAGGCACCTCTTAAACTCTTTTTATTTTTTTTGGCATTTAATCTGAAATGTCTTAATATCCATTACTATATTCATACTGAGTACATTATAATCAGATAAAGGACGAGGAATAGTTTTAAAATAATTCACTTTATTAAGTAAATCTATAGAGGCATACATCTTATCAATTCTGGTTCGTATCCCATGTGCATAAGAATAATAAATGAAGACAAATGACTATTTATCTTCTGCTTTTACTAGTAAATCAACTAAATTATTATTATTATTATTATTATTAATCCATCTATTTAGTGATTTAGCTGATGCCAGTATTTTAGCTTTCTTCTGTTAACTTGCATCTTCTATATTAGATATGCAGTTAAAATCCCCTGCTAAAATTAAACTACCCATCCAATGACTTTGTAGTAAGTTTAAGTAATCTTTAGTCACTTTTGCACCTATTCCAGGGATCCAGTAAAAATTAGCTAACTATAGAGTTTGCCATTATATTTAATTATTACAAATGTATACATTCCTTTGGGATAATTAATGGATTCCATGACCTTAGGCATTACAATGGATTTTATCCAAAATATAGCAGTTCCTGTCCTCTGTTTGTTCAAAGAGGCAGATAATAAAATTTTATAACCCAAGTTATTTAAATATTGCTTATCTTTATCTATCAAGTGAGTCTCTAGCAAGAATATAATGACTCCTCTATTTAATTTTCAATATCTCATTAATTATTTCCTTTTGTTGGCATTATTTAATCCATTTACATTAACAGATAATCAATTAAAACTATCCATACTGTGTATTTAAAAAGATTTATTTTAAAAGATAATATGACACATTTATCCACCATATTAATTTAATTATAAATAAGACTCTAATGCATTCCTCTGACACTATCTTAGCATTCCAGATTTTTTGAATTCTTCCTTTCTACAAACTAAAGTTATAAATCTCGAAAATAACAGAAACAAAGACAAGTCTCCAACTATAACTGTACATATTGCTAATAAAACACAACCTAGCATGGATACCAAAGTTCCTACTTTGCCTATCAAATAGTCAAAGTACTATACTATCTCTCTATCTACTAACACCTAAAAGGTCATCAAAACACTAGCCAAAAGCTGCCATGACTTGTGAGGCACACTTCTACGAAGCTGCATCTATGCGAAAATACACTACAACGAAATCACTGTTATCCGACAAGAGAACTGTGAGGTTCACAATTGCTAAATTGCACTTATGTGCACAGTCATCTGTTAGAATAACATTTTGTCGAATACACCAACCCGTAGTGCCTTAAATTTAATGGTGCTAAATTAAATGTAGCAACTATATTTGCTAACTGTGATATCTTGCCACTGCTGCATAGACAATGTGAAACGTGCTGCAATATTTACAAGTGGAAACCATACATGCTAATCTACATGTGTAGTAAATGGGATATGGCTGACACAAATTCTAATGGTGAATAATCCATCCTGTGATCAAAGATAGTTTGAAATTGCGATTGACGTTTCTGCAAAGCTCGTTTCTTTGGTGAAGGAGGACAAGCTGCAGCCATACGTACGTGGAGTTCATCCACCCTATTTTGCTCCCTGGCAGTTGTTGACAGGACAATATCTATATTCGACATGTACTTAACAATTAAACACTTGAAACGCCGATGCCAAGCCTCAACACTATTTTGAGTTCTTGGCAGGCACAGTTCATTCAAGATAGAGATGTTCCAAAATGGAACTGGGAAAAGTGGAGGAAACCTAAACTGAGCTCCGTGTCGAGTAGTAAATTTCCGTGGCTTACCCAAAATGTACCACTCCATAAAGTAATGCAAAAGCTGTTCACCTTCAGATGGAAAGTGTGTTTTAACCTTTTTGAATGTTGGAAT
This sequence comes from Protopterus annectens, assembly GCF_019279795.1. Lineage (NCBI taxonomy): Eukaryota > Metazoa > Chordata > Ceratodontiformes > Protopteridae > Protopterus > Protopterus annectens. The sequence continues at coordinate 466,354,908 of NC_056741.1, forward strand.
AATGTCATCTTTACAGAGAAATGCTAAGGCAGCCAATCATTTCACAGCGAGCTGAAACCCAGTGTTTGCATTGTACAATGAATCCAATCCTAGACTCTGGACTTTCCTCCACAAATTACGTCCAAAGTGAAAGAAACATCCCTTGCATGTAACATTTTGGAAGTTGGCTTTGATACTCTTGAGCACGGCAATTTCAAAATCACACAGTATGAATTTAACCTCATATGTAAGCTGTTCCATAGATATTAGATTATGCAGACCACTCCACAGGAAATTATATGACCGCAGTGATTTTTTTGCCATCATACAATACACCAGTGGTACACTCTTACTGTATGCTCCGCATTTAACGAAAGCATGAATTGTGTACAACTGTCTGACAGCACTATTTTTAACAAAGTATGTCCCATCCATGAGCCATATAGTTGCAGAGCATAGATCTATTAAATTTTGCTTGGCAGTTATTAGCACTACGATATTGTCTTTTGTTGAGTCGCTTAATGTTTTCTCCATGAAAACTCCACCTTTTAACGGGAAGTTACTTACATTAACATCTAATAAAGTAGTAGTCCTAACTGATTTTGTGCCCTTACATTTCAAGCAAACTCATCTAACCTGAGCCAACATTGCTTTTCTGCTTTGCATAGCAGCAGCAAAATCTAGTGAAGTAGATGCTAATGCATCGTCTACAATTATGCATGCAGAATCCCTAGACAAACTGGCATGTTGTTTTAACTTACTTCAGACAGTATAACGTTCCATTTCACAGGGGTCCCCTGAATGATTGTGCTGAACGGTCTTCACCAATTCTTCCACTGTTGTTACGGTACATGTGATTGCTCTACCCCTGCAGTGGCCAGTAATTTTCCTGTTACAGCACCAGTATCTACGTGTTTTGCTACTTTTTTCCAAAAAGTAGATATATCCTTCAATAGTGAGCAGCTCTTTATTCCTTTTGGATGGCACAGTGTAGTATACTTTTTCAGTTGATCCTGGTTGGTAATGTTCCATATCCGCCATAACATTGTTGTAGTACTATGTATAAAGTAGTTACAGCAGCTCTGACATTTAAGCTGTGATAATTATTTATTCGTAATATCGAACAGCTGTGTTTTGGGCTAATGTGTTTTCGTATGGGTGCGGCTTCGTAGCAGTGTGCCTCACAAATCCATTTTCTAATTACTTTTTTTTCGGTCTAAAGCAGTAGACCCATATATATATATATATATATATATATATATATATATATATATATATATATATATATATATATGTATGTATCAAAATAATGAGACTATTCATTTAGTTATATATTTTACCATTTAAAACTATTCCTCCCATTACTACATAAAAGTTTAATAATCATCGCAAATTAATCGCAAATATTAAATAATCCAAGAAATAGTATATTATATACCTATTTATGTTATAGCAGTATAAATTACCCATTAAATATTCCTAAATTATTTGCTCATTCAACATTATTATAACTAGATCTGTAAATAAATAAGTATAACAGAGTGGGACTTGAAGAGTTAAAGACATCTGTAAGCTTTCAAGTCACAGGTAATCTTATCATACTGAACTATATAATGCAAAATAGAAAATAATGTACATATATAGTTATGTCAAAAGACACACACATATTTTATAGCTCAAACAAAAAGCTCTGAATTAGATATTAAAGTCATTAAGTCTCGTAATGGTAAACTTACTACTGAGGTGCATAGGAAGGAAAGCCATTGTAATACACTTCTTCACACAGTATGCTCCCCAGGCATATTTTTACTAATGTGGTTAAATGACAAGGTGTGAGAATTTCTCACCTTAATGTAAGTGATGAGAACATTTTACAAGAGTTGGATGTCTTAAAACATAGATTTATAGAAAGGGAATATAATGATGGTCAAGTAATGGCAACTTTAGACCAGATTAAAGGACGTAGGTCCATACATGCTAGACCATATTATTCTTTACACACAGATACAGGTAATAGTGGCAACCTGGCACGAGCCACGAAAACCAATAATTTAAGGATACCAATCTTTTATTACAGTAATATTAGGTTACTGAAATACATAAGAAAAATTGGAACATATTGACATCTGATCCTAAGATCAAATAAATTGTGGGTGAGCATCCAAATTTTGTGTTTAAAAATAAAAAGAATCTGCGTAGAATGTTATGCTACCCTAATTCCCCCTTCAAATATAAAGACAGTTAGCAAAGTTGGTACATTTCCCTGTAACCAATGCAAATCATGTGACTATATTGATACTACCAGTTTTGTTTGTACACCCTGATACAGGGAAACAGTTTAAAATGTAATGTATACTTAGCTTAATGTTTGAAATGCCAGTCATTCCATACTGGAAAAACTGACAGAAGAATCAGGGATAGAATTAGTGAACATGTGAGTAACATTAAGAATTCCAACAATATTAGTGCTGTAGCTAAGCATGTTGCACAACATGACTCCTCACATAAATTTATGTTTTTAGTAGTAGAGAGACTGGTAGCAACCCTTAGAGGAGCTGACCTTATGAACAGGACTGAAATGTCAGAACAAGATGGATTATTCGTATGCATGCTGACATAGAACATGGTCTCAATGACAAAGTCCCTATATAGACTTTTTTAAAAGCTAGGGCTATAGGAAATAGTTATCTAATCTTTATTAATAAACACAGTTTTTAAATGTAGGTTATATAAGCATGTATATAGACTGTTGGAAAATGTATGGTTTATACTGAGTTTTATTAGTGACTAAAATGTAGTTATTGTTATATATATATTTTATTTATGCATGTCTTGATGTATTTTTAATCTTGTTTTTGTTAATACTGGCTCTTGCAGAATCAGCACCTTGACAATGTCAATGAATTAGCTGTAGGTTACTTGCTCCTTGTATAGAATATAGTATAGCAATTACAGTCTAACTAGTACTTTAAAAGTGTGAATGTTTTAACTGCAGGTATTTTGGATTGGTTATCTGTCTGAGTATAGGGGTGTATTTAAACACAATGTTTTACTTGTTTTATTATCTGATGAAGCAGTGTGTCTGATACTGTGAAAGTGCTCATACTTTTACTAAAGCTACTGTTTTATGCCTGACCTGCATAAGTTTTATCTACACTTCGGGGTATATAAAATATGTACATTACTGAGGTAAAAAATAATGTCTTGCTATTTCTATATTGCTATGGACTAAAAAAAATTGCAGTTTATATTGTATTGAAAAGTTGCAAAGCGTTCAATTCAAATCCCATTCTCCCTTTCTGGATTCAAACATATTGAACAAATCTTCTTTATGTTCTATCAAAATGGATGCACTGATTCAGCAATAAAACACTCAGGTTTCAGCTTTAACTTATAAAATTAATTATTTCAGGTAGTCAGTGAATCTAATAACATACAGCATGTAAAAGCTTTAAAGATCACATGACCAAGCTTTACATTTTAGCCTTCAGATTATTTTCAGATATTTTGTTTTATTTTCTATGTAAAGTATATGAGATCTTGTACTTTCACATTTCTGCCATATGCAGGTAAAATGTAACAGACATCTTTCTTAAAAGCAGTTTGCTGTTTAAATATATTTCCCTGTCTTATTTTCCCATTAGTATTCTACCTTGTTCTATATATCTTACATTTCTAAAATCTCCCATCAAAAAACTCTTTAATCATCAACTTTCTATTAAAAATTATAGTATACGTACATATTTCTTAATTTATTGATACTGCTGTTTTATTAATCTTACATAGTAGATATTACATTCCTTGTGCATATGCATATTATTCATAAGATGTGTACTCTTATTAACTATAGTAATACAAGCAATCTTGACTATATATAAAATAATTCCTGCTTATTTAATTAAATTTGTGTTTTTAGCCATTGTGAATTGCTGTTCTGATATTAGCTCTACATGCTGACATCAGAATTTGACTACAGCACATGAAAATGACAACTCACAGCACACAGCAGTTGTTAATTTCCTCTGTAAGTTTCCCATTCTTCTTAGTTCTTTTAAGCTGTTCACAAGCAATAATGCCCAACAGGGTGTGTGTTATTGCAGAAATAGTGCTCACTCAGGGGTGTTCTGAGGCATGACACCACAGGTACAGGGCCTCTACATACCTGGAAGGGTATTATTTCCATAATAACACACACTCTGGAGGGCATTATTGTGCTTTGAGAACAGACTGCCTGTAAAATTGTTGTGTTTTATTTACTTATTTATTTTTTAAATTACTATATTTTTATATATTGTTGATGTAAAGTAATTCCTCTACCTAATGTTTCAAAATTTGTGTAGTATACATTAATAGTGTTGGAGGAAGCATTTTACATCCAAAATATAACACTTAAAAATATCCAGGCATTTACTTTATTTTTGATCTCTTATTCCTAAAACATTTGGTTTGTTGCTAGTCATTGGAGACTGAAGTTACTAAATAATGACATGCATTTCAGTTTCAGACTTTAGAAAATTCATGCCATCAAAAATCCTTTTATTTAAGCAATTTGTAATTTTATAAGAGCAATAATTAAAATCTGTTCCTATTTTTGAGCCTTTGTTCTGCCTTTATTTTAGGCTTTATCCAGATTTCTTCAGCTGAAAGGTCCAAAGGTATGCAAACCTCTTTACTGCTGCTGCTGTCAGTGGTCAATCTCACTCTCTCTCTCTCTCTCTCCCTCTCTCTCTCTCTCTCTCTCTCTCTCACACACACACACACACACACACACACACACACACACACACACACACATATGCCTCTTCTTCAGAAAAAGCATGCTAACACAAATACTAATATTCAAGTAACTTTGTGATTTTGTAACAGCAACATTTAAATGATGTTCCTAGTTTGATCCTTTGTTCCCCCCTTTATGTTAGGCTTATCCAGATATTTGAGCTAAGAGGTCGAGAGGTACACAAATCACTTAACTGCTGCTGAAGTTGCCAACGATCACCCGATCACTCTCAGTTTTCACTCTCTGTCTCTCTCTCTCTCTCTCTCTCTCTCTCATACAAACACACACACACACACACACACACACACACACACACACACACACACACACACACACACACACACACACACACACACACACACACACACACACACACACACACACACACACACACACACACACTCATACTTTTTTCTGTTTCATTTATTTTTTTACACTGGTTAAACAGCAAATGTGCTGCTTAGTGAGTGCATAATAATAGCTCAATTGATCTCTGTCTCTCTCTCTCTCTCTCTCTCTCACTCTCATACACTCTCACACACAGACATATACACACACACTTTTTTATTTTATGTTTTTATTTTGCACTCACTAAACAGTAAAAGCAATGCTTAGCAAGTGGTAAAATAATGGTGGTCATTAGTTTTTTTTTTCAGTTCAAGCTCCAAGGCAGCTTGATATGCTGCTGTGAAGTGGTGGATTCATTTTCCAGTGGGCATTATCGGTAGATTAATACCCTGTTGAAGAACATCCATTCTCCAATTAGGGTGCAATCTATAGGTCACCCATTCTCTAATAATAAGTAACAAGCATCTCACATTATTTCAGTTAATATGCACAACTGATATGTATAATTAAGTTAATAACATTACAGCATAACGAGTAGATAAAAATGTTGCCCGAGAAGATAAACCACTGAAACATAAAGCAAAGTGCAAAACCAATAAAACCTGTTTCAAGCAGCCCACAGCAGAAGTATAAAATACTTGTTTAATAAAAGACACTTTTTCAGTAAAAAACAGAGATAAGCGCTTTTGCAAATTGCTTCATCAGATCATATACACAATTCAAACTTATCACTATAAAAAGACAAAACATTAATTGAACAGCCAGTCAATCAAAAGTGCATTCAAGGTTACTAAGTTACCATATCTAACATGCTTCTGTAATTTAAAGATTAAAGACATACATACATAAATATGAAACTTCATCTCTTCTTCAGAGATCTAGCTCTTAAAGCAGGTTGTATAGAGACATTGTCATCTAAACCTGGGACATAATGTGCCCCAAGTTTAAAAATCCACTTTAATTCAGCTTGATAGATGGTATTTACTAAACTACCTCTCCTGACACTTTCTTGTAATACTTCTAATACTAAAAATCTAAACACATGCTCCACACCAAAAATATTCATGCATTTGGCTATTGCACTGTAGTTCATTTCCCTATGTGCGCAATACAAAAGATCACGTATATGCTCTCATAAGCGTCTATTAAATAGTAAATACCACCTACCAAGCTGAATTAAAGTGGATTTTTAAACTTGGGGCACATTATGCCCCAGGTTTAAATGACAATCCCCTGGATTTACTATTCTTCCATGCAGGACTAGCTTAGTCCTGCACGGAGGTGGCCGTTTATGAGCAGGACGGCAGCGTACCATGCATATTAATGAGGTGCACTGCCTGAGCTCCTAATCTTACATGGAGTGTGTAAGAGTGCAGGGGGTGTGTCTGAGAGCAGAGCTCTCAGAATATACACACCCCTGCAATGCAGAACAGCAGAAAGGCCTAGGAAATGAGCGAGACCGCTCATAGGTGTCCGCATATCCCTAGCAACATTCCCCCTCATATACAACAGCAAGTAAATAGAAATAAATTGAACAAACTCCTTTTTTATTTTAAAATCTGATTAAAGTTAACTGTAGGTGCGCGGGTGTGCCCATCGCTTAGCTATGGTTAATGCAGCTTAAATTGCTGAAGAGGATAACAAGGAAGATATATGCAAACAAAGCAGTATAGCAATAGTGTAGTGGGCAGAGCACTTGCTTTATGAACAGGCATTCCTGGTTCAAGTCCCACTGCAGCACATTCCATTTTCCATGTGAAATCAGTTTATGAACATTGTTTTGCTGTATAACCTACTAAATAACATTTACATGTGAACTGGAGTACTGCAGTAAAAGCACATGTGAGGTGTCAGTGTCATAATGTTGCAAAGTCCCCAGATAAGCACATGTGCCCCATACAGTATATGTACACAGGAATCATGGATACAAATGTGTAATGAATGACAACTCCATACAGCTTCCAAATCCCCCGCCTTCCCAAGAACCATTAGATATTACTGTCTAAACCAGTGCAACTGTAAGTGGAAGTAAGCACTAGTAAGCAAGTTGTAGAGAAGATGCTTCCACAGAGTTAACGCTCCAACAGCCAAAGCCAAACCAGTAATGAAAACAAATTAAAAAAGTAGATGCTGGAGTGACACAAAGCTGCAATACACAAAGCACATCCAATATATGACAAAAAATCAGTTTATTCTATCTGAAACAACATGGAAGTCTTCATTACCTCTCAGTACATACGGCAACTCTATCGATTCAATAGCTTTTTCAGCAATGCCCCCCTGAAAATAACACCAGCAGCAATAAGTAAAATTGTAGAGAAGATGCTTCCATGGAGTTAAAGCTCCAACAGCCAAAGCCAAACCAGTAATTAAAACAAATAAAAAAGTAGATGCTGGAGCGACACAAAGCTGCAATACACAAAGCACATTTTTTGTTGTATATTGGATGTGCTTTGTGTATTGCAGCTTTGTGTTGCTCCAGCATCTACTTTTTTTTTTTATTTGTTTTCATTACTAGTAAGCAAATGTAAGCACCAATAAGCAGTAATAAGCGTATTTAAACACTAGTAAGTGTGTTTAAGCCAGTTTGTGTGGGGGTAAGCAATGTGCACACAGGTTAAGCAATTCTGAAGCTAATCTCTGTAAGCATATGTAACTGGAGGTTAACATTGCTTACCCTTACGCAAACCCGCTTTCAACTGCTCAAAAGTGCCTTAATCACTCTGTATCCAATGGCCCTTGTTCTGCTTATCAATAAAATAAACAGCCACCCATGTCTTAACTCATTCCTTCCAGTAGAGCTCTTTTGAAAGGGGACCTTTAACTCCCAGTGGGTGTAGCTTCAGACTTTAAAAATTAAGTTATCACCTTACATTTCTAACAAATACTAATTGACAGAGGTCAAATATCAATACAGTTGTGTTTGCCATCATGCATATTTCAAGATAAAGTATTCTTATACCTTCTAGGTAGCATAGTTTTGGAATTATTAATGTAAATATTAATAGGCAATATTTGACACCTAAAGGTGCAGTAGGAGGTAACTGCAGAAACGCCTGGAGATGTCACTCGGCTGTAATGAGTTAAACCCAGAACCTGATATACAATAGTCACAGTAGTTAACCACCAAGCCATCACAGAAGTAGAAAAGAATGAGGTATCAGCAAACAAGTCCTCACCATAGTAAAATCAAACTGAACCTGTGAAAGGAATCAGTATACAGACATATGTGCCTTAACCCACTACATAACATAAATATGTGAACTGGAGTACAGCAGTAATCCCAGAAATCAGGTGTAATTGTAACAGAGTGTTGAAGTCCCCAGTAAAACACAAGGACCCCATACAGTGTACGCAGACATGAATCATGAATACCAGGCATACATATATGATGTAATGAATAAGAAATCAATGCCAAAAATAAAATATAATGCAACGCTAAGCATTGCACAGGCCAGCTTAGGAGGTGTAAGCAATGTGTAGACCAGCTAACTCAGTGTGCCCAGTGGTATACCCCTTTAAACAATGCCAACCTTAGGTAAGTAGGTTTTCCCATAGCTTAGCCTTTTCAAAACTGGCCAATCACAGAAAAGTGCGGAAAATTGGCCCTACTTAAACACAACAGGTAGGAATACATTTTATAATTGGTTGTAGCTTCTCCTTGCAGACACAATGTCAGGAAGGGGAGAAGGTGTGCGCTTTCGGGCACAGTGTTGGTGCATCCAGGAGTCCAAAGTCATGGCAGGACTCCTTGTCAAAGACCATGATCAGAGACCGCTGCAGGGCCAGTACCAGGGCAAAAATATAAGGCGTAGTTCTGGGACCATCTCACCTGTGACCTCACCAGTGCCACTGGCATACTACGAACTGGTGAGCAGGTCAGGCACCACTATGCCAACCTGAAGTGGCATAAGGGGGACCTCTTGGAGCAGTGGATCCAACAGGCAAGAGAGGCAGGGGATGTCCCAGCTGTGTGTAAGTATCACCCCACTATGTGTATAATAATTGCCAGCTCATGTATATCATGGATAGGTATGGCTAAATATTCCTCATATGTCCCCCACAGCTGCAATGGAGTAGGCCACGAACCATGAGGCCCAAGTCAGTCGCCTGGTGAGGTTGGGCTGTGAGGCAGGTTAGTAATACTCATGCATTTACTGTTATAGGAAATAAAAGTAAAAGTATTAGTAAATTAATTCCCTGTATAAAACCTGTATTGTTCAAGGCAAGTACTGCATACACAAGAAAATATGGCAGGAAGAGTCTCATATAGTCTGTACGTAAATAAAGCATAATAGTGTGACAATAAAGTTCTAACTGCTGGACTGCATGTGTATACTCTGGAATCATATGGTAATGTAGATTTGCAATCACATAATAGTACTGTTGTATTAAGCACTGTTACCCATACTGTGCACCATAAATAGAATGTGTAGGAATGCCTGTATATGACTGGTGTAATCCCCAAATGCCATTTAGTACAACTGAGAGATATATACACAGAAAACAGGGAAAAGGCAGACAACAAAACCCAAATAACACATGCATCTGAGATGTGAACTGTTGTATTTTTAGCACACACAGCCATGGTACGAATCCTGGCAGTGGGCGTAGTCTGCATATGGAATCATATCCCACAACTGTACAGATATGTCCAGAATGTCTAGTAAAGTGGCCCATATCTGGTGCCTGTCAACCTGTCTCCCTGTGAAATCAGTGGAATGATCCCAGAAATATAGGCAGTAAACAGGAAATACAACTGATTGACACACATCTATGAGAACAAAGCTGGCACACTAGCAACTCCCCAAAATCTTATGAGAGTAAGAAGCCACATATGTCCCATTTACACCCCCATGTTGTCAAGCTGTGGCCAGAGTGTGTACAGTAACAGAATGAGATGTATGTGCATAATAGTAATGTGGAACCTGGTACTGTGTGTGGCAACATTCAGGTAGTGCTAACAAACATTTCTCCCACAGGTCTGTCGGATACCAACACTGTGCCCAGAAATACAAGAATGTTACCCTGTACTGGTACTGTTTACATTGTATTGTATGGCACTGTGACTGATGCAGTTGCTCTGAATAATGAGGTATTACTTATCACTGTCACCCACACTGTCCTACAAAATACAACTGTCTAGGAAATCTGTATAAGAGTGTTGTAATACAAGGTCAGAATGCCAAAGTACAGGAGAATTATAAGACAGAAATCAGAAAGAAGATATACAGCAAGATTTATATAGCACACACAACTCTGATGGACAGCCTTTAAGTTGTAGCAGACACAGCCATGGTCTGAATCCTGGGAGTGGAAGTAGGCTGCATACGGAATCATGCCCCACAACTGTACAGTATATGGGCCCATACCTGCTGCCTGTCCCCCTGGGAAGTCTGTGGGATGATCTCAGATGTTTAGCCAGCAAACAGGGAATAAAAATGATTGTCAAACATCTATGAGAACAAACCTGTCACTGTAGGAACTCCTGAAACTCTAAGGAGAGTAATAAGCCAAGTATGTCCTATCTACACCCCCATGTTGTCAAGCTGTGAGCAGTGTATGTATAGTAAAAGAGTGAGATGTATGCGCATAATACTAATGTGTAATCTGGAACTTTGTCTGGCAACAATCAGGTACTGCTAACAATCATTGCGCCCACAGGTACAAAATACCTTTATACCCTGTACTGGTACTTTTTACTCTAGTATTGTAGGGAATAGTGAGTTTCTCTGAATAATAAAGTATCACTGATCACTGTCACCCACACTGTGCTATATAATATATCTGTGTAGGAAAGCATGTATATGTGTGTGTCAAGTCAATAAAGGTTGAAGAGGGCAATAGTCTAGATATGTCCCGGTACACCTGCATGTGGTCAAGACATGGCCAGAGTCTGTGCAGAAAGAGTTGTATAGCTATGTGCACAACATCAACCTAGAATCTGGGAGTATGCGTAGAAACAGTTAGTTAGTGTTAAACATTTCCTCCACAGGTATACCAGGTAAGAGGTGTATACCGCAGGTAAAACCAGTTTGTGTATAACGATGACAACAGCCACATCACTGTCCAAACTAAGGCTATAGGGTAGTGTAGTAATACTTGTAAGGTACACATAACAGCACCAACTAGGAAAGTAATGTGGACTACAGGAATTTACTAGTTGTTAATTGACATCTTTCTCTCCCCGCTACCATATCTCCAACAATAAACTACATACCCACCCCAACTTGTATGTAATATCTCCAATGTTCTGATTATGCCATATTGGTAATAATACGTTTACTTGTTTCCATGCATGTGCTATATTGAATTATTCCACCATTAGTGGCATGGTGCCATCAATGTACCTGCATGCTGTTGTTATTACCACTGTGGTCCCATATATGCATGTGTACTGTTTGCTATGCAGCTCTTCCATATCTGGTGTCTGGGTAATGGGAATATCTATGCATGCTGTTATACCTAACCCGGGAATGTGTTGACTATTACTAACCCACATATGATGATAAAATCTAAACACTATAGTACGTTTGGGAAGGCCGGTCCCAGCGGACCCACCTGTCCCACCTCAGCTGGCCGTGGCACTGGGCACCAGCATTTCTGGGGCCCAACCCAGGACATCCTTGTCCATTGGTCCTGCACCACCTTCGGGTGGAACTGCCTCAGGGGATGGGGCTCATCCCCTTGGGGAGCAGGTGGGGACAGGTACCTGTCACCCATCGCTAGGTCCAGGTTGTGGTATGTAGAGAGCTCATCCAGCAGCTTGGTGATCTTCTACGCCAGCTTGAGGGCTGTGTGTCACAGTTAGAGCATCAGTCTGGCTCTGTGACTCAGCCCCCAGCACAGCCACCATCAGGGTTGTGAAGGTGCAGTGGTGACTGCCCATGGGTGGGGACCTCAGTCCCACTGTTTCCACTAGGGGGCTCATGGGCTACCAATTTCCCAACACCCCTCAACATCAAGGTGTTTACCCCCCACATGTGTCATATACCACCGCTGTATGCGTCTTGTTTGTCTTGTCTGTTAACCTACCCAACTTACCTCCGCAACTATACCTACTACCCCTTCCCAACATCCCACTCTCACCTTAAAAAAAATGGGCAATCTGTTCCCCCAAAAAAATCATGCCCCATACATAGCTGTCCATTTCACACGTGTCCACTGGGCACATGTAATCAGGTCTAGCTGGCATCACAACATATTATTGCTGTCCTCACCCCTCTCTCAGGAGGTTGAGTGTCCAAATCTACCTCCAAATTCAGTGTATATGCACAGCTGTTGCTGTAGAAGAAATGGGCAACTATGGACCTTCCTTACACCATTCCTGCATATCCCTAGCTATTTTCCCTACTGTCTTTTCTTCTTTGTGCCCTTTTTCACCACTTTCTTATCAACCCTTTTTTCTTTTCTTTTAAAGAAATTAGCATGGAGGTAAGCAGGAGTAAGCACTTCTAAGCAACAGTAAGCGGGTTTAAGCCTGTTTGTGCAGGGGTAAGCAATGCCTACACAGGTTAAGCAATTTAGAAGCTGAGTATAAGAAACTGTAATCAGAAGATAGCAGTGCTTACCTCTGTGCAAACCCATGCAAACTTGCTTACAACTGCTTAAAAGTGCCTTAATCACTCTGTATTCAACAGCCCTTGTTCTTCCTAGCAACAAAATAAACTGCCTCTGCAAGGCTCAAACTCAGGACAACGCACACCATAGTCAAAGTGATTTACCACTAAGCCATGTCAGATATACACAAGCCTGATGTTTTCACAAACATATCATCCAGCCCAGTCATACAACATTCTACATGGATATAACATATCTATATATGTAGATATAGATAGATATATAGAAATATATATATATATATGTATATATATATATATATATATATATATATATATATATATATATATATATATATATATATATATCTAAAAACTCCAAGGACAGGGTGCCACAGAACCACAACAGGCACCCAAAGAGGCAGGAGGTAATAATAAAACACAAGCCTGTAGGTGTAAGCAGCAGCAGATTTAATTGCAATTACAATACAAAGCGTTTTCGTCCACCAGACTTCTTCAGATGTAAAATGAATGAATGAAGGCTGTGCCTGCTTATATACCCCTCCCAATTTAATTAATAGTTAAAACAATTGTTTAATTGACACCAATTAAATCCTATAACTAAAATGTTTGTGACAACCTACCAACTTGCCACAAATACAGATGAAAATAGATAAAAACATGCACATTTTTTTAAAAAGAACTTTAAAATAAATATATAAATACTAAAACCATCACACTATGTTGGACAGATAAATAAACTTGAATCAAAAACCAACAAAAAGAACTTGCAAAACAATATATGTACTTGTTTTATAGTTTTGCAGCTCTCATTATTAAAATAGGGGCAATGGATATGTATTCGTCCAGCCCTGGGAATCTATTGGCTTCCAATAACAACTGCCAAAATATTTCTCTCACCTCTATCCTATTTTCCCACGGGCCTCCGCTCACATCACATTGAACCTTCTCTATAACAAAGAAGCCCCATTTTGCTTAGGGACATGTCAGTGTATCTTTAAACAAGGCATTTTTAATGTCTTCAACTCTAATAGCATATAAATGCTCATAAATCCTCCTTCTGAGTTTACGAGTAGTTTTTCCAATGTAAAATGCACCACAGGTTTTGCATAGGGCTAAATAAATCAAGCCTTCACTATTACAATTGGAAAAACTACTACTCTGAATCTGATAGTCTCTTGACAGGATGTGTACAGAATCCTGTGTAAGTATATATGGGCATTGGGCACATGCCCCACATTTGTAGGTTCCCAATTTCTTACATTAAACAATAGAACCATTATGCTCCAACAAATCCTTGAGGTTCCTGCCTTTTTTGTATATGAATCTTAGGGTGTTGGTAAACAAAACGTCCAACTCTGAATAACATCTAAACCTGCTCCAATGTTGAGTAATAATGTTTTTAACGTTAGAGGTATTCTGATTATAAAACATCACATAATTACCCCCAAAGTTTCTGGATCTCATCCCTGGTAACGTCACCCCTGGTTGTTGTGTGATACCCTGCACATTTATTAGTACTATCACACTTGTATCTCTTGTTCCCAAAATAGGGGCAAACCTATCCTTTCTCTCATTCTTTACTTCCTCCAATACCTCATCAATTAAATAGTTAGGATACTTCCTAGATATAAACATTTCTTTGACTCTCTGACTTTCATCTTCGAAGTCCGAGTCCAAAGAGGTCATCCTATAACTACGGACAAATTGTCCCTTGATAATACTTCTCTTCTGTTTAAATGGATGGGAACTAGTGAAATATAAGTATGAGTTAGAAAAGGTTTCCTTTCTATATACATTAGATGTAAACTGCTGCCCTAGGACGTCTTTTTTTAATAGTGACATCCAGAAAGTTCATATAGTCATGTGTAATATGGGAAGTAAATTTCAAAAAATTAGTGGTATGGTTTAGATAGTCTATAAATTCTGTTAGCTTTTCCATACTACCTTTCCAAAAAATGCAAATATCATCCAGGTAACGTTTGTAATATACCCAATATTGTGCATATTCAGACTGGAACACAAACTTTTCTTCCCAAACCATGAGCACAATGTCGGCATAAGTAGGGGCACAACTTGCTCCCATGGCCACTCCCTGGATCTGTTTAAACAACTCACCCTCAAAAAATATAAAGTTGTGTTTCAATACCAAATCCATCAACTCTGTATAAACCAGAAAAGTATTGTGGTCAAGTTTTCCATGTTGGTGAATGGCATCCTGAAACCATTCTGACCCTGCAGAATGTGGAATCACATTAAATAAATCCTTAATATCAACGGTTACAAATATTAAGAAATCAGAATACATGTTGCTATTAATGCTTCTCAAAAATTCCCAGGAGTCCTTAAGTATACCATTGGCACTAACCCAAATATCTTTTAATTTTATATCCATAAATTTTGCCAAAGGATGGGTTTTAGAGCCATTGGCTGTCACAATGGGTCTCAGGGGTGGATCCTCCACACTTTTATGTACCTTAGGTATCCCGAAAATAGCAGGGATATGGGGTCTGTCCACACTGAGATACTTAAAAGTGTCCTGGTTTATAAAATTGTCATTCAACATGTCCTGTAAAACCAAATTAATCTTACGGTATGCTAAGTTAATCTCATTCTTGGATACCCTAACATACCTGTTGGTATCATTAAGCATATCCATCATCTTACTGGAATACAAAATACTGTCCATGAAGACCACCCCTCCACCTTTATTGGGTTGCATCACCCTCAGGTATCTATTTTCTTGAATGGATTTGAGAAGTAACTTTTCTTCTCTAGTCATGTTAAATTTACCATGCCATCCACCCCTGTAAACATTCCTGATTTCTTCTTCGACCTCCCTTTCAAAATTTTGTAGCTGGGGGTGTATAGGGGGATTATAGATACTAGGTCTTCTAATACCACTATTAGTACCACCATCCTGTTGCCCCTAAAACATAATGTCTAAATTCTTCTTCCGTAGAAAAATTCTCAAGTCTATTAAGCTGTCCATTAAATTACCCCTGTAGAGGGGATGAATTTAACACCTTTTGAAAATAAAAGAAAATGTTTCCTGTCAATCTCCTCACTGCTGTAATTGTAAATATTAAAGTCATGTAGGGTGTGACATGGTCCATCCACAGTAATATTCCCTGTACTCCATTGGTCCAACATGTTGGCTAGTCCCCATTCCTGGCTGCCACTCTTATTTATCTCGTGCCGTTTGGGGGACCCCTGTAAAAATACTGCACAGGGGATTTGTGCCTTAATCTATCTGATCTCCTAAGTTCAGGGAATTCAGTATTGTTTGAATCCTGATGTTCCCCCATCCCTGAATCACTGTAGATCACTCGATGGCCCATAGAGTCCCAGGCATAGTGTCCCCCTGGTGGAAAAGAAGAGGAATAAGTACTGTATTGTGGTCCAGATTTATCAAAAAAATTGTTATTATTTTTTCGACCACATTTGTCATTCTTGGGGTACGGGTATGCTTTTTTCTGTCTGTAATCCCTCAAATCCCTATCTATTTTGCCACACTTCCTTTTAAAAATAACATGACATTTTTCTTCCACCTGTTGCTTAATAAAATATTTTCTCTTCTCATTTTCAACAGAAAACATAAGATCATTGGTCACTACTTCATTAATGTATTCTATCTCCTGATATACTTGCCCCATAATCCTTTCATTTTCTTTAATCAGGGCATTCACGACTTCAAAACCACTACGGTCAAAAATACTCAACAATTCTTCGTGAAAGGGGGAGCCTTCCACTACATTGTTTGGAAACTTATAAAAACACAATCCTTTGGGTACTATACCCCTTTTGATACAGTCATGCAAGTAACGATTGTCAATACCCAGAGTTTTATGTATGTAAATTAAATCAGTGAGTTTTTTAATATTGGCTCTGTAAGACACCTCACTGTCTTTCTCAGCATCCCGGTCATTAAATATAAAGTTATTATCAGTACCTTGGTGACTGGAAAAGGACTTGTAACTAACAAGGCATGAAGCCAAAGATGAAGTATCCGTCCACTCGTGCACTCCATTGTCGCCATTAGCCATACTATCAGTCATTCTCACAGGAGCATGTCCCTGAACACCACGTTCCCCTAAAAGGGAGGACTGTCCATTTGGACCTTGGTCCTGGGAATTCAATGCCAAATGATTGTAACAAAATTTAGTTGCAGCTCCCTTCTGTAATACAGCCTCGCTTCTAGTGCCCCTCAATGGCAAACTGGAGGAAGTTGCCGTCACTTCCTCTACAGGCACATCAGCCTGTCTGCGATCCAAATCGGCTTCCTGATTGCATGCAGGAGTGGAAATGCAATCCTTCCTGTGAGTAGACCTCATAGGGTTGATATCAAAAGAATTGTCTTTACCTCGCTGAGAGTTACCAGTCATAAGCAAAATCAATTGGGTAAGCTGCCCCTCCACACGAGACAGGTGCGAATCCAGGTCAGTACCTTGAACTGCTTCCCCATCCTGGAACTAGCCTTCGCCTCAGACACCTCCATGTAACAAGTAATCCAAAAACTCCAAGGAAAGGGTGCCATAGAACCAATAACCAGTAAAACCACAACAGGCACCCAAAGAGGCAGGAGGTAATAATAAAACACAAGCCTGTAGGTGTAAGCAGCAGCAGGTTTAATCGCATAAACGCCACACAATACAAAGTGTTTTCGTCCACCAGACTTCTTCAGATGTAAAATTAATGAATG
Organism: Protopterus annectens; assembly: GCF_019279795.1. Lineage (NCBI taxonomy): Eukaryota > Metazoa > Chordata > Ceratodontiformes > Protopteridae > Protopterus > Protopterus annectens. The sequence continues at coordinate 466,372,294 of NC_056741.1, forward strand.
AAGGCTGTGCCTGCTTATATACCCCTCCCAATTTAATTAATAGTTAAAACAATTGTTTAATTGACACCAATTAAATCCTATAACTAAAATGTTCGTGACAACCTACCAACTTGTCACAAATACAGATGAAAATAGATAAAAACATGCACATTTTTTAAAAAAGAACTTTAAAATAAATATTTAAATACTAAAACCATCACAATGTGTTGGACAGATAAATAAACTTGAATCAAAAACCAACAAAAATGAACTTGCAAAACAATATATGCACTTGTTTTATAGTTTTGCAGCTCTCATTTTTAAAATAGAGGCAATGGATATGTATTCATTCAGCCTTGGGAATCTATTGGCTTCCAATAACAACTGCCAAAATATTTCTCTCACCTCTATCCTATTTACCCACGGGCCCTGCCTCATATCACATTGAACCTTCTCTACAACAAAGAAGCCCCATTTTGCTTGGGGATATGTCAGTGTATGTTTAAACAAGGCATTTTTAATATCTTCAACTCTAATAGCATATAAATGCTCATAAATCCTCCTTCTGAGTTTACGAGGAGTTTTTCCAATGTAAAATGCACCACAGGTTTTGCATAGGGCTAAATAAATCAAGCCTTCACTATTACAATTGGAAAAACTACTACTCTGAATCTGATAGTCTCTTGACAGGATGTGTACAGAATCCTGTCTAAGTATATATGGGCATTGGGCACATGCCCCACATTTGTAGGTTCCCAATTTCTTACATTAAACAATAGAACCATTATGCTCCAACAAATCCTTGAGGTTCCTGCCTTTTTTGTATGTGAATCTTAGGGTGTTGGTAAACAAAATATCCAACTCTGAATAACACCTAAACCTGCTCCAATGTTGGGTAATAATGTTTTTAACCCTAGAGGTATTCTGATTATAAAACATCACATAATTACCCCCAAGGTTTCTGGATTTCATCCCTGGTAACGTCATCCCTGGTTGTTGTGTGATACCCTGCACATTTATTGGTACTATCACACTTGTATCTCCTGTTCCCAAAATAGGGGCAAACCTATCCTTTCTCCTATTCTTTACTTCCTCCAAGACCTCATCAATTAAATAGTTAGGATACTTCCTAGATATAAACATTTCTTTGACTGTCTGACTTTCATCTTCGAAGTCCGAGTCCAAAGAGGTCATCTTACAACTACGGACAAATTGTCCCTTGATAATACTTCTCTTCTGTTTAAATGGATGGGAAGTAGTGAAATATAAGTATGAGTTAGAAAAGGTTTCCTTTCTATGTATATTAGATGTAAACTGCTGCCCTAGGATGTCTTTTTTAATAGTGACGTCCAGAAAGTTCATATAGTCATGTGTAATATTGGAAGTAAATTTCAAAAAAATATATATATGTCTAGGACTAATGCTCGACGGTGCTTTTCACCAAAGGCTTAATGGCCGGGCATACTTACGTGAAAGTGCTTTTAACCAAAAAAGCACTTTCATGTATTTATGCCTGCAGCCAGTGGGAGTCATGGGGGAATGACTGTTGTGGAGATCGTACTATGGTGCAGGTAAGGGAATTTATTTCTTTTTCCACACTGTAGTGTGATCTCGGATTGAGAATATTAAAGTAGGGGGGGTTGGGGGTGCAGGGTGGCATAGCCCCTCTGCATAAATACCTTTTTGTTGTTTTTCTTTTTTTTTTTGACGCACTTTAACGAAAGTGCTTTTTCGGTAAAAGCGCTTTCGTTAAAGTGTGTTCAGTGATGTTGGATTTGGACTGTTGAGCTTTCGTTCAGCAGTCCTAGATCTATATATATATATATATATATATATATATATATATATATATATATATATCTATACAAAAACATATAGACATACAAATGCATATATCCATAGATATATATGTCTACATCTATATGTCTATATGTCTATATATATATATATATATATATATATATATATATATATATATATATATATATATATATATAGATATATATATATATATATATATATATATTTTTTATAGGTATATACGGACATACAGCTGTAGATAACAATGGGAATATACCATAAACATAGATGTCCACATGCACCATTACTGGGGTTGAGAGGCCCCAAACAACATATGTCTTGTATGATTATGTATCCCCCCCACAGTCAAATACATCTGCCCTGCAATAAACTACCAACTGTTGCAGCCCCGATACCCAGGACTTGACAGACATGAGCACAAGATGTTAACAGTGCTCCATCCCACCTACATGATATCAGGCTGGTATCAGTAGCATATCATGCAGTACAGTCTGGCTCCCATAGGGAATCTACAATGTGGAAGCAGTCAACATCCCTAGTATACATATACACAGACACATATATGCAGATACAGATATATATCTATATATATATATATATATATATATATATATATATATATAGATATATATATATATATATATATATATATATATATATATATATATAAAACTACACATACACAAGCAGAGATAAGGTGCACACAATATGGAACAGCCACTCTTCCTACATGTCCCACCTTACCAACTGGAGACTGTATGAGCCACCCATACAAATGACAATCATTGCCTGCAACATATACCCACAGAGAGGTCAAATGATATAACATCACACACAGGTTTGCATAAATGTGAAAGCTTTATTTGTGTACTATTTCAGTTGTATATATCTTGTCATATAGCTGTTTAGACATACACAGCCATATAAACTGAGTAATGCAACTGTGAAACAGTTATACTAATACAGTAGTCTGGAAAAGTTTACAAATGTTGCTGTCCAGGCCAAGGTCATCAAGTAGTACAATAGTAAAGACAGACTGGGCCACAGGATACCAAACAATCAGCAGCAAGTAATGCAGATGCATAGTTCAGCAGCTTCTATCTACACTCTGTAGACAATCCCTAGGGGGGAAAGACCTCAGTTGACACAATGGGATGTAACTGTTACATAACAAGACATAACTGACACCATCGCAAGTACACTGATAGACAGAACAGTCTGTATGGCAGGTGACAATAGGCCTGCATTTACCCAAGATGGATTGTATGGTAATGCACATCCAGATACCTTAAGGCAGCTCACCTCTGACACCCCCACATGTTGTAACAGCCTAGGTTAGTTATGGTGCACCCCCCCAAGACTCAATAATACAGGGCCATATACAACTGTTATATACACTGGCCTTTGGAGTGCATAAGGGTACACATGTATTGTGTAGGGGAAGACCACACATATATGGCCCCATCCCTACTGTATGTGTGGGGGCCACAACAGCAGTGGACTGATGGCAGGAATGGCAGCATGACATACTAACAGCCCACTACAGAACAACCCCTGACAGCATGTCATATGTGCAAAGTCTGGTATGCAGGCGAAGGACAGAGGCTGGAACACAGGCCCATATGTGGAAAACTGTTATCATATACTAAGCAAGTCGCTGGTGTTACAAGATAGTCTGCAACATACCCTTAGTCAGGTATTTGAAGTTAGAAACAGAAATGGATGTAGTCATGTACTGATAGCACTCAACACACACACTGCCAGTGAAATACCTGACACAAGAGCTGTGTGGTGGATAGACAAAACATAATAGGCACACCTCTGGCCATCAAGAGGATAGGCCCACAATTGAGTGCTATGCAGATAGACTGCATTCCAAGGTAAAGTAGTATGTACACACAACGAAAAAAAAACGGACTAAAAAAACAAAACTAAAAGAAAAACTGTGTTGTGCAGAGATGAACATAATAAAGCACCATAGTTAAATGGCCACATTTTTTACTTCTATCAGCTGACTTCAGAAGAGACCTTGGTCGTAAAAAAAAGATAAAAAATAAAAAATAAAAAATTTTTTATTTGCATCTAGCTATTTGCTTTCTTGCACAACAGTTTTTGTAGTATGTACACACAAACCCTATAACACCAGTACTATACAATGCATACATCAACTCTACTCACACTCTGTCTGTAGTTCTGGAACCCCCTACAAATATGTAGCTGGCCTGAGTGTGGAGGTTCTCCTGTAAGAGGTATTGCTACCTGCTGTCTGTAACACTGATGCCCACACACAAGAAGGATGTCCATCTCACAGGAAAGGTAAAGGGACCACGCCCACATGATGCAGGGATTTATAGCAGGTGGTTGCCATGACAGTGGTAATTGGGAGTATTACACAGCAAGCTGCATGCAGTTAGCAAGTGGAGGACACTGATTGGTGCAGAGGCCATCACCTGATCATGTGCAACACCTTCAAATCCATGCTGCAATCCATTCAAAGCAGCTCAATCTATTTACTAGAGAGAGACCAACTGTGCAGATCAGCACTGACTGACAAGATGTAAACCATCATACTGTGTGTTGTGTAATGGGAAGTATGTACATTACATGGTCAATAGCTGGTGGTGGAAGTAATGCCATTATGATTGACACATGGGACCCACAGCACACCCCTTGGAGGATACTCAGGTTAATCTGTAATGTAGTACGCAGGAATTCCATATGTGTGTAATAGGGTTACCTGCAGTCAGGTCCTACATATACCCCCCTAACGTCAGGCTTTGTCTATATGTGGCACCTGTCTGCATTGTAGCAAGGCAGAGCAGTGCAGCTGTGCAGGACAGTCTTGTGAGATTGTGGACCTGATGTCTGAATGTAGCCCACATATAGGTATGCATATGTGCACATATGTACACATATATAATATATAATATATAATATATATATATATATATATATATATATATATATATATATATATATATATATATATATATATATATATATATATATATCAGCATGTATGTCCACAAATATACAGATACCCATGTGTAGACGTATACATGAGCACATATATACAATATCACATATATCTACACATATATAGATATATACCTATATGCACATGTCTACATATATACAAACACAAACATATATGTATGCAAATACATGTCCCCTATATTACTACCAAAGTGATGCATGCTATGCGCAAGGCACCAGCACACATAGCAATACACACAGATATCTACAGCTGGCAGTGTGTGCAACATGGATGGGTATGTCACATGTTCTCCCTTGTTGGGACCGCATTGCTCATGTCTGTGAAGTATGCAATGGGAATATGGGAAAGTATGGCAGGTATAGTTGTGGAGGTAGTCAGGATTAGTAGATATGGAGGACAGTCTACACGGGTGGTATGTGACACATGTGGTAGGTAAACACCCTGGATGGTGTGTGTGGTCTGTGATGTGGGCCCCATGGGCCCCAATATGGGCACAATGGGAACAAGCCTCCCACCCACTGCTACTCACAGCAGCTGTCCATGTCCTGAAGGTGCCTGGCCTGGAGGCTGAGCAGGAAGAGCATGTTGGACCTGTGAATGTGTGCTGGGTGCCCAGAGTTATGTAGCACATCCCACATGTGTCTGTGGATCCCGATATGGAACAAAACCTGGACCTGACCTCAGGGGACAGGAACATGTCAGTGTGTGCCCCCAGGGGAGGGACAACATCCCCTGGGTTGGTTCCACCTCAGGGGATAACATCCCCTGGGTTGGTTCCACCTCATGGTATTGCTGGACCAGTACATGAGGCCCCAGGTTGGGACACACATGTGATGTGGCCAGGTAACATGGGCAGATGGGTTTGGAGAGGTGGTTCTGCTGGCCATAGTACATGTCATGTTATTGTGTCACTGTTATAGAACATGTGTTGATAGTAATAGTCTACACATTCCCAGAACATGTCCAACAGCATGCATAGACATCCCCAATAACACAGAATGACAGATGTGTAGCAATCACAAAGCAGCCATACCACAGGTATATATGGAGGCATACTGGCCCTGACAATGGCATACAGGTGAATAGTCTGTAACAGGCCAGCAATGACAGTGTCCACACAGGGAACATGGCTACAATCACATAGCAGAAAGTATGGCACAATACAATATTTGTCCCACTGGTAGGTAAGCTGTAGCCATACCTAATTAGTTGTGTGTACAGATTGTTGAAGCTGATATGGGGGGGTGACAGAGATGTCTATTACAAACTGTAGTAATCTTGAAGTATGAGTTGCTCAGATCTGTTTTCATCTTTATGTCTTTCAGTCAAGATGTCACATGCATGCTTGCCTACCTATTCGACAGCTGAGAATGAAGTGCTTATCTCACACCTGATCCAGCACTACCCAGTGCTGTTTGGCAGAGCTGCCCATGAACAGCAGGAGCGTATCGCCCTGTGGAATGACCTAGTCCACAGGGTCAATGATGTCAGACTGCACAACCGCATTTATGAGCAGGTCCGGCATCATTGTACTGACCTGCTTCGCAATGCCCGTTGGTGAGCTGCTGCAGTTTGGGGGGGTCACCTCACCACAGGGGGGGGGCCATGCCATCCATCCCCCCTGACACGTGTGGAGGAGCTCCTGGCCAGCCTCATTGCACCTGCCAGTTCGGCCAGCCACCAACCGCTGTACACCTTCATGGAGGTGAGTGGCACCCACACACTGTCTGAGGAGTGTGCAGGTAAGAACACAGAGAACATCAGTAAACCACTGTTGCGTATACATCTGCATTGGTACTGGTAGATCATGCATATCTGACATGTCATAGATGTATTGTGTTGCTGCATAGTACTGATAAACAGATGTCCAGATGTGGTAGCATTGTGGAAGTGTACCGTTGATGTATTGTAATATTGCACCCAACCTGTAGCACTGTCACAGGTATGGCCACTGACATTGCATCTCTCACCCTCTTATGTAGCTCCCTCCAGGATACCAACAAGGCAGCAGCCTGTAGCTGGTGAGTATGGCTTATGTAGATGCTTGCCAATACACTGGGTATTTAATGGCGATGGTATATTCCATGCACACATCTAACACACCTACCCTGAATGCATGCTGTACATGTGCACGTATTGTTGTTGTTAAATGCACAGCATCACAGGGGTGACCATGTTGGGGTATTGGAAGGATATGTCAGACACCTGCATGATAACTATCATCCTGTTATTGCAGAATGTGTCCACAAGGAGTAACATAATGGTGGGAGACATGGCCTACAGTGGGGACATGTTCAGAACAACACCCATATACAGTGCAACACCAGTGTATATACCTGTAGAACAATGCCAACTGCTGCAGAGATACACTATGGCATAAGGCATTACAGTAGTTTACATGATCAGCTGGGACTAGGCTGTAACATGTGGTGTTCAGTGTATGGGACAATGCAAAGTGACACACATGTGTAGGGCTTACTTGTCATGCATCTGCATAAAGGCTGAAGGAGGGGGGTCTCAGCATGACACACCAGTGCACTACAGTAGAGATCCTAAGGATGGTAGGAATGGCTTTATCTGCACATAATCAGGTTCAGGACCTGTGGCAGCCATAACCCTACCCCCACAGCAATAGTGTGAACACTGTGGAATGTGCACATAAGTAGACCTTGCAATCATGCAGAATAGGGGGACATGTGTAGGGCAGACTGAACATACACTGGCAAATGCAGATGGCCCACACTGGTATACCCCTACCAGTAGTAGTGACTGCTGTAGTACACACAACAAGAGGTGTGATAAACTGTCATGATAAGGGTGTGCACACATATGCCCACACGGTGTGTATGCATCGTGGTCAGTAGCTGCACACCAAACACAATCCATAGACACTGCATGTGAAAGTACAGGACATATGTCACATATGGGGCTCATGTACTGCTAAGATATACAGTGATGTGGTCCCATGGCAGATCAAGGATGGGAGCATCAAATCAATAAAGGTGTTTACACCCCCCATAACCATGGTATGCTCTAATGGTTGTCAGTGTAAGAATATTGGCATGGTCATACATCATCCGCTGATGTTGAGAGCTGTGCATCAGACATCAGGCATTCACAAATGACATCTGTCCACATATACCAGGTATGTTTTGCTGGAAAACATAGGGGCTATGAGTATAAAGCTGACATAACTGACACAGTAGCACACATTCAGCAATGGACCGTACACCTGTGAGGTGTGGTGCACAGTACATAGCAGGGTGCAGAACATGTACACAGAAATACAGTGTTCATGGGCGTAGTAGTATCCAGGGGAAGGGGCATCACCTAGTGAGTACACTGTTGCTAGCATGGATTGACTATAGTGGAACTGCATGCTGTTCTGTACCATATGTTCTGCATGTTGACAGATGGGTAATAGGAGGACTGTGTGTACTATCATTGTGCAACCTCAACTGTGTGTGTGTGTGTGTGTGTGTGTGTGTGTGTGTGTGTGTGTGTGTGTGTGTGTGTGTGTGTGTGTGTGTGTGTGTGTGTGTGTGTGTGTGCCTCCTGGTGGTTAGTTGGTTTGACTGCAGGGTCACTCTGCTGAACTGGAGGGAGGTTGATGCATGTAGGGTGCGTGTGTGCATGTGTGGGTGGCCATGTATGCACATGTGAGATTGTGGGGGTGTTCATGCAGCTGTACATCCCATGGGACCTTGCAGTACATGTACATGGACATGGACTGCCACATTACACACCAGGAATATCTGTCATGTGTGTAATCACAGGACAGCTGATAGTATCATATGGTCTGTAGCACGGAACAGGCATTGAGAGGGAAGATAGACACCAGGTACACCCTTAATATCACATGCAGCAGAGAGATCATCTACAACCCATGTATGCAGCACTACAGATGCATTGGGGAAGTACTAATCAACACCAGGGTGCAAATCCATATATTACAGGTGTCACATGATAGGCTGAATGAGCTGCATATCTGGCATGAATTGTGGGTGCTACGAAAAGCACTTTTGGATAACTAAGACTGAAGCAATGCTAACTTCATGAACTTTAACCATATCCAGCTTAGGAAGAGGGTTCATTCCCATAGCAGTATTAGAAACCTAAAAGATTTTGAGAAATTAAACCATACATCTGACACATCCACTTAAATGGCATGTTTATAAAGCAACATGCAACCTGTCCAAGTTTAACCCAGACAGTTGCACTACTACCCTATTATCTTTTAACTGGAAAATCCAAAAAATCCTACCCTTAAATGATGCTTTAAATGAATTCAATGCAACTTTCCTAAACAGCGTTATAACTTCTAGAAGGAAGACAGTAAAAAACAAATAATGCAATTTGGCTATCCAAAAAGAGAAGAATGCTAATGCCGGATAAAGAAAAAGTGTTGAAAAAAATGGTAGAAATACAACACATCACAATATCTCAAACTTCAGAATGCTCCACATCTGTAATAAAAAGCAAATAAATTAAGGCAAAAAATATAGTAGAACAATACTCTGTACAATAGCTAACACAACCCTGTAAAGATTCCAGTCATCTATTAAAGGAATCTTGCATCCTGGTCAAAAATTCAATCCTAATCCCTCACCCAAAAACTCGTCATTCAAACCTGCAATAAAATTCATCTCTTATTTCATAGATACTAATGATTCCCACATCTGATGCCAACCCTGCCAAATAGCCATACAGCACTACGTCCATTTTCACCTTCAAACCAGTGCCCTCATTCTATATAAAACAACTCAAACTATGCTCAGCTTCAGCTGATGACCTTCCAAATGAGTACCTTAAAATTGCAGCCAAAAGCATTGCCCAGCCTGTTTCAATCCTTATAAAAGGTCAATGTAGGAATCCCACATTCCCTTTCTTTGGAAACAATCACATATTATCCATCTACACAAAGTAGGAAGTTCAACGGACATCACTAACCTTAGACCTACAGTGATCTGAGCTTCATGGGAGAATAGTAGGCCAATTTCTCTGAATTTAGACTCAGACTGTGTGCTCTGTTTATGAGGGGAAGACCTTAATTTTCATGCTAGCCCACCATCTATGAAATACTTGACAACATGGCTTCCATACCACCCATAGTACAACACTGCACTTCTATATAGAGACTGTTAGGAAAGGTAAAGATAATGCCAAACTAGTTCCCCCCCTTTGTTTCTATACTTGTCTAAAGCCCTCAACACAGTTTATCACAGCAAACATTCTACTTCAACTGTACATATTAGGTCTATCTCAGAGCACCCTTCTATGTTTCAAAAGGTACTTGTCCGATAGGTATCAGTCAGTAAAATGGCACTACACCCTTTCTCCATACATCCCAGTCATCACCAGTGTACCACAAAGCTCTATCCTTGGTCTCCTCCTCTTTGACACATCAGCACCCTCCACTGATCCACACGACACACTTCCATAATACAATATGCTGATGACTCCAAACTCATATATGTATCAGATAACTTGGCACATCTGAAAGGAGGAAGTAACAGCCCACATAAATCACAAAAACTGATAGGCTCAAAGAAGAGCTATAAAGATGATAAAGTGGACTATTGAGGAGAAGAAAGAAATTATGTATTATTACCATTATCCAAAAAGCCCAGAATTTCAAGACACAAGGTATACAAAATGATTAAGAGAGAAATTAGAGGAAAGAAAAATACTTCCGCAAGAAAAAAATGTCAGAAGTTTCAAATAAAAATGTGCATTCATTAATACAACAGATTTGTGAAAAACAGTATATAGATCAAGAAACTTTGATCTGTTTGGAAAAAGAAGCATCTGAGAAAGTGCAAAAATTTAAACAAAACCTAGATATATTTGAAAAATATCTCCCAGGCCCATGCTTACACTTATCAAGGGTATCAGAACTTGTCAGAGATTTGGGATGCATGGCTAGGCTTAAAAAGGCCCTTGTGGTCACTGGCCTAGTAAACACCTATGAACCTATGTACTGAGCATTGCATGCACATGCTACACCAGTGCGTGATATTATGGATAGAACATAGTAGCCCACACATATAAGGGTCATGCTCATGATGTCCGGGCATACAGAGGGTGCATACCAAATGACAGCAGTGAGGCCATCTAAAACCACTACACATAGATCAGACAGGTAATGTAGTAGCAGGTCTTGTGGTGTGACCACTTGTGTAGGCATTTAGAGGACTGATATGTTAAGGAGTGGTAACAATGTGTGTATGTTAACAAGTGTGATGCAGGATGGGGTACCACATGGACATATACATGGGATTGTCTGTAAAGTCATGAACAGGTAGGTATTATGGACATGTGTGTGTGTGTCTGTGTGTGTGTGTGTGTGTGTGTGTGTGTGTGTGTGTGTGTGTGTGTGTGTGTGTGTGTGTGTGTGTGTGTGTGTGTGTGTGTGTGTGTGTGTGTATACTGTAGGCAATGCTGTACAGGTTTTAATGTGCATTTATTGTTGTCTCCCACAGGTGGTGAGGAGGGTCAGGGTCACTTCTGCATGCAATCTGATGTTGGTGTCCATACAGAAACTGAAGATGATGATAGTACTGTTGAGGCAGAGATGGATTTGTCAGGGGCCAACACTGTGCCAACATTTGACATCCCCCTTTTAGCCACCTAAACCCCACACAGTTTCATTGCCTATATATACCCCATCACCAGTGGCCATAGTGGAGGGACAGCTGGCGTTTGGTGGCAGTGCACAGGAAAGTGTGGCAATCATGCCTACTGTGTCCGATCGCAGGCATAGCCAGATGTCCTGCAGGGCACCATATAGGAGGATATCCCAGGGTGCTTGTGGTAGGGCCACTGGACATCATGCCCCTGGCATAGGTGACATAGGAGGGGGTGTATCCATATCATGTATAGGACCCACACAGGATTGGTGGTTGGCAGCATCTAAGAAAGGAAACAATCCAGGTGCAACTAACCATAGGCAAAACTGCTCTACAAAATTGTAGCATGCTACAGCCACCCTCTCACCTGAAGCACTGGAGGGTATAAATGTATCTCCAAACACCATCCTGGAGAGTTCATAAATAAATGGAGGAACAGCTAGTCACTGTTCCCACGAGAGGAGAAAATATATACTATCTCATTATATCAAACATGGGGACAAAATGCTCCCACCGAAGTATATCCCTCATTGGTGAGAGATCATAAACTAATCTTCACTGGAAATCCACATCCCCCCCCCCCCCAAAAAAAAAAGACCACAGTGAAGAACTCTAAAGCAAACTTCACACTACTCAAGACTGTGTGGGTATCCCTTCAAGCCCTGAGACAGTGGAAACCACAACCCACACCTCCAGGACTGCATGGATCAGGGCATCCCAAATAAAACCAAGTCTGGTGACTCCCCCCCAATATTAAACTTTTACAATAAAGGGAGAAAAACAAAACATGAGAATAAAAAATCCATAAAAGGAAGTTGATCATTATTAAAAAAAAAAAAAACTAGCACCATATCAACTAAGGCCAATTTTTGAGAGAAAAATTCATGGATTCAAAAATGACAATCATAAGGCTTTTTTTTCTATGTTAGGAACCTGGGGTGGAAACTCCCAGATATGCCCAGAATTAGTCCAAAATGATACAAAAATCACTGACTGGCAGACAGGTTCAGCAAACTTCACCCCCTCTCCCCTAAAGGAGAACATCTCAAATGCGTGAAAGCTGCTCTCTCTAAAGCTAAAAACACAGCATCAATGGGACGGATGGTGTCCCGGCTGTGTACTATCAGCCTTACCACAGGGATACGTGGAGGAAATGACATACGGCAACTGTGGTCCCACTCACAAAGGTGGTGCGGATAATGGAGAGCTCATAAAAAAAAATAGGGGGGGACTTGCAGATTGGGACCCCCCCAGTTTGGCTTTGTCAAGGAAGTATTGTAAAACTAGCTTAAATTTAAAACCCATATGTCACCCCAGCTTAAATTTAAACCCATATGTCACAAGATGCTACTTACAGGCCCAACATGGGAGGGCCAACACTGCTGACAAAGTTTTTGAGCGATTTTGCAAACTCCATAGTGGAGTGGAAGGTGCATCGGACATGGATATCCTTCAGAAGGGACTCACGGGAAACAGATAGCTGGTGCCAGAGCCATGGCCTGAAGTTAAACCTGGGGACCCAGGTTGACAGTGGCCTTTCTTTGACACTCACGTTGCTAAAGTGGTTAGATGAAGGGATTCATCCCAGATCTAGTGAGGTCATTTGTCCCTGTACTCTTCACTTATCAGACCAATGATCGAGTACAAATGCCTCATTGGGGATGATCTCATCCATCTGACATCTGCAGCAGAGAGACCCCAAAGTTTTTCACCAAAAGGATAAAGGACAAAAAAAATCTGTATATGCTGCCAGATTGAAGAAACTCCAGCAAAACCACTAGAGCAAGCGACTTAAACCATAGACGGATATAAATAGGACGTGCTGGAGGGATAGATTTATCACTATGCTGTGGAATAGAGTCCCGGTCCATGTGAGGCAGAGCACCTCGCTGGCTCTGTTCAAGAGAAATCTTGACCTGATAGCTGGTACCAGCAGGCACATGTTTCAGGCTGTCATGGCAGCGCAGGCATGTATGGAAAGTCACACCAGACAGGGCCTGAGGCTGCAGAGGGCTGCTCTTGCATCTGTAAGCAACAACCTCCATGAACTGCCTGGTGCCATCTGTGCATATACCGAGCTCATGGAGAGATGGCATTGTGAGATGATGTCCCTCATCGGCCATGGTATGTCCGTGCTTCAACATGTGGTGGGGATGCGGTGATGGCTGCATGGACGTGTGCCAGCAACACCAGCAGCTGGCAGTCAACATGAACGTGCTAGGACACCAAGAGCCTCCCATAGTGGCAGTAGCAGCCCTGGCAGTGCAGTGGGTGTGCTGTCCACACCACACCACAGCAGGCCATGTGCACATGGTCCTGGCCAGTCCCAGGAGGGGCCTGGTACCAGCGGACATTTGTCATCGGCAGGTGAGAATAGCACATCAAGGACTGTAACTGGACATGCCCATGGAACCCCTGGCAGGCACAGTCCATGTGTCCATGGCTAGAGGCAGTGAACTGCACACCCTGCCAGGTATGGTCTGCAGCTGTCCATAAACACCTGTGTAGGGCAGCCACATGGCAGAACTGTGTGCATGCATACCCACACACACAGTGAAAACACACCTAGGGCAACCCCATACCTACACACACCACATCACCACACCTAGCTCATCACAATACACCCCTTACCCACATGCATTGTGTCACATGTATGGCCCACCTTTGGCCTCTGGCAACCCAACATCACACCCTGTGCATATGATGATACCTGTGCCACATCCCTGTCATCCATATCATCAGTGTAGGGACAGGCTGATATGGTTCTGATGCACACGGTGACTGTACTGCAGTGTACCACAGTATTGCAGCATAACATGTTGTAGGGAGTAAAGTGTAATGTATATATGGCAGGTAGTGTAGCCATCCAGCAATGATGCCTTATAGCTGTTAGTAACACTGGTTGGTTGTAGTCTCTATAATGTTATCCATTTGTGTTGTAGGTGTACATGTGTCAGCATGAGGACTGTGTGCAGTCATATTCCACAATGGGGTATGTCACTGTGGTGACACCATGGCTGTGACATATCTGGGGTACAGTGGAACACATGTCACAGGTTACTAAAATGGTTATTGCTTGTGCCACATGGACAGGTGACCTACTGAGACATCTATACACTGCAACCTGATGTAGACCCATCCATATACATGCACACTGTTACTTGGCAACACTGAGACTAGACCCCTACCTAGCTATGTAGTGATACTGAAGTGTCTACAGTTACATTCTACATTATGGATCATTATCCAGTAAGGGGTATATACTGTGACACAGCCCACACACCAGGGATACAAAAGGGAGGCCTCAGTATCCAGCTATGCCTGTTGTTAGTACTACATTTCGCACTCTGCTCTTGCCTGGGTTAGCACTGTCAACAGTAGTACTGCTATGATACACTACATGCCAGGGTGACAGCATGTACCCTGGGCTACTACACCTGTATTTAACACACATTCATATGGATAACAGTGCAGTACAGGCCTCATATATGTCTGTGTCCAACACATGACACTCACACCCCTTGCTACTGTAATGACAGCACATAGGTGCATGTATTGTACATGGTATTACATACACTTATTATCAGACTGGGTGGTGTGACCTGGTTACCAGGGCTTAGCCATGTTTAATAAGTATCAACATTGCTGCAATATAACAGCTGAGCTGATATGTACACTGGTAAGCAAAGCCTACACTGTGTAAGCACCATTACGTTTACCCATACCTTAGCACTGCTTAGCTTCACGCAAACCTGTGCAAACCCGCTTATAGCTGCTTGAAACTATCTTAACCACTCTGTATCCAACAGCCCTTGTTCTGCCCAGCAACAAAATAAACAGCCCTTGCAGGGCTTAAACCCATGACCCCATACACTGAAGTCACAGCACTTAACCACTACGCCATGAGCACTGTGAAGACAGCTGTTGTTTTACCAATATAGCTGTCAATGCACATACTGAGTAGTACTGAACAAGTGCCTTTAGTTAATAAATTGTGTAGTCCTTGTTAGTAATATGACTGTTGCATCACATATGTTGCTTTATCATAATGTACACATAGCAGATACATACAGTGAGATACATCTGGTAGGGTATATACAACCATGAGGTTTACTCATGATAGGAATATGTTTTTTTTTATATATATATATATATATATATATATATATATATATATATATATATATATATTTATATATAAAATAGGTCTATATATGTCTACATGTACATAGACATGTATACTCATACATATGTCTGTATACACATCTGTATAGTGCTACATATATATGGTCATGTGTACATCTCTCCATATTTATATATATATATATATATATATATATATATATATATATATATATATGTGTGTGTGTGTGTGTGTGTGTGTATAAATATAAGCGCTATAGACTCCTGAAAGCCCAACATCCTGAAGACCAAACCCTGAGACCAGACTCCTGAAAACCAAACCCCTGAACACTCTGAATCTTGGAAACACAAAACCTTGTAAAATCATAGGATACCAACACTTACTATATTCCAGCATAAGTACATGCAGAAACATATTACCCTTCCACTATATGCAGGGGGCTAAGCCACAGTGCCCCCCCACACCACCAGCTACACAAATATAACAACGCCGAGATTGCACTCTAGTACACTAAGTGCAATATTGAAGGTGATATATTTAAGTAACAGGGGGTGTGGGGGCACAACTCCCCACATGGTGGGTGCAAGGGGGCATGCCCACAGGTTATACTTGGAGAAGAGTAATATGGATTGTGTTTTATTTGTTTCTGTATGTACTTGTGCTGGAATATAATACGTGTTGGTATCTTGCGTGTTTTCAGGATGTTGAGTTTTCAGGTGTCTGAGGTTTCAGGATTTGTAACCTTCAGGAGTTTGGTCTCAGGAGTTTGGACTTCAGGAGTTTGGCCTTTCAGGATTCTGTAGCGCTCCCGTATACATATATGTATATATAGATATATGTATATATATATATATATATATATATATATATATATATATATATATACATATGTATATATAGCTATATATGTATGCACATCCTGTGTGTACAGATATGCCTAGTTATGTTGGTATATATGTAGATATCAATAACTATATGTGCATACATATCTATTCAGATATACCTACTACTGTCAATATATATGTAGCTATCCATATGCATATGCACATATGTATCTCTATCTGTATATGTGTTGACTTATATTGATCTGTATATGTATATATCTGGGTGTTTATATGCATATCTATGTACATATACATATCCATCTATGTATGTTGATATGTATATGTGTATGTATGTATCTATATAGATATTTGGATAATTATATATACATATATCTTCACCATATGTCCTGAACATGGAGTGTAGCGCTACCTCAGCCCCTATAGTCCCAGCTTCATAGTGCAAGGGGATGTCAGGTATGTATAGCAGGTATATTTGTAGACTATTGCTACTGTAATAGGGATTGTCTTCACAGACATGGTGTGTGTGGGAAGTCACATCTGCTTTTAACATGTGCACCACTGGCTACTGAGAGACATCCTAAGGACATCATAGTACAGTACCACTGCTAGCATGTAATGCTCCTGTGGACAACAACATCAATATTGGCCAATATATGTGGACAGTCTGACACACTCTGGACAGTCCAGAGATATACACATAACCCCTTAGTGCAAGACATGTGGACCACTCCTGACAATGTGGATGTTAGCTATGTAGATGGGTATAACACGTAACTACTGATATACATTTGCCCCCATGGGTTATGCATTCAAACACCCCTGTTTGTCCTGCCACATAATAACTGCTGTTACAGAGGTGCCATAGCCACATACTACCCACTAGATATTAACATACATCTGTACAGCACCCCACTGCTCTGTCTGACATACAGCAGCCCAGCAGCAGTACATCTGGCAAGTATCTAGACATTACATCTCACTGGGAAAGTACACTAAGCTGCTAGGCATGTAACAAAGCACTGTGCAGGGTACAGGCAGACTGGCTCAAAACTGGCCTACATTTCCTACGGGGGAGTGCACATGTTCCTGCATATATTAGCAGGCTCTACAGGCATGCCACAGCACAGGGTTACATACACCTGTGTGACAGTGCTTAACCACAACCAATGTGAACACAGCCTCAGCCACATATGGTAAGCTGCATAATATTACAGTATATGGATTATATGTTCGACACCAACCTCATATGTGCCACTCCCACACTAACCCCACATATATTGTGTGGCTACACAGTGTGGTCCGATGCCAGTCTATGGTATTGGACATGTGCATGTATGGCCCTATAAACATGTAAGCCGATAGTGTAACATACAGTGGAGCAGCATGTAACATCAGCTAGAACAGGACCAAGAACAATTATATCTACCACAGTCTGTACACAGGCCAAGGTACATATTAACAATACACACAGTGTTGACAATCACCATAAGTACACAGACCTCAGTACTGTACACACAACCACAGAATGTCCAGGTTATGTCATCATATATAACCCCTACTATACATAACATGTGTAGCAGTCTGATATCTCACTGACTTGTTATCAGATATGATGTCACTAATTATGGTGTACAGCACATATGCACCCCTTACCGCATGATATATGTACAAAGGTTGACAGGGATGTGGATGGAGGCACATACACAGGGCCAGTATTGACATGTTGCTGTGATAATGTCATACATTTACTGTTCTAACTGGGTTTGTTGCAACATATGTCCTATGAGGGATATGAAGTCAGTAACTCTCACTGCTGTCACCATCTACAGACTGCACTCCGCACACTACCTTCTGCAGTTCACAGATAGGTGCTTTGTGGGTAACACATGAAACAAAAGGCACCACACACTGCCCAGTCTGCAGATGACCATACAGATGGGGATTCCCTCATAAACATAGCACTGACATGGTAGGTATTAAAACATGTAGCCTGTAGTCAGGTCAGGCACATCCCCCTCCTGTGTGTTGGCCTGTTTTCACAGTGTATGCTAGAGGTAAATCCCCAATCCGTCTGAGATGCTGTTTGCCAAACAACAGATCGAGTTCCTGCTCGCAGTGAATGAAAGGTCCAACACCATCAAGATGCTCCTAGATATTGGAGTGTGTTTCCATGCAATTGGCTATGGGAATGTTACCACAGCTGTTCCACATGCAATCAGCTACAGGAGGGCTGCAATTTGTGCAGAGGCCATCAGCTGATCATGAGCATCACTTAAAATTCACATGCTGCTGCCTAAGCATAGCAGGTGTAAGTTTCCATATCCACCAGAGAGGGAGTGAGAGAGGCAGACAGAGGCAATGAAAAATCAGGTAGGGGTGGGACAGTAAAACTTAAGCATATTTGTGTCACATACTTACCAGTACAGGGTATAAAACCCCTGATCACTATGTAGCGCTATCACATGTCCATGCAGTTATTGGATGTGCCACATAGGTGACAAGTTGAGAAGCCCTCAGAACGTTTATGTGATGGTGAGTGACAATTGCAACAGGGATATGGCAGCTACGGTAGGTGTAGTACACGTGCCTGTCCACATGAATAGGTGTTAACATCAATACAGCCACACTCTCACAGAGATGCACACACATTGACACACTTGGCAGGGCCAGGAATACAACAGAGATGGATAATTTGTATAATTTGCTATTGGAGAGCTGGTGTATGGATGGTTTAGTTGCTTTTAACTAAACCAGAAACTTTATCTTTCATATATGTGTTTGTAAATAGTTTGGGGTTTTTGAAAGTAGTGCTTAATACACGATATGCATCCATGATAAATATGTTTTCAGTAGATTTCAAGTCAACACCGAAGAACGGTCTTTCAGTTAGTAATAACATACACATTATAGTCAATGGCTTATAAATGTTTATCATTAGATATTAATGGTTTGAACAATAATGTCAAAAAGGTGGTTTGCTTAAATATAGCAAAATGCATAAAGCCCAGATCATCTTTTTACAGGAAAGCCATCAATTAAAAAAAAGATCTAAAAAGTACTCATTCAATGGCTGTACCATTCTGGCTGATTCATGTTTTAAGACTAAGAGAAGGGGCACTCTTATTCTATGGAAAAATACTTATAATATGCCAAGAATTATAGATACAATCTCAGATAAAGATGGGATGCTAAGCGTGGTTATTTTGGAAATCAATAGGAAGTATTATACTTTGATTAATACATGCTAGATACCAGGAATGAGTACTAAATATGTTGACAAATATCTGGACCTGATTACTTTAAATACAAAAGGGGAAATTATAGCAAGAGGTGATTTTAACTGACTATTATCAGGCAATGATACTTCTAAAAATGGCAAAATAAAACTAACCTCTCAAGCCAAGAAGTTAAATGACTTTACAAAACCAGATGAAACTTAAATATATACATGGTCTAAGAGAACATTATTCCTTATTCTTTACTCACTATTCATATTGGTTTGGTACACAAACAAACATTGATAAGGTCTTTGTATCAAATAATATATACTCTAAAATAAGTGACGTATCTATAATAACTTGTCCACTTTTGGATCATAATGCTATAAACTTTACATTAACTACACATACAGATGATTTAAGATTTCTACAGAGAATTCTTGCTTACTTAACTAAGTTAAATGACTTTAGGGAATAGATGATGAAAGAAATCGACATGTTTATGGAAACAAATGATAATTGTAAAGTGACTGATACTATACTATGGGACAACTTTAAAGTTTATATATATGGTAGAATAAAATCTTGGTATCTTAGAAAAAGGAAAGAGTAGGACAAAGAACTTTTAGACTTACAAAAAAGCATAGACAAGATAAAAATTAATGCAAAACCAAATAAAGTAGCACATAAAATTACTTAGAAGTTCTGAATCATAAGCTAGCCATAAACCTGGAAAAATTGAAATTACAGACTTATGCTGTAAATCCTAAATATCTACATAAAATAGTGGTAAGATTCAAACAAATAAACAATCAAAATCTTATTAATGAGATTAAATATAAATGTGATGGTTCAGTTAAAAGTACATCCAACTTAATGGGCATATTAGAAGTGTTCAAAAATACTATAAAGACATAAGTAATAACACACAACGTTTGGAGACAGATAATGTAATAAATACTTTTATTCAAGAAAATATAAATACTAAGGTGTCAATGCAACAAAATAACACAATAAATAAACAAATAACTCCAACAGAAGTGAAAGAGCAAATAAAAAATTTAAAAGATAATAAAGCTCCAGAACTTGATGGAATAATTCCTGAACTATATAAGACTTTCCTGAATATATAATAAAGAAAATGATGAGTGCTTTTACTAAGTTTAAGCAAAACTGTATAACACCCCCATCATGGAAATACTCAATTACCTCCCCCATATTAAAACAAGGTAAGGACCCCAAATCTTGTGATTTATATAGGCCAATTATGTTACTAAACACTGATTATAAAATGTTCATGACACTATTAGCTAATAGGATAAAGAAAATATTACAAATATTACATAATCTAATACATAATGATCAGACAGGATTCATTTTTCATAGAAAAGTGCAAGATAACATTATTAAATTACTATCATTAAGAGAGATAGCATGCAAATACAAAAAAAACAACTATTATCAGCCTAGACATAGAAAAGGCATTTGATTCTATTAGCTGGTCTTATCTACAAAGAATTCTGATTGGTTATGAATTCTCCTCAGATTTTATCAACTTATTAATGAAAATTTATAATGGGGCACAAACTTATGTGAAAATTGGATCATGTCTATCCTCACCACTAGAAATCCTCAAGGGAACTAGACAAAGTTATCCTTTGTCACCATTATTGCTTGCCCTTTCAATGGAACATTTTGCTACATATATCAGAAACAAGCAAAATATAAAAGGCTTTAAAATTAATAAGGACTATTGTCCTAAGATACAATTATTTGCTGATGATATGTTGTTAACGTTGGGTGATATTGATGGTTCTTTGTATGATGTTATAACTACCTTAAGCAAGTTTTAAAGAATTTCAGGGCTTAAATTTAATCATAATAAATCTAAAACATTATTAATTAACAAAAAGATCAACAAAAACCTAAGAGAGAATAGCCTGTTTAATTGGGAGAATGATGTATTAGAATATTTGGGTGTCAGTATAAAGAGTACATGGAAAGAGTTTTTTAAACTAAACTAGAATAATTTAATAATTACCATTAGTGAACTAATCAAAAGATGGAATAAAATGTGCTTCACAATGGAGGATAGGCTCTCTAATTAAAATGATTATTTTACCTAAAATTTGTTTTATATACAGTCATTGATACTATCCCCTCCCAAAAAACTTACTTAAAAATTAGAGTCTATGCTATTTAAATTTTTATGGTTCCCCTTAAAACCTAGGATTGCATATAAATGGCACATTAGAGCTTGGAACAATAATGGGATAGCATTTTCTAGCTTAGATCTTTATTCCAAATCAGTTATAATTAATGTGATATTACATTGGATCACACCTACTTATATATCTGGCTGGAAAAAAATTACAGGAGATTCATATAACTGATGTCAGAACTATAGAAAATCAATTTAAGGAATAATATGGAATAAGTAGAGTTCATTAGCTTTTAAGTAATTTTTTTTTATTTAATAAGAAGTTTGATCATTTTTCTTATGGCATTAACCAAATATTTAATAACTTTAAAAATATAACTGATTGTAATTACATTAAATAATTTATATTTCTTATATTCCCTATAACATACTCCCCTGATTGCCTAGATTCTTTCAACATCAATGCGATGCAAAAATTAAAGGAAAATAACTTGATATTCTGGTATCAGTTTATTGAAAATAAGAGTATTAAACCACTAAACTCTATTTTATGTAGTTTTGATAATAGCCCAGATAGTTGATTGTTTATACACTCATTATGGCACTTTATAGAAAACAAAATGAGAGTATCAATCAACCTAGAGACTGAATCTATACCTAGTTTGATTCAGCTTTTTATTAGGTGTCTTGAAAAGACAGATAATCAAAAATTAAGTATCTCACTTATCGATAAGATATTAAGAGAAGACACCCTAAAGTTTGACTCAGACTTTTGGAATTATTATGTAAACATTAATGGAGAACAAATATCTGATGAATCCAAACAATTGTTATTGAATTCTACATATGGTACCTCTTCTTCATTATAGTGGAGATTGTATACATGGAAATTTCTGAATTTTTCTATACTCCACATAAAATAAATCTTATACACAAAAACAGTGAAAGTAAATGTTAGAAATGTGATGAATTACTAGAGGCCAACTGGGTTCACATGTTCATTGAATGTAGAAATGTTGTTCAATACTGGAAAGACTTCAGATATTTTGTAATTGCTTTATGGTCTGATAACTGTCATATTTCTAACTCACTAATCTTATTCAGTGTTCCTATATCTAATCTTCTTCTTCTTTCGGCTGCTCCCATTAGGGGTCACCACAAAAGATCAACTGTTTCCATTTCTTCCTGTCATCTGCATCTTGCTCTGAGACACCAACCACCTGCATGTCCTCTCTCACCACATCCATAAACCTTGTCTTAGGTCTCCCTCTTTTCCTTTTACCTGGCAGCTTCATCCTTAGCATCTTTTTCCCAATATACTCTGCACCCCTCCTCAGCACATGTCCAAACCGGGTTCTGGCGTGTAGATCGCGAGACAAATGCGTGGCGGTGCTGCAGAAGCATGTGGCGGAAAAGATGCGGCGGTGGGGGAAACAGACAAAGCAGGCGGCCCCTAAAGAAAGAACCATGAGCCGTCCAACACACAGCGTACGGCCGGCCAACACCGCAGCGGATCGGTAGCGACACACAGCCTGTAGTAGTGCTCAAAACAGTTGCATAAGCAGTCAGCAGTCCAAAACAGTTGCATAAGCAGTCATAAAATAAAAAACAGTTGCATAAAATAAAATAAAACCAAAACAGTTGCATAAGCATAAAAAAAACCAAAACAGTTGTCATAGCAGTCATAAAACCATTACTTACCTCACAGCCCCAGTTGTCACGCAAACACAGCAAGCAAACCCGAGAAGCGGGAAGTAAAGTCCCCATGCGTAGAGGCAATGCACAGCACACTTTAAGAAATGCTGCATAGAAAAGCAGGTCATGTGAACATGCCAACCTGGTAAAAGCATGACACACTAACCCAGTAGCGGGGGATATGGTAGCTGTAACCATCTCCGACTCCCAGCAGCATGTCACAGCAGGGCTTCTGCTAAACTGCGTCACGTTGTCCCTGTTACACAGGGCCAACACCATTAGCCCATGTAGGAGAGACAAGGGTTGCAAGACGAAATTACCTCCTAAGTAACATCTGCCATAAGCGAACACCAAGCCCCTAAACCGTGATTGGCTGGCAGCAACGACAGGAGAGTAAGGGGGCTGGCACAGTACACACAGAACCTGTGCTCAATCGGGCATCGTGGACTCTAGAAGCAGAGTACAAACATGCAGCAACCCAGGGATGTGTTAACTGCAGACATTACAACCATAGGAAGAGACAGCACACCAAGGTTGGAACATTAAAAGCTGTACAGGGCCACTGAGACTAACAAGTTACTACACGGTATAAGACAAGAGAGGTGTAAACCGAGTGGCCTCTACTATCTGGAAGGACTGTCTCCAGAGTTCAGGGATATATCCCATACCAAGCTCCACCGGCTGTGAGAGACAGTTCTGAGAGACCATCTACAAGTGCTGCAACCATGCTGGAATGTATGTATCTGTATAGCCCTGGTCTGATTGGCAACAGATACAGCACAATTATAGCAGCCAACGTGGCAAACCCATGCTGGTGGTGGAGGTACCTCTACCATTTGGAATGTGAGACACCACCAAAATGGTACTGGGCATGTGGTGAGGAGAGAGCGAAGGCATGCAGAGGGTGTGCCATCACTGTTCGGCAGGAAGAGGGTGAGCACGGTGCCAGCCTGCCACACCAGCGGCCCAGATGTGGAGGTGGCACAAGTGGCTACATTGCGAGCAGAACTGCGGCATGAAGGTAACTTGACCAATGAATTGCCGAGCAATGCAAAATTGGTGCTAGAGCACAACAGATGACAATGTACTGCGGGAGATGCCTTGTCGTGACCCTTGAAGAAGCATCACAGACTGCGGCGGCAGAGTGATGGTGTGCTGGGCATGTGCGGTACTGCAGGAGGTGCGATGCGACCGCGACAGAAGACATCACCAGAGATGCGGCGGCAGTCCGGGGGCATCCTCCATGGCACCTTCCAGCCCTTGCAGATATTGATGCCAGCCAGTATCACTCCCGTAGTAGCAGCTTCGTAGAGTCGGATATGGATGGTACCGCTTCCTTGGTGAGTACTACTTACAACACAGAACCTGACTGACCAGTGCAGGTCCGACTTTGTTCTTGGTGATGGCACCTTTGCGGGCTGATATCTATTAGCCAGCTATATACATTACATGGCTGTATGGTAACCCCCACCTCAATGAGGGTCGTACCCTGGTGTACTGTCTCATGACAGGGTCTGCATACACAGGTCTTTGTGGGAGGGTGCTGAGGGTATGGCAGCTGACCAGGGATGCACTTGTCACCACAGTATATCAGTATATCATGACTGACTTTGAGAAGGCAGCAGTGTGCCAGCTGCATTGGAAGGTATTCCTAGGAGTATTCTGAGGCATTTTATATTTGCGTCTGGCATCAGACTGGCGATCAATCCCTTACACCCCTCCCAAGCACCCTATGCCGGACACTGCTTTCTCCATTGCCATTTGCAAGCTGATAAGCGTTAGCATTCCTACCTTTGGATGATGTTGTCCCTGCATTTTGTGGCTTGTGGCTTCCTTACCAGAATGCTTGGCCCGATGGTGTATTTTCTAGACCATCGTATGTCGAGGCAACCCGCAAGTATGCATCGCTGTTCAGTACGACGAAGATACCACCATCGTCATACCCTCTGCGGTTCTGGAATGTGTCCGATGTCTCTCTGAGATGGACCGCCGTACTAGCAACCAGGTGGGCGTGGCATCGTCGGCTGAAGGTAGGTATTACTGGCCCTACTGGCTGCTGGCTGCTAGCTGACCTTGTGTTCTGCAGCAGGAGCAGAACCTGGCGGCCTGTAACTGTACATGTATGTAAAGGCTATTGTAGTAAGGAGCATCGCCTAAAGCACATCACCACATAAGTGTGTGACTACTAATGTGCAGGAGTTTCCTCAGTGTGCTGGCACATTTCTACAAATTGATGCTGTTTGTCTAGGTTATGCAGTGCACCAAACACACACACACATCACATTGCATATTCAAAGGCTTTGCCCTTAGCACCGCGGGTTCCATGAGTACCACTTTCATGCCATGCCCGCGTGGCAACAGCAGTTTTCAGGATTTTTCATACAATTTTTGGGCTCTAAAGGGTGCAGGGGGTGCTGGTGTATCTGTGGTGGTTCTATCTGCCACTGTTTAGGGTGTGTGGAGGGTTCCCTCATTTTTGACAGGTTGTTGTCAGTCGTCCTTTGTCCTGCAGTTAAAATGTCATCCTGCCATGTGTCCACATCCAGCTGTCTCACAGGTGGGTGTCGCACCGCCTAGGTGCCTGGACCCGTCCAAACCAACATAATCTTGCCTCTCTGGCTTTGTCTCCAAACCTTCCAACCTGGGCTGACCCTCTAATATACTTATTCCTAATCCTGTCCATCCTCGTCACACCCAGTGCAAATCTTAACATCTTCAACTCTGCCACATCATGCTCTGACTCCTGCCTTTTTGTCAATGCCACTGTCTTCAACCCATATAACATAGCTGGTCTCACTACTCTCTTGTAGGCCTTACCTTTCACTCTTACTGGTACTTGTCTGTCACAAATCACTCCTGACACTCTTCTCCACCCACTCTATCCTGCCTGTACTCTCTTCTTCACCTCTCTTCCACACTCACCATTACTCTGAACTGTTGATCCCAAGTACTTAAACTCATCCACCTTCCCCACCTCTACTCCCTGCATCCTCACCATTCCTCTATCCTCCCTCTCATTCACACACATATATTCTATCTTAACCCTGCTGACCTTCATTCCTCTTCTCTCTAGAGCATATCTCCACCTCTCCAGGGTCTCCTCCACCTGTTCCCTACTTTCTCTACGGATCACAATGTCATCTGCAAACTCCTGTTTGATCTCGTCTGTCAACCTGTCCATCACCATTGCAAATAAAAACGGTGCTCCAAGAAGTCTAGTAAGCCCAATTTCCAGAATTTGGTTCATTTCAAAAGCAAGTTTTTTTAGCCAGAAAACCAGAAGCTTCATCATCAAAAAAACAAAGCACCACGCTCCCAAGTTTAAAGGTAGGAGGGTGAAGCAGTTTGTCACACTTTCTTAACCACAGCAAAACACTATTATTATTAAAAACAAAACACCTGAATAAAGGGGTTAAAATGAAAGTAAAAATAAGAGGAAAACGCCGGACGATAACCTGGCATGCCCTGAGCTATCAATGTAGTAAGTTTCAAGCATGCACAAGTGGACCGTGTACAAAATGCTGCATCTAAACAATACAAATGAAAACGTAACACTTAAGCTACACACAGTGTAGATGAAATTAGCATTTACCTAGATTAACTAGTAGTGTTTTAAAGAGCCTAAATAAGATGCTAGATTAACTAGTAGTGTTTTAAAGAGCCTAAATAAGATACAGCCACTCTACCTGGGTGTTTTAAGAGTTGTTTTAAACCCTCTAAAGATACAGAAGTACAAGGTCTAAGTGACATTATCTAAGATAGCTCCTGTACTTCAGTATAGCTGCAATATTGCAGTTGTCATTGAGCCCGGGATAAGAGAAGGCATCTAATTGAAGCTGCCATTCTAATTCCCGGGTCTCTAAAATTAAAGATTGAGGTCCCCCTCTGATATCCATTCTGATGTTATCGATGGCCATGAATTGGAAACTATGACCACTGTTACTCATAATGTGTGCATAATGTGCTTGGAGTCACTTTTTATTGTTAATGGCGTACATATGTTGGTAAAAACGATTAGCTAAATGCGCCCCGATCCGTTTACCAGCGTGAAATGCTAGCATAGCATTCTGAAATGCTACATATACTATGGATGCTTGGTGTTGCAATTGATTTTATGGTTGATAAAATACTTCCTATTACCTATAACAAAGGAGTTACCAACGTAGGTACCTGCACCACTTGCAACACCCACATGTGTGGGTGGTACCTTTCATTCTAATCATGTGGTCGACACTCTTATTTCTCTGTGAAGATCTTTAAGATTGCTACCTCTTAAAATGTAAAAAACAGGAGAAAGCCTAGTCTTTCATGTAATCGAATTGGTGATAAAAAACAGTTCTTCCGTATAATGGAGCAAATTTGACTGAATTTGACGTATTTAAAAGCAGTGGTGAAACTAGTTGAAAAATCGGGGCCCTTGCTGTTGTCATCAATTAGCAAGATTTGTGTAATAGGGGTGTCTGGTGTAGCTGGTAAAATTTCACGCCTAGACCTCCCCAAATTGGAAGTAAGTAAGAAGTGCCGTTCAAGTTCAAGATTGGCAGGTCAGGGCCGCTGCGTATGTGTAGCACCCGATGTTGCTTTTCACAATGTGAGTGCTTGCTACTTAAGGACTTTTCCTAAATAGAGTTACCCTGAAGGCAGTTGTCCAGTGCGGCAGATTTTTCTTCCTAAGCGCCTGGCTCTTTTCTTTACCATTGCCGCTATTTAAGGAGGTCTACAATTTGAAATTTTACCAGCTACACAGACACCCTATTACACAAATCTTGCTAATCTTGATGAACAGCAAGGGCCCGATTTTCAACTAGTTTTCACCACTGCTTTTAGCTTACAAATTCAGGGCAAAATTTGCTCCGGCCTCTGGAAGAACTGGTTTTATTCACCAATTGGGATTACATGAAAGACTGGGGCTTTCTCCTGTAAAGAAGTGCTGCGTTCAAGACCCAGCTAATTAGAGAACGCGTATGTGTAACACCCGATGTTGCTTTTCACAATGAGTGCTCCTTACTTAAGGACTTTTTTTCTAAATGGGGTTACCCTAGCAGAGAGCTTGATTGTCAGTGCTTGACCCAGAAGTTTCTTCTAAACGCCTGAACGGCACTCTTTTACCATTACTTACTTCCAATTTGGGGAGGTCTAGGCGTGAAATTTTACCAGCTACACCAGACACCCCTATTACACAAATCTTGCTAATTGATGACAACAGCAAGGGCCCCGATTTTTCAACTAGTTTCACCACTGCTTTTAACACAAATTCAGGGCAAATTTGCTCCATTATACGGAAGAACTGGTTTTTTATCACCAATTCGGGATTACATGAAAGACTAGGGCTTTCTCCTGTTTTTACATTTCGAAGAGGTAGCAATCTTAAAGATCTTCTACAGAGAAATGTGGACCACATGATTAGAATGAAAAGGTACCACCACCCACATGGTGTTGCAAGTGGTGCAGGTACCTACGTGTTGGTAACTCCTTTGTTATAGGTAATAGGAAATATTTTATCCTTTATAAAATCAATTGCAACACCAAGTCCATAGTCTCACGTAGCATTCTGTGGTTCTGAAATTGACGATTGGTAAACGGATGGCGATTTAGACGCATTTACCAACATATATGCGCCATTAACAATAAAAAAGTGACAATGTCCTGAAAGCGCACATTATGAGTAACAGTGGTCAGTCTGGATTCATCATAGCCATCGATAACATCAGAATGGATATCAGAGGGACCTCAATCTTTAATTTTAGAGACGGAACCGAGAATTAGAATAGCAGCTTCAATTGAATGCCTTCCCGGGCTCAATGACAACTGCAATATTGCAGCTATGCTGAGAGTACAGGAGCTATCTTAAGATATGTCACTTAGACCTTGTACTTCTGCTATGTTAGGGTTTTAAAACAACTCAACTCTTAAAACGGTAGAGTGGCTGTATCTTATCTTATTTGACAAAACACTAAACGCACCACTAGGTAATGGCTAATTTCATCTACACTCCACACTGTGTAAGTGTTCAAGTGTTTTTTTTCATTTGTATTGTTTAGATGCAATTTTTATTACAGTCCACTTGTGCATGCTTGAAAACTTACACATTTGATAGCTCAGGGCATGCCAGGTTGTCGTCAGCGTTTTCCTCTTATTTTAACTTTCATTTAACCCCTTTATTCAGGTGTTTGTTTAATAATAATAATAGTGTTTTGCTGTGGTTAAGGTCAACTGGCCACCTCCTTACCTTTTAAACTTGGGGCGTGTGCTCTTTTTTGTTGATGAAGTTGCAGCTTTTGCTTTTGAATAAAACTGCGTTCTGAAATTGGGCTTACTAGACTTCTTGGAGCACCGTTTTTGTGGATTAATTTGTTGGTTTTGTTTATTTCACACCATTGCAAATAAGAAAGGGCTCAGAGCTGATCCTTGATGTAATCCCACTTCCACCTCAAACGCATCCATCACTCCCACCGCAGACCTCACCTTTGTCACACTACCCTCGTACATATCATGTACCACTCTTACATACTTCTCTGACACTCCCAACTTCCTCATACAATATCACAACTCCTCTCTAGGCACCCTGTCATATGGTTTCTCTAAGTCCACAAAGACACAATGCAACTCCTTCTGATCTTCTCTGTACTTCTCCATCAACACTATCAGAGCAAACATCGCATCTGTAGTGCTCTTTCCTGGCATGAAACCATACTGCTGATCACTAATCATCACCTCCCTTCTTAACCTAGCTTCCACTACTCTTTCCCATAACGTCATGCTGTGACTGTTCAGTTTAATCCCTCTGTAGTTACTGCAGCTCTGCACATCACCCTTATTCTTAAAAATCGGTACCAAAACACTTTTTCTCCATTCCTCAGGCATCCTCTCACTTTCCAAGATTTCATTAAACAATGTAGTTAAAAACTCCACAGACATTTCACCTAAAAACCTCCATGCTTCCACAGGTATGTCATCTGGACCAACAGCCTTTCCATTCTTCATCCTCTTCATAGCTATCCTTACCTCCTCCTTGCTAATCCACTGCACGTCATGATTCACTATCTGCACATCATCCAACCTTCTCTCCCTCTTATTCTCTTCATTCATCAACCCCTCAAAGTACTCTTCCCATCTGCTCAACACACTCTCCTTGCTTGTGAGTATGTTTCCCTCATTATCCTTTATCACCCTTACCTGCTGCATATCTTTACTAGCTCGGTCCCTCTGTCTAGCCAATCGGTACAGGCCTTTTCTCCCTCCTTAGTGTCCAACCTTAATGTAATACCTAAATCTCAGATTCAGTTATTCTGGTCAATTCTTGTAATTTCCAGAAAAGTTATTACTTTGAACCGGAAAAGTAAACAAAATTTGATGTTTAAAGATTTTATTAATTTAACAAAAGTTGTTTGTAAAAAAGAACTGCAAACCATTTGTTACAGAACTCATAACATTACTCATAAAAAAATAGCATGGCAAAAATTGGAAAACCTTTTGAACAAATACTGATAAATTTTCATGGATAAAATGATTGCTTATTATGGATGCATGCAAATATTGTAAATAGTTTTGTTATTTTATTTTATTTGTTATATGTACATTTGTGTATGTTTATAATGAAAACAAAATAAAAATGTTTTTGAAAAAAAAAGAAATTTTATTCTAGGTTGTTGTTTAAGCTAGCTCTAAATAGTGTTTCTTCTGTGGAAGTATGTGACTTCTGTAGTATCTTTAGATATATAGCAATCTTAAGGACCTTTCCTCTGTTGCATTGAATTCTTAGGTATCATAGAAACAATGTGTTCTTTTTCTCTATGTAAACTCATACTAAAAGAGTAGCCAACTCCTTATTTATCACAAAGAATTTATGAGCATTTTTATGAAATTGCACAACATAAGGAAACCAATGCCTTATATAGACACTTAAATTTATTTCCCCAACATACTCAGATAAAAAGTGAAGCTCATAGGGGACCATAGAAGTTATATTTAGAAGAGAAAGAGGTATGGTGGCAGATTTATTTAAATGCTAGTTGTCCACCAGGATGAAATGACATGGTGTCTGTTTCGAGTTTGCTTAAATTAAAAGTATATGATAGGTAGAATTATATTCTCTATCACTAGAAACATGGTGTAACGTATAAATTCAAATGGTAGATGGATGTTATGCAACATTAATAGTGATGTGGCTGTCTTTATAAAGAACATGTATTTTTAAACTTGTAGTTCCTGAAATTTTTAAATGAATCATGTGGGGGTGTTTACTTGATGTCACTGGCTGCTAGCAGTTATGACACTGCTATAAATGGTTGGGTATGTTTGTTAAATGGTGTCTGAAGAAGTTTGGTGATTTTAAACTTGATGAAAGAGCTTAACAATAAACGGTATTTTGCTGGTTCTCTTCCTTTGCTACTATTTTGCTCTTCTGGTTGGTGAATTTTGCTTTTACCTTCCTCTACTATGTTTAGTTAATATTACAAAGCTACATTGGATTTATAATTTATATAAATTCTAAGTACCCCTACTTCAGCTCACTACCATCTCTCTGAATGAAAACAGTAGTACTACTTTTGTAACTTATCAACGACCTGCCATAGCTAACACAACTCATCTTACTGTAAGAAATTTTATTCTAGGTTGTTGTTTAATCTTGCTCTAAATAGTACATTAATGATTTCTGTAGCATCTTTAGATATAGAGTAATGTTAAGAACCTTTCCTCTGTTGCATTGAATTCTTAGTTAACATAGAAACAATGTGTTCTTTTTCTCTATGTAAACTCATACTAAAGTAGTAGCCATTAGTATGACTCGTATGATTGCTGATACTTGGAATTGTTTAGTATTGTTGACCTTTATCTCCCTGCAACTTTTCAAAACCATTACAAGCCTAAAACATCTCTATAACTCCTTCCCTCACACAACCTCCTCCACTATACCTCAGGGAGATAGGTGGCTAGGCACTGAGGTAGTTATAGGTGGAATGGATGCCACACAAAAATACGTCAAATCTATTAACACTCCTAACTGTTCACAACTTTCTAATTTCTAAGTGTGTGCTGGCAGAAATTTACATTTTTTAAGAGTTTCTTTCATTCTGCTAGATGATATAACCGCAGAGTTGATATAATGGCTTGCCCCCTGCAAAAACATTTAAAGTCAATGTTTTTGCTGTTCAGTATTGTGGGCATTATTAAGTGTTTTGGATCATCAACTTTCATGAAGTCATCAATTCATAGTACAATCCTAGAAAGCATTACAGAAAAAATGGCATCTGTACCAACCAGTTTGTGATGTAGAAATATTTAATCAAAGCCAGCTGAAAAGGGCATGGAACATGGGTTTAGCTGGTGTAAGAACATCAGTGGATGCTATGTTCTATTAATCCTACTTTATTAGGATACAAATGCATCAGAATGATGAGCAGCATATTCTTTTGAAATTTTTCATAGTAACCTTCCTTCAGATCCTACAACTTCCTAAAGTTTTTGCATCAACATGTTGAACTGCAAGTGGCACAAACAGATGTATATTTATATATTTTTTCATGGCAGGTTGACAGAATAGTATCACATCTGAATGCCTTACAGCTCAGTACTCCACTTAGCTACATTTACCATACACCTGGTAACCTTTAACAGTCAGACAAGGTGCTGACCATACCCCGGCTAGCAGTATGATCACGAGATTAGAGGAAAAGGCAGCTCATAAACCCATCGCATTCCACAGATCTAGATCTGTAATCTTATGAACTTTATTATAGCGTACAGCTTTTATCAAGCCATATAATGTCTCAAATGTGTTTTTGGAGATTTTGGAAAACAGACACTTGTAAGTAACAAACTCTTGCACTTATCTGCTTTCAAGACCGTCTCTACCATATGGGTTTTTTGTCTTTCTAGTCACTCAGAAAGGTTACACTAATTGTACAAATAGTCTGCACTTTCTGATAACCTTTATGAATCCCCTTGTTATTTAAGGCTGCAAGAATATCAGTAGTTGTTGTGTCTTTCGGCTTTTCCCAGTTAGGGGTCACCAGAGCAGAACTCCGGTCCGCTAATGATTGGTAGTTGATTTTTACGTGCCGAGTTACCAGCCCTGATGCACAACCTTCAACGAAGAAAAACTAAAATTAGGAGGAAGAAGGTGTGAGTTCTGCTTGTGTTGTCTGTTCACTCAGAACGGTGTACACTTAGTGTAGGCATTAATTAATCCCAGGGAATGCTTTACTATGCTTTCTAACTAGTAAACAAAGTAAATAACTAATTTATCTATAATCCTATGTTATAGTATTTCACCTTCCTGGAATACACAGATGTAGCCACCTTATCAGTCATAGACATATGCATTTCTTGTTGCTATATGAAATGATTCTCACTGTTTTCCCTGCTGCATTTTCGATCTTATTATTCGGAGAGTTGAAGCACATGCCTCCCTTGTTTAATCTTATTGTGCTTATAGGAAAAGGAAAGCAGATGTCTCATTGTCAAGGTCAGTTGAGGTTTTACTGGACTTCCATTTCCAGGAATAATTGAATGAAAAACAATAAATGCAGACATTGCTGTATACTTATTGATTTAATTGGTTCTTTCTTCTTTTGGCTGCTCTTTTAAGAACTGTACTTGGCTATATATAATAGAATTGTGATGTAAATTGCAAAGGCTGCTGCCATGCTGTATTTATGCAAACAATTACATAGTTTTATTTTCTAGTATAAACTCCTTCAAATTATAAGCATATCAGGTGTTTGTGGGCTTTGTGTTTTGCAGCCTTAGGATAATGTAAAGTAATGCCCTCCCATTGTTTTAGATGTTTTGAGGTTGAGTATTCATATTGTTGATTAAATGGCACGTGAATATCAAAGAACAGCACTAAGGAAATGAAGACATGGAAAGCAGTAGGTTTAGATGAGGTCACAGCGGATAAGATTAAGATGCTGGGTGACATAGGGAAGAAATGGCTCCTGAGGATACTCATAGCAATGTGGAGAGAAAGGTGTATCCCAGATGACAAGAGAATAAATATACTAGTACCAGTGCTCAAGAACAAAGACGACATTCACAGCTGTGGACAGAACAGAGGTATTAATCTCTTGTTGCATTGCATGAAAGTTCTGAAGAGGGTGATTGATAAACAAATACACAGAGTAGTGAAAAGCAAGAAGGGAAATGAGCAGCTCAGATTCAGATCAGGATGCAACTGACCCGTTGTTGACAGTGAGACAGATAACTAAGAAGAAGAAAAAATGAAGAAAGAATCTAACTGGGCATTCCTAGACTTGGAGAAAGCATATGACAAGGTCCCAAGAAAGCTGATTTGGACCATCCTGCAGTGATTCAAAGTCCCAGAAACATTGGTAGAATTCATGCAGACTGTGTAAAAGGACCCAATAACTCAAGTACAGACAGTGTCTGGTCTCACAGAGAGGTTCACAGTGGATCGGGTATCCATCAGGGTTTAGACCTAAGCCCACTGCTGTTCATACTGGTATGGACTACAGTAGCAGACATGTCAGATGGGAAAATCAACAAAAGTTGCTGTACACAGATGATGTGGCATTACAGGCAAACTCTAAAGAAGAACTTTAGCAAATTATAGAGGAATGGAATGCAAAACTGAAAGCACATGGGATGAAACTGCATACAAATAAAACAGTTGTAATGGCAGCAAATGGAGGAAATCAGAAGAAGATGAGAATTGCTATAGAAAGGAAAATAGCAGAACAAGATAGCCTCAAGTATCTAGGAGGGGTGGTTGAGGAGAAGGGGAGTCTGAAGGAGGAGGTCAAAGCTCGAATCAGAGGGGCTGCATCCAGCTGTCACAAAGTATCAGGTATAGTGTATGATAGAATACCAAAGAAGCTGAAAAGAAATGTGTGCACAACAGTAATGCAACCAATACTACCGTATGGTACAGAAACCTGAGCAGTAAAGGCACAGCAGTTGAGCAAGCTAGACGTGATGAAGATGAAGTGCCTGAATTGGGTTATAGGATGCATGCTGGGGGACAGATGAAGAAATGAGGGCATAACAGCAGAAGCCAAAGTAGCACCAATTCAGAAAAGGTCAAAGAGAATAGATGATGGTGGTTTGGGCACATGTGCAGGAAAGCAGAAGACAATCTGGTGAATAAGATTTGTGACAGACAGAAAGAAGGAAAGAAGAAATGAAGTCATCCAGCAAAGAGGTGCATGGATTGTGTGAGAGAAGACCTGTAACAGTCAGGGATGAGTGTCAAAGAAGGTAGGAGAGTAGCACTGAGTACAGAAAAATGACGACAGTTGACACCACGCCCCGATTCTGACCTTAGTATCTTCTCTGACCACTGCTTGCAACTGATTGTGATAATCAATAGTTTATGCTGTGGGCTGACTGCATCACTAGGGATGACTTTGTAATTACTTATTCTACTTCCTTTACTTACTAGGAGGAAGTCTACCTGAGTTGCATGATGGCCACTGTTGTATATTGTCTCTCTTGCTGAATGATGTGTTGGCCACCGTCAAGCCAGACAGAACTCTAGAATAGCCTCTCCCTTTTTATTCCTATTGCCCTACCCATGTGGACCTAGGGAGTCTTCATATGTTATTCTGTCTGTCCTGATATGTACATTCAGATCACTTATTATCATCATTAATTCATGCTGTCATGCAACTGCTGTCTGAATGCACTTTTTTTCACTAACTTAACTCTGCTGTGAGGCACAGTCTGAGATTATGAATACTTCTCAATTAATCCTTTCACTGGAGTCTCATTGCCATGAGTCTGTGTCTAATTCTGATGGCATCCCTCACTGTCTTCTGAAGTAGTGACTTTGCACTGCCCTTCCATTTTGTCTCCTGGATACCAGCCTCCTTTTGTTGATGAAAGCAATTCTTAGTGTATGTTTGCCAGGTTGATTTTTCACTCAACAGAGCTATCTCAAGCTGGGCAACTGTAGTTTATTGAACTAGGGTTCATAGGCACTGGTCAGTAGGGGCACATACATCCCTTCCATCCATTGAATAGGTCAGATCCTCAACCTCAAACTACTTATCAGTGTAAAATCTCCATGCCTGCCAACATGATTAAATCACTAAGAGCCAGAGTATCTAGCCCTGACGCAGCAAACAGTCTATTATCCATGTCCTCCTGTCTTGAGGATACTGCACACCACAGTTGATGCCCAAAGCAGCCCCTATAGGCAGCATCTAGAGTCTGTGCTACTGCCAATAACTCCATTCTTGGGTAAGTTTGAGGTGGAAACACTCATCATAATTTTGGGAGATGAGAAGAGCCACAAAGAGACACAGGGAGAGCATGAAAACTCCCTATAGGCATTGGCTGGAGGTCAGGATTGATGTTTGCACCTTAAACATAAGATTCAAAGACCTTAACCATTCTACCAACTGATATTACACCAACACATGTTCAAGATATGCCCACGGCATCCTTTGCTCAGCACATTTTTATAAAACAATGACTTAATTATTTGGGATTCTTATAGAGAATAATTAAATGTCTTACATTTGATGTAAAGTGAAGGGTGCCAACTGTCATACTCTTTCCAAGGCTGTTATAGTCCTTTTGTAGTTAGTTGCTCAGCTGTAGAGTGTAAAATGCAAACTAATTTTCACCTATAATACTGTAAAAGCCACTCTCCATATACCCTAACCCACCACTGCACAGTATATAATGTACTTGACTAGCTCTCTCTATAACTCAGGCTCAGTCTGTTGTAACTCACATTGTCATATATAAGCATCCCTGTTGGTAATTATGTAAACTTCAGGAAACTTAGCACTTTGATTGGCCTCTGTGCTTCCCAAACATTAACCTACTCTATGTTGCAAATATCTAGCTAATATCAGAGAGGAAAGTTTTCACTAATGCTGTTCCTCAGTTCTGAAACTCATTCCAAGGAAGGCATAGCTTTCATCAGCTTTACTCAAGAATCATGAACAAAACCAAAAGTAATAGGTAGACAAAAAACCCAAAATCAAGGTCAAATATTAAATAATACTTTAATTTACAAGTTAATAGAACAGCAGGTTTTACAAGCGCATACATTTTCCGAGCAATACCCATTATGAAACTCGAATGTCTGGCATTACTGACTGACTGCTCTCAGTCAAAAAGTTTATGAGGAACAGGGAAAAATATGGCACAAAATCAGGAACAGCTGAAAGGCACGACAAATGTAGAAGCTACCAAATACTCATCCGCTTTGAAAGTAGGCTTTTGTTTCATTATCTTAAGAAAAACTAAGTTACCTGCACATTATCTCCCATCTCCTCTGCTTCTTCCGTACAAAAGTTCATTTGTTAACTAGATAAACCCATTGAACACAAGTGTCCCTTTTCGGGAGTGACCGAGGAGCACCTTCTAATAAGGTGACTTGTTTAGAATTAAATACTAGGCAAATGTAGTCTTGGTTATAGGCAGTAGTTTGTTAACAGATCAGAGCCTCAATCTTCTGAGCTATCTACAAGACATTTATTAAATTTCATACTACTATCTGTACTTCTTGATTTGTGGAGTAATATCTTACCATGGCACAAGTTAATCTAAATAATTTTTCTGGGAATGTGTTAATATATACTACAGCATACATGTTTACCACTGTTGCTTTATCGTTAATGTAAACTGGAGACTATTATTTATATACAGATTGTGAGGTAACTATGCAAATATATATATATATATATATATATATATATATATATATATATATATATATATATATATATATATTAGTGGATACTGTTTGTATTCTTTTTTCATTTTTTCTCCATCTTGAGTGAAAGTCAAGGTCATTATCCATGCAAGCTATCTGAGGCAGACTTTCACTTATATGTATTAAAAAGTGGTACTTGTCCCTTTCTGATTTCTATACCTATTAGTTTGTCATATTAAAATGTACCTAAATATGACTTTGTTTATAGATTGAACTGCCTGCTCAGATTTTGCTTTTTGGAATGTTATTATCTAGTGCACTTTTGTAAAATGGCCTCACCTAGTGTGAACAACTAAGCTAATAAATAATAAATAGCACAATAAACTGAATCATTGAGCCTATTAACATATGCCTGTTCTGACATAACTCCATGCCTTTTTCCTCAGTAGAATTCTGTCCCTCTACAGTTTAATTTCATTGTTGTTGTTATTTTTTTTTTGTTGCATTAACATAAATAACCATGATTGGGTGTACACTCGTAACCTGCTTATTATGTATTCAAGCCATGGATTGTAAGAAATTCACCTCAAGAGCAAAGCTTGAAAAATGAATCTTGGGATCTATGTGAAGAACACATAGTATGAAGTTATGACTGAAGATGTGATCATAATTTCCATGGAGATTTAGCTCTTCCATGTATCAATAGTCACTGAAAAAAAGTGAATGTTGTGCCAGTTTTGAAAGCCAGTAAAATAGTTGGGAATTACTAACAAACAGAGAGCAGGAGATGTTCTTGTGTGTTTCCTGCTTAAAGAAAGGAGCTTTTGTCTACTTTTAGTGGCTGCAATCTTGTAGACAGTTGGCAGAAATGGAGATGAAATGAAGCTGTTTTGCTGTTGTTGTTTACTAACTAGCACTGTGATCTTTTAGTGCCTAGCTGCAGAAGTGATCTTAACAGTGAAAAGTGGGTGCTTAACAGTTGTTAAACACCCTTCTAAGAGTTATTAAGATCAGTTTTTGAATAGGGCTAACCAAGGTGTCTATTAACTGATACTGAAGTATAATCAAAGTTCTCCATGCACTACATCACACTTATTAGTACTTAGTTGTATATCATTAATGGATATCTGTGCTTTAATACATGGCAGTACTTTCTGTAATACATTTACATAGACATCATTAACTACTCCAACTACTCTATTAGAGTCTGCGTCTTTAATCAAGTAAGATGGGCTCCCTATGCAGAAGACTGGTGTATATATTTTAAATAAAGCAGATCCTGATATGGATGTTTCTAAATGTTGGGTTTTTAGTGTTAGTGACTGTGATATCCCCTCTCTGGGCCAGTAATCAAGGAGCCTGAATTCTCACTACTGACACTGTAGAGGGACGTTCATTTGGAACAAAAATAGATACACACAGTATTTAAAGATGCAGTTCTCTGCATCAAGCACAAGTTCCCTTAAAAGCACTCAAGGAACACACTCAGTCTGGGATCTGGGTTTCTTTCTCTCTCTCCATGTCCCTAATAAGACTCCCCACTGGCATAGCTATAGAGCTGAGTCCTCAGACAACTGTCCAAGCCAAGTCCTCCATCACTCTCTGTGTGAAACCAGTGCTTCATGTCCCTTTTCTAAGCAGTTGACATACACACTCTTGGAGATTTGATCTGCACACACACACACACACACACACACACACACACACACACACACACACACACACACACACACCTGGGAAAGGCTGGCACAGATTTACTAGCTATGCCCCCTTCTGCCCAGGCTATAAGGTAGTTACCACCACCAGACACTCCAAAGCCAGCTACTCTAAGGCTCTTACAAGGGTACTTGATTATACTGAGTGAGATTAATATTAATGTAAATGGTAGTCTTT
Organism: Protopterus annectens; assembly: GCF_019279795.1. Classification (NCBI taxonomy): domain Eukaryota; kingdom Metazoa; phylum Chordata; order Ceratodontiformes; family Protopteridae; genus Protopterus; species Protopterus annectens. The sequence continues at coordinate 466,412,309 of NC_056741.1, forward strand.
TGAGCAATACAGTAAGGCTTTCAGGAGTGGCTACCAAATAGATATTAGTATTCTCAAAGGTTAAAATATTCTCTAAAGTACCAGCCACAATGAAAAGTTTAAATATGTTTAATAATAAATAATAAAAGAACATGAAAATACTAAAGATCTATTTATAATAAACACCAGAGTTTCAGCCACAGGAAATATTAAAATAACACAGATGAATAGATTCACACAGATACAAAAAAACAGTACTTAACTAATCTCAATATATTTTCCTGACTGATCTAAATAAATACTATTCCCTGGTCATTTACTAGAGAAAGGCAAGATGAAGTAGGTGAGGGGCCCTTCTTTGTCAGGTTCCAAAAACAGACTGCTCTGAGACTTCTCTCTCATCTGGTATTAAAACATTACTTTTGTCCTACATTACAGAATGACATCACATACATCTGGTCATCTGACTTCTGGTTCCCATGCTACCCCCATTGCTAGAAAACCAGACTGACATTGGCTAAGAAACAATGCATAGCACATACACTGACAACCTAGGGCCCTAAGGACTGACACCTTACCCCTACTCACATACATATATTAAAATAGCTGATGCCAGGCAACTCAGACAATCTGTACCTATCCATGTATGTTGTGTACTGCTTGCATCACACAGAGTCAGCCCTGAACTACATGTCTGTCAACTGCTACATTCACAAGGTAAGTCTCTAATCTACACACTAATTGTAAGGATGACTATAATATGATATTGTATGTATAGATCTGCTGCTGTTATGCAAGGAAATATAGTGGACTATTTGGACAGATGTAAAATCCATATGGGACTACAGATACCCAGTTCAATAGTATGTGTTCCTTAATATTTACTAGGCCTTATGGTTGGAATATTCATGACATCAGGCAAGGGAGATATTAAACGGTGGCCATACATGATATGTGGACAACTGTCTACTCAAGCTGATCATGTGCTGTTGTTCCCCCAACACAGCAGTGTACCCATATAACTGCTTTAAAAGAAAATCAGCTATGGTATATCAGTGGACCAGGCAATCTCAGGGCTATAACATAGATAACACTCACACACTGTATGTTTCTCTTCATGCAGGATAACAATGTACATATGTATGCTATTGATTGTGTGATGAATAGCTCCTCTTTGTCTGGCAACCTGTGTAGCTCAATGGACTAGGGAAGCTAGGATGGATAATGGTGTTGATGGTTTTAATCTGGAATGACTCACATCTTTTGAATGTGAGGTAGTACTATTTTGGTGTTTTGACAGACTGTCATACCTTTCAACCTCTTAGTGCAAGACATCTGGACAAAGCCAGAAAGATTGGGGGGACAAAGGCCCAAACATAGGGATGGATTTTAAATTATGTTCCCATAAACCTAGAAAGTTGCTGGAATTAAACGTGTTGCATAATTACATATTTTCTGAAGGATATAAAGTCTGGAACACAAATGGCTGTCTGTAGTTAGTATAATGTAGTAATGTCAATATTCCAATAATTCACCAGAAGACCACAAATATATGAGGAACAGACCAAACATATGAGTCAAAACTCTGGACATTCTGTGAAAATCAGGGCAATTGAGAGGTATGCCTGTCAGTCTGTTGGTGGTGTAACAGTACCAACCTCAGTCACATATTAAGTACTGCAGACAGCTGGGGAATGGTGTGGACATTTTGAGTGAAGTGCAGTATTGCAGAAACAGGGGCAGATGCTAATGTCTGTAACATACAAAATCCCAGACTGGAGTAAGTGCAGTAAGTACTGTGATCTGCAGTGTATAAGACTAGATAGGTACGGGTTCTAATCTCAGTCCAGCCCACTTGGTGCATGTTTGTATGTGTGTGTGTGTATAATACAAGGCCTGATGATATCAGCCACCTTAATACTAACAGCTGACAGTGTAACATCAGACATAAGCCATGGCACATGCAATAAGTGCTGTGATCTGTAGTCTGTAAGACTAGATAAGGAGGGGTTCTAATCTCACTCCAGCCCACTTAGTGTGTGTGTGTGTGTGTGTGTGTGTGTGTGTGTGTGTGTGTGTGTGTGTGTGTGTGTGTGTGTGTGTGTATTCCCCTGCAAAACAACAGGCATTCCCTCATAAGATATCCATCTGCAATGGTTATGCACTTTTTGGGCCTGTAACTTTCTGCTGGCTTCCAAACCACCCTCTTCTACAAGACCTGATATTGTCAGCCACCTTAAGACTATTTTTTTTATTTTATTTATTTTTATTTTAGTTTACATTTGTTGACCGGGATAGTCCAACTGGATACATGTCCATTTTCAGCTGAGACCTGGGGAAAAAAGCTCCAAACTTACAAACAGATAAAGACAAGCAAGTTACAGTATATGCACAATCATATTGTATTAACATACAGGTTACAATCTCACATTTCAAGCCTATGAAGAATACGGTTTATATTCGGAAATATATACAAACATGTTACAGTTTCTCTTATCAAATCTATAGGTGCAGCTTATATACAGGGTATCTGCAAATATGTTACATTTTCTCTTTTCAAACCTTTCAGTGTAAGAGGTTAGTCACTGTGAATACAAAATTGCATTGATATGGAAGTAGATGAAGCTTTAGTCAGGGTTAGAGCAAGGACATAACCAATGAGTTTTAAAATACTGGGTTAGATTTTTTTTAACTGATTAAGGGAGGGGTTCAGAGTAAGGTCAGATGGGAGGGAATTCCAGGTTTTGGCTACTGAATTTGCAAAGATTCTCCAGATAGGTTGTTAGCTTTAACAGCTTGAACCAAAGTTTTGTAGTAGAACGAAGAGATCTGTCATTTTTGGAGGGATGGATAATGTTTTTAAGGGAGGGCATATTTTCTGGATGGTTAATAACGTTGAATGCTACAGTAAGTTGATTATACTGAATTAGCCTGGGGAGTTCTAGCCATCCTAATAGGTTTAGGTTTTGACAATGGTGTGTCCTGTAGGGAGTTCCTGTGGAAAACCTTGCAATTTGATTGTAGCAACTAGAGAGTTTGCTGGGATCAGTTTTGTTCAATTAGGGAATATTGGTGAGGCTTAGAGTAGAGTTGAAATCATTATGGGTATGGGCAATGGCAGTCCTAGCTAGAGTGGTGAGAAAAGGTTTGTTTTTGTATAGGGAACCAAGTTTTTTATTAACGGTTTTAATAGTTGGGTTTACATGCATATCATATTTGGGGTTGTTGTGTATTATAACACCCAGGTGTTTGGTATATATATCTGGTGAGATTATGGTCCCATTGTTAGATGTTATAGTAAATGAAGGTTGAGAGGATTTGCGAGTACGGGAGAAGAGCAATAGCTTTGTTTTCTTAGGGTTTAATATCAGCTGTTGATTATAGAGGCCACGGTGGTGCAGTGGTTAGCATTGTCCCCTCACAGCAAGAGGTTCTCCTGTTTGATTCTTGGCTGGAGCACCTTCTGTGTGGAGTCTGCATGTCCAACCCACATTCAAGTGATATTTAAAGACATGCAGTTAGGTGCACGTGTGAATGGGTGTGCCTTCTTTGAAGGTTGGGCATCGGGCTGGCAACTCAGCACCAGAAAAATCCACTGCCAATCATTAGCGGACGGGAGTGCTGCTGTGGCGACCCCTAACTAGGAAAAGACAAAAGGCAAACAACATCAGCTGTTGATTAGAAATCCAGTTTTCCACTGTATTAAAGGTTTTCTGGGTTAAACTAAGAAGATCTGTAGGGGTAGAGGCTGAGCAAATCAGGGTGGAGTCATCAACATATTATATACAGGTTGCATCTGGGATTACAGTGTTGAGGTCATTGATAAAGAGGGAGAAAAGAAGGGGACCTATATTGAGCCTTGAGGGACACCAAGGATAATGGGGAGAAGGGTGGAGAGTTTGTCCTGCTGAAGGACAGCCTGCTGTCTTCCACTAAGATAAGATTGAAACTATTGTATGGCATGGTTGTTTAGGCATATTTTATTTATGGTAAGTAAGAGTAGCTGGTGGTTAGCCATGTCGAAGGCCTTGGAGAGATCAAGAAACAGGGCAATTATGGTTGGAATTTATGACATTAGAAAAGGAGAGGAGCTTAGAAGACTAACAGCTGACAGTGTAATATCAGACATAAGCTGTGGCACATGCAGTAAGTACTGCGATCTCTATTGTATAAGAATAAATAAGTAGGGGTTCTAATCTCATTCCAGCCCATTTGGTGTGTGTGTGTATTTATCCATATGGCATAACCTTGGTGACATAGGTAGTGTTTTGGGTGTTTTATTTGCAGCAGGTGATGTGGGCCCCCAAAGGACTGACCACTACAAGGCCTGCTTATGTCATCAAGCATAATATGTCCTAAACTGATAGTACTAGTGGACATGAGGTGTGTTGCGTGCAACATGTACTGTGATCTATAGTATGTACCATTACATAGGTAAGTGTTCACATCTACATACAGCCAACTTATATATGTATATGCCTTAGCGTGTCCTATACACAGTGATTGGAGGTGGTGCTAGCCTCAAAGTAGCCATATTTGTGTTTGACCCTGTTAGAGCAGTGTACATCATGTTATGGAACCATAGGATGTTTGAACTAAACTAGAATAATGGCCATATAGCCCTCACGATCATAGACATCATCATACCTGTAGTTACAGGATCAGCACATATTGCCCCAGTCCAAGAGGGACACAGGTAGATGCTCTGTGTTGAGATGATGGTCACCCAGCCAGTCAGACAGATGGCATGTGCTGAGGTTCATTGAGGTGCCCTGTGTGCCATTAGGCAGGGTTCTGTTCCAAGGGTGTGTTTCAGTCTGCTAGACAAATCTCTCCCACAAGCATATAGTACTAACAGCACATACTAGGTTAATGTCCTTACAGTGAGTCACCCATCTACTATGCTATGCAGCCAATACAACATCAGACAACATAAGGTACACAAAATGTATGTGGTGTACTCATGGCAAATGCCTGCATACAGTATCTGTTGGTAACCACTACAAGTGGCATGGTGAACCAATACCAAGTACATGTTAAGTAATATAGTTACCCTATGCATCAGACAGATAGCTTCATTTCCCTGCATCAATGGTGAGGATGACAGGGATGTGGCACAGGTATCATCACTTGCCCAGGGTGTTGTGTGGTGGTGCAGGAGGCTTAGGGTGGCACAAATGGTAGACAGCATATGTGTAACTTGCAATATGTGTGTGCCTTGGAGTGTCTTGTATGCAGTGATTGTAAGTGGTGCTAGCCTCAATGTAGCCATGTTTGTGTGTGAGCCTGTTAGACCATTGTACATCATGTTATGGAACCATAGGATGTTTGAAATGAATTAGAATAATGGCCATACAGCCCTCATGATCATAGATATCATCATACCTGTAGTTACAGGATCAGCACATATTGCCCCAGTCCAAGAGAGACACAGGCAGGCGGCCTGAGTTGAGATGATGGTCACCCAGCCAATCAGAGAGATGGCATGTGCTGAGATGCACTGAGGTATCCTGTGTGCTTTTAGGCAGGTTTCTGCTCCGAGGGTGTGTTTCAGTCTGTTAGACAAATCTCTCCTACAAGCATGTAGTACTAATGTCATATACTAGGATAATGTCCTTATAGTGAATCATCCATCTACTGTGCTATACAACCAATGCAATATCATACAACATAAGGTACGCAAATGTATGTGGTGTACGCATGACAAATGCCAGCATACAGTATCTGTCGGTAACCACTACAAATGGCATGGTGACCCAACACTGCATTGCACAGGTACATGTTAAGTAACATAGTCACCCTGTGCATCAGACAGATAGCTTCATTTCCCTGCATCATTGGTGAGGATAACAGGGATGTGGCACAGGTATCATCACTTGCCTAGGGTGTTGTGTGGTGGTGCAGGAGGCCTAGGCTGGCCCAAACGGTAGACAGCATGTGTTTGAGTCAGGAGGACAGCATGTAAGATGAACCATGGAGAAGTGCCATGAGTGCCTGTAGGCGACCTGCATTGGTGTGTGAGTGTGTGCATGTACACAGTCAAGCTTATTGCTAGCTCTACATGTGTGTATGTTGGACAGCTTTGGACCATACACTAGTTCACTCTCTCTGGCCTTGAACACAGGAACTGGCTCTGCCAGGAGTTGCACTGGCACCTCCATGCCCAAGGTCAGAAGCAGTGCTAGTGCCCAATGGTGACTGCTGTCTGTTAGGACCATGTCCTCCATGACTCAGGACTACAAGCCCATGGCCTGCCACATCATAGTGTGGACAGCACACCTCCCTCTGTAGCGCTGGATGTACTGCCACTATGGGAGCACAAATGTGCATGGCCACGTGGACTCTCAGCAGATGGGGTTGCTGACCTACATCCACGGGTCTGATGCTCAACTCCAGCCACACATTCTAGCACAATCAATGTGCGGTCCAAGATAGACACTGTCTCAGCCCACTGTCTATCCACTGCATCAGTCAACTGATCCAGGGTGTCCCCAATGTGGTGGAGGCAGTCAAAGATGTCAGACTGTGCTTCATCCATAACCCTAAGCATACGTTTGGTGTTTCATACAGAACATGACTGTGCCTCCGTGATGACCCGAAACATGCATTAAGTGACCCGTGATATGACACCTGCAACAGGTGGTGGACAAACAGCAGGCCTCCTACAAGCACTCCAGTCAAGCCGCCTGTGTGGGACCTTGTCAATTTTCTGGCTATGGCCAGTGCCTACAGTCAATGGAGCCATAGTTACCACACTTTCTTGTTCAATGTCCCCACCCTCTGACTGTCCAATATCTGTGGCTTCCAGAGATGGGGCATGTGTGGGCATACAGATTGTATGCAGTCACAATGGAGGCAGAAGAGGGATGTCTACCTATGGAACAGATTCAGCCCCCGACAGCCCCAGCTGTCCCTCACTGTGGCCACCATCATCATCAGAGTCTGAAGAGACACTGACATTAGGGTGTATAAGGGACAGACACCAACTCCCATGGTCACCTGCAATAAGAAAGAAAAAAGCAGTACATTAATACCTGCACTATTGTGTATGAAAAGCCTCCAAGACTCATAACATCAAAGACCCACAACTGGATTAGTGGTCAAACAACTTTCTTCTCTGTTCGCCCACAAAACACTTCCTCAAAAAAAAATAAAAAATTCAACTCAGGACCTTTATAACAATCACTGGAAGTAAATCAAGTAAAGCATGGCCAGTAATATTTACTTTTTAATTAATAAGTATGACACTATACTTGAAATAACAACACATAAAAGCCAGTACAACTCTCTTAATAAATATATGGAAATACACATTTCACTGCTTAATGTATTTACCTTCAACCTATTGTATTTTAAAAGGCATTTTAGATTCCTTGCCTCATTTAAATCAGGTGCCTTATCTGCTCTTAACTGTAACTGCCAAAGTGTATCTGTTTGTTGAACTACACTCCTGTGACTACCCCTTCTTGAAACCTTATGTACCTCTTCCAGACTAGAATTTAAAAACATCCTACTCTGTTTACACACATTGTTATGTTAACATAGGGCATTATTCTGGGCCTTAACAGTACTAAAATATAATTGTTCCTTAACAAAACAAGTGTCATGCTTACCAGGAGCAGGACCATGGCCTTGGGAAATATCTGTCAGACCTGTGAAAAGTTGAGGGTGGGGTAATGTCAGTATCATCACATGTTGCAGCACTAGGTAATAAGTCCATATATCTCACATTTACAGTAGCTACTGCGTTACTTGTTGTATTGGTCATAATCTGAGTATGAGTGTATAACTGTGGTTAAACCCCCTCCAAAGGACAAAGACCTGACACCCACATAACATTATCTACAGGCTGACACATCGACTGCTACATAATTACAATATTGATCACAGTAAGCTTACCTGCATGCTCTCCAGCTGTGGAAAATGTGGCACCCACCTCCATGACTTATGGTGTGATGGATGCCTGGGAGCAGTTGTGTGTGCCTAGGTACAGCAGGAATGCCTCAGTGGCCATGGGTGGTGGTTCCACTGCAGGCCTTCCACTGGTGAAAGCACGATACCTGTCTACATCTGCTGCCTTTCATCGTGCAACATTTCTCATGTTGGTTGCCTGGTGTCGAACCTGCCCATATGTCCTGCCCTGCTGGCCCATGCCATTCACATCATGAACAAGGTCTTCCCACAATGCAGCCCACTGTTCCCTGTTCTGTCTCCTCCTGGATAGTAGGATGTCATGATGCTGCCTTAGTGCTTGCAGTATTATTTCATTCTCTGCATCTGAAAAAGGGTGCATGGTGTCAATGGTTCATAATTCCTGAAAGACAACAAAAGGGGAACACATTGCAAGATGATATATGTGGATGTACACTATGTACAGATATGGCAAGGCCAAAATGGCTGGCACTAACCACTGCTTGCTCCCACATATCATACTCCACAGTGTGCAAACAAACAAAGTGTGTGGATACAACTGAGATAGTAGCATTAGTCAGGTATTCCCATGTGTGCCATGACAGCTACTGCTGTATTACAATCCGACCAACATTCAGGTCTACTGTGGTGTGTCCCCTATGGGCAACCCCTCGATAAAATGTCATACGGACAATGCCACATGAATAGCAGTGTGCTATTACAACCACTATAAAGGAACAGTCCAGTGAGACCAGTGTGCCACAATAACAAAAGACAATGCACCATTGATGTGTTGTACATCCCGCGTAGGTGTAAGACAGCAGAAGGTCACTGACATGTCATTATCACAGGTCTAAGATGGGCTTAATGCTGTAATCACTATTCCCCATAAGTCTATTCACCCATCTGCAACCTGTTGTACACAAAAACATTTACATACCTGATGGAGTACAGTACTCCTCTGTTAATATGCATTGATTGTATAGTTGTCACAATGGCATGCTCTGTGTGAGGAAGGTCTCACACAGAATCGTTCCCCATAGCCAGCTGCTTGCCTTTTAAACATGCTTCCCAGCAGCGGGTGATTACCTCTAAACCAATCTGTGGTTCTGAAATGCTAACTGCAGCCAACACAACTGATTTGCACTGTCATAAGCCAATGATATGCTACCACTGTAGAATATATAAGGCATTCATGTAGATAAGGGCCCCTTTCTGATATGTTGTGCTAAACATTACTGGAGTGAGGAGACTACATTGTTGCAGAGGATAGGTCTGCAGCAGACACCTTTACATAGAGATGGGTATACTACAGGCTGCAGCTACTGCTGCAAGTAATAGACATAGGCATAATAATTTGGAGGACAACAAGCTGTAGGAGTGACTGTGTGGGCTGTGTCACCTTGTAGAGCCAGGACCAGAGTGAGAATACCCTCCACACTCCAATGAAGGCATGCGTTTGATGTGTCCTTGAGCAAGATGGGGTGTATATATATATATATATATATATATATATATATATATATATATATATATATATATATATATATATATATATATATATGTATATATATGATCCATACAGATGCTCGATTGCATCTTTCACCGAATCCTAATTTGGTGAGTATACTTGCGTGAAAGTGCTGTTCATCGAAGCAGCAGTTTCTCTTACGTATGCTTGTTGTTCCAGTTGTATTATGGTGCGGTAAGGGAAAATTCCCTTTTCCTCACTGTAGTGCGACCTCGGAGTGAGAATATTAAAGTACGGGGGGTATGGGGGGCACAGACCCCAAATGGGGGGTGCATGGGGGGGCTTGCCCCCTGCATTCAAGAAGATTTAGTTTTTTACAAAACAGTAAATTATCATTCCATGAACAGAAAATACTGGTAAAATACGCTAATCACATACAGACCCCGTCAAAAGCACTAGCACGTATTATTAATCAATCGAAGTCACCTTCCCAAATCCCTGAAATATACTTCAACAATAAAACATACACCAATACGGAAGATATAATAAAGGTTTTTGAACTAATATTTTCAGAACTATATGGTGAACAACAGGATGTAAATCCAAATAAGAATAATAATGATTTTCTTCAGAAAATTATATTTCCAAAGATTAATGATGAGCTTCATATGAACCTGATTAAACCTATTTCTTCAGAGGAAATAACTGATGTTATCAAGAAATTGAAGCCATACAAAGCTCCGGGACCGGATGGTTTGACTACAGAATTTTATAAAACTTTTAGTGATATTCTGGGAAAATACTGTCAGTGGTCTTTAACTATATTATTAACAATAAAATTACTGACCCACACTTTAATGCATCGAAAACTATTCTCATACCAAAAGAAAATACTGATCGACAAAACCCGGATAATTATAGACCCATCTCACTTTTAAACATAGATATGAAAATTATGACATCAATTTTGGCTAACAGGTTGAAAATGGTAATTAACCCTATAATATCTGATGAACAAGCGGTTTTATAAATAGCAGACAAACTATAGATAATACATTAACACTGCATACAATGATTTCTCATGCCACCCATAAAAACCATAATCTTTACGCACTTATAATTGATGCACAAAAAGCATTTGACAGAGTGAACTTAGAATGTTTATTTGACATTTTAACATGTTTTAACATACCGCAGAATTCACTTCAACTTTAAAAATTATATACCAATCCTTATACAAATCTAGTCATAAACAGGAATCTTTCAAAAGAATTCAAATTAAAAATGGTACATGTCAAGGATGTCCTTTATCTCCTTGTTATTCAATTTGTATTTGGAACCTCTATTTTGCACATTAAACAAAATATCTATCATAATGCTCCAAGGATCTATGGTACGAAGATCACAATGGCTGCTTTTGCAGATGATTTGAGTATTTATTGCACAACACCTGTTTCGGATACTAATAAAATATTAAAGGCAATAGAAGAATTTGCGAAAATTTCCAATTATAAATTAAATTTAAAAAACTAAGATATTCCCATTAAAGACACCTACACCTTTTTCACTATTACCATTAGTAGGGCAGGTAAAATCAGAAGAAAAAATAAAATACTTAGGAGTGGTTTTCTCAACAGACAACAGAGATTTTTATCTCAATAATGTTAAGGTTATTTGGGAGCAGATAGTATCTGACTTGAAAAGATGGGATAATCTGAAATTACCAATAATGGCGAAGACTTCAATTATTAAAATGAATATACTTCCTAGATTACTATATATTTTTAGAGCGTCACAAGTTCAAATCTCCAAAAAATTCTTCAAACAGCTTCATACAGAACTAGCTAGATTTCTATGGGAACCTAGAAAAGTTAGGATATCGTATGATAAATTGATGGCTCCAAAAAATAGGGGAGGGTTGGATCTACCTAATTTCGAAACATATTATTTAATAATAAACACCAATAGACTTTTAAGAATAATTAACTTTGATGGGTGTAACTCGAAATGGGTTCCCAAATGGCTGGTTCTTAATCATAAACATGTCAAGGAATTGGATATTAACTGCAAGGCATTATCTTTTTTAAACAAAAATACTCTTAAAGTGTACTTCGTGTTGGAACATATCAAAACATATATAGTTTCAGTACAAAATCTTTTTAACTCATTAAATCTTTTGCAAAGTATGATAATTCTTCAACCATTTCACAAAAATCCAAATCTGAAAATTAGTAACCAGCTGATAGACCTTAAGAAATTCCCACTTATAATTAATTTAACCCTACTTGATTTATATCCTTTTTTAGGTATCCCGATTCACAATATTTTAGAAGAGTTGAATCTCCCCAAATCGTATCTAATTATAATAAGACAATTAAAAGACCTATCAATAAGTTACCTTAGTAAAGGGAATGACATAATTAAAGAAGAAGATTTAAACATGTGTCTGAACTTATGGCAAACCCTTACACAGGAATGTAAATATATAACTGCATCATATGGTTTGATTAAAGAAATAAAATATAATAATCAAATATTAATTTCCAAATACTGGAGAGAGAAATTGTTGACAATTGAAGAAAGTAAAATACTAAAAGCAATTCACTTAACCATAAAATCTGTGTCCCTTCAGAAGCTATTATTTACCCAATTGATGATATTTAATAACGCGTATTATACAGCGTCTCACTCTACACAAATTTAACTCAAAGAACTCACCAAAATGCCCATATTGTATAGATCAAACAGCCGACCTCCTACATATGTTTTGGAGTTGTAAATGTATTTTCAAACTCTGGAATTCCTTGAAACTTCAACTACAAAAATGGGATATCAACATTCCACACTCTCCTGGGAATTTACGATTTTACATATTCCACCACCCAACTTGGAAAGAACCCAAAGAATTATACTAGTCAATATTTTTTTGTTGATGAAGTTATATATAGCTTCCAATTGGTTGAACCCTTTACAGACATCATGGCAAAATTTCAAGATAGTAGCCACCAAACATATTCTAGCACATAAATTTCTAATTAGTGATCATAAGAAAACTGTAAACAATACAAAAATATGGGAACAAATCTTTAACATTGTATTAGCTTAAAGTTCCATTCCACTATTCTCTGGGAAAAACTGAATAACTGTTGAATTTTATTGAGATAAGTCTTATATGGTTACTAGTTCTTTTTTCTTCATTATTTTTTTTTTAGAAGTGTATAGGTATGTATAATGATTCTATGTAACTGTTGGAAGCATTCATGTACATATTGTAAGTAGTTGGTAGTACTGTATTAGTTGTTTGGAAAAAATAAAATAAAGAATTATTATTGAAAAAGAAGATTTAGTTTTTTTTTTTTAACATACTTTAACGAAAGTGCTTTTTCGATGAAAGCACTTTCGTTAAAGTGTGTTCGGTGGTTTTGGATTCGGGATTTTGAACTTTCGTTCAAAAGTCCTAGATCCATATGTATGTGTGTGTGTGTACATATATATATATATATATAGGTTTACCTTCATATCGTCGATCACATATGATCGACCGGCCACATCGTCGACCTGTTTCCACAAAACCAGAACCGCAAAACTTTTAAAATATCAAATAAATGTCGAATTTCGACATTTCCGTCTGTGCCACACCTCCACACCAGAGCTACCATGGGTCAAAAAGGGGGCGAGATTTTGTCATTCGGATATGTGGAATTTGACATTTGGGGCGTTCGCACTTCGCTATTCATGAATGCGGGGTCAACCATATTGAGATCAGCGCTATGAAGGTAAACCATATATATATATATATATATATTTATACATATATATATGTATATATATATATATATATATATATATATATATATATATATATATATATATACACACACACACACACACATACATACATATATATATATATATATATATATATATATATATATATATATATATATATACATGTATATATATATATATATATATATATATATATATATATATACATGTATATATATATATATATATATATGGTTCTACCTCACTTAAACAACACGCCGGAACATCGACATGGAAATCGCGAGCCCCAGAAGATCGACAGCTTAGAAGACCGACGCGACGGGACCCAGAAGATCGACAGTGCAGAAGACCGACCCGACGGATGAAAGCACCGAAGCCGAGGATGCCGACATGGGAAAAGGCTGTGTAAGTATCACGGTAGTGACGGACGTTAGGGTGCAGTAAGGTAAGTGTGGATATTGACGGTCTGTGGGGATAGGGGTGGGTTAAGTGAGTTAGGGTTAGGGAGCGGGTCAGGTAAGTGTGCGGTAGTGATTGTGTTTGGGTTAGGGGCAGGATAAGTGAGTTAGGGTTAGGGAGTGGGTCAGGTAAGTGTGTGGTAGTGATTGTGTTTGGTTTAGGGGCGGGATAAGTGAGTTAGGGTTAGGGAGCCGGGCCAGGTAAGTGTCTTGTAGTGACGGACCTTAGGGTTAGGAGTTTGGGTTAGGGTTGTAGGTAGTTGTGTATGTGAGGTTTAGTGTGGGTTTGTAGGGATTTTGGTGTGCTTGTGTTGTGTATGTGGTTTTTGGACGGGGAATGTGTTTTGTTTGTTGATTGTGGTGTGGGAAGTGTATGAGGTTTCGTGTTTGTGTACCGTCGGTTATTTCGTTGTCGGGCATGTGGGATTTCGTGTTTTTGTACTGTCAGTTATGTGGTTTTGGTGATTGCGTTGTCGGTGTTTTGGTGTTTCGTTTATGTGAGGTAGAACCATATATATATATATATATATATATATATATATATATATATATATATATATGTAGGTTTACTATCAGTATCTTGATGCCGGAATGTACACCTGTGAATTATTCGAACAACAGATGTTCAAATAGTTCATATGAGTACATTCCAAATGTCTGAACATTATATTTGTAAAGGTCCTGTGCATTAGCAAATATAAACGTTTGAAGGGATGTACAGAGATCGCGGTACAGTGCAGTTAGGGAAATACATCCTCACTGTAGTGCGCTCTTGGAGTTGAAATATTTAGTTAGGGAGGATGTTTTGGGGGGTGCAGGGGAGCTTGTCCCCCTGCATAAATGGGATGTTAGGTGTGGGAGTCAGGGAGTTACGGCAAGGGTGGCATTGTCGTTAATTGCCGTAAAATGTCATATTCGGCATTTTCTACATTAACAGCTGCTTTTCGACATTAGGACCATTCGTTTAAGCATAATTTCAGCTATATATTTCGATTTTTGTTTTTTTTAATTTCGACTTTCAATAGCAAACCTATATATATATATATATATATATATATATATATATATATATATATATATATATATATACATACACACACACACAGATATATATATATATATATATATATATATATATATATATATATATATATATATATATATACACATACATATATATATATACACACACACACACACACACACACACACACACACACACACACACACACACACATACACCATTTGATCATCTGCCAGGTCATGTATTACAGTCTGAATGTGGTGTGTTCCTACCTGCAGGCCTGTGATTTCCATCAGTTAAAAGTAGTCATTTCATTTGACATGTATTGTGTGGATAAAGAGAGCAAGAGTCTGTCATTAATTGCTGGCTTCACAATACTGGAAATGCAATGCTACACACCACTGGATTTGAACCCTGGACTGTGTGTGGCAAAAATGTACTGTTTATGAGGCATTTAACAGACACTTAATGAGGGGATTTGATTAATGTTATAGAATGGGCTGAAATGCACTGAATTTTAAAGTTGAGAGCACACCAAGGCTATGGCCTAAACAATTATATTTCTATATAACGTGCCTTGACAGCAAAAAGATGAAGCAGTTATGAATTTAGTGACAATTTTATTAGTTTATTGCATAATTTTAATGATTCATATTTTACACATAAATCTAAATGCAATTATTTTAGTTTATTGTTTTAAGATAGTAGGCAGACTGCAGTGAATTATGCTGCTAATAGCATTTATATAGCTTAGAGATTTTATTAGGAAAGCACGAGTTATATAGAAATAATTAGTTTCATAGCAACCTTAATTGTCTGCATGTTTATTGGTTGTGAAGATAAATAAGATTTCTGTTTTTTGTATTTAATTGATGGTGGTATTTAGTTTTATGTGTGATCTGAAGAAGCAAACGGTTTTGCGAAAGCGCTTATCCTTATTAAACGTTTGTTTTCATAATACGTGTAGTTCGATTAGTTCATTTGTATTATAGACTATTATTATATTTGACAATTTATTCACCGTGTTTCTGCTGTGGTTCTTCAGGTTTTTTTATCTATTAAAGCTATAGAAATGCTGATCTAATCATTCTATTAGTAAACATTTTTATGGTCACACACAAAGGGACTGCAAGGCAAAATTAAGTTATATGCAATGTGAATAAGCATTTTGTGTTTACAAAAACAGAGCCCATTTGTTAGTTGACTGATATCTTTCAGATCTAACATATTTTATTTCCTTTCTACAGATATACATTGTATATGATTTGACTTTATTTTGGGAAAGAGAGAAAGAACGAAAGTATGTGAATCAGTGCATAAAAAGTGCTTAAATATGTGTTAACACTAAACTAAATCCACCTTGTTCTTCTGTTCATGGGACTGCAAAAAATAATTTCATATGCTGTGGTGCTTTGTGTAAAAGACAGAAGAAATTGTTTTATGAGTTATCTGGATGACACATTGGTTCACCATAGAACAGTCTGCTTACTGCTTTAAACAGCTGTGGTTGTTGTTTGGGATTCAAATTGCATATAGCCTGATGAGATGTTTGAAATTTATGTGCCCCATTTATAACACAGGTACAAGTTCAAAACCTTATTTGGTCAAGTCTTTTAACCAGGGACTTAAATGGTTTATAGCCAATATATAATGTTATTTGGTTAGATTTAAGCATGAAATACGTTTTCTACTTAGTTGTTTTTTTTTTGTCTCTGGAGTGAATTATTAAATTTATCATGACATTTCTTACAAATAAACAAAACTGCAACTCTTTTTTTTTTTTTTTAAATCTTTGATCCTGAAAACTTGTATATTTTTATAAATGTGTTAACCAAGAAAGCCCACTGGACACAAATGTTCCTTTTGTGTGGTAACTTGGGAAGCACTGTCTGGTTAAGTGATCTGCTTTGTCATACAGTTGGCAAATGTGGGTCACAACATTCAAGTTTTGTTCGCTGGGCTATAAGCAGCTCTTTAACATGTCATATAGCTCTAAAACTATATTTGTAATGACTGAGAAATGCAATAGCATTGAAGTAACTTGTAGGTGTCCATTTGTTTTATTGCTACAGATACTAGTGTATGGAATGGTATACAAAAGGAAGAAAGTTCAGCACTCATTTGCTGCATTTAATGCCTTATCACGTATTCCCATGGGGACATAATATATGCGCATTAAACTCCTGTATTTTTGGCAAAATGTTCAGTTGATGCAGGGACAGTTCATCCTGCAAATGTGAAAAGTGCAAGGCAGAGCTGTTGAGGGTGCCAGTGAGTAAGCAGCACAATGAATACAGACACACTTTGTAATTTAAACAGATGAGATACACGGCTATATTACAACATCGAAACATCAAAAGAGCAAACACTCTTACATAACCGAAGCTCATAAACCTCGAACAGCCAGAGTAGCCATTTTTTCCCAGGGAAAATAATCGCTAGGGCAACAAAAAAAAAAATCTACACACAAAATAAAGTAGGGGTCTTTGTTCCTCCCACTTAAATATACCAACTCTGAGATTGCACTACAGTGGAGGAAATGGCAAAGTGCCAACAATGGCTCAGCAATTTTTTTCCCTGGGAAAAATTGCTGTTCTGGCCATTCGAGGTTTAAGAACTTCGGTTATTCTGTGTCAGTGTAAGAGCGTTCACTCTTTTGACATTTCAACAGCGTAATATAGACCCAAAATACACAATAGGGTGATATTTTGTAGCATTAAATGTGCAAGAGCAGTGTACGCTGTCACAGTTTGTCCTGTAAGTGTGCTAAGCACGTAGCAGAGTTAGGCAATAAATACACAGCTACATTATTATATAGACAGACACATACTTGCTTTTTGCAAGAACATAGCACAAACATACTGCTATTAGTCACAGAGCAGGACTACATGGGGTCCTTTTAAGTCGTACAAGGCAATGCAGACTGTGACGATGTGAGGTATTACCAGCTATTCCAGGAGAAGTAGGGCAGTGGATGTGTAACATATGCCATCATAGCAAGCTGGAGTTTTGTAAATAATTATATGTCATTTGTATATCAAACTGATTTGTACAGATGCTTGTGTTGAAAAATGTATTTGTAAAGCTGCATGTGTTAAACATGTATCAACAGTGTGTCCTGTTGGACAGAACAGAACTATATATATGTATATCTGACTGTACTATTGTACCTGTGGAAATTAAAACATTGTAACAGAGGATACTGGAAGAGAAGAGGTTTTGCTTAGCTCCAGCTAACTTTGAAAAATAGTATAAATTAAATTACTTAATTTAGGCATAAATATTGTTTCTTACAGTTCTGATTGCAGCCAGAGATGAAATGTCTATGCCAGAAAATGGTTTATTAGCTCCTGTAAGAAGAGTAGAAGTGTTTTATTCTTTATTGCTGCAACAGATCTTAGCAAAGGTTTATGCATATGTATTACTGACACGTGTGAGGTTCTGGGTCAGTTGCTATGAAAGAGGGTAGTATGGGAACCAGAAGTGAGATGACCAGATGTATGTAATGTCATTCTGTAATCCAAGGCAAAAATGATGTTTTAATACTATACGAGACTGAAGTCTCAGAGCACTCTGTTTTTGAAACCTGACATTGAATGATCCCTCACCCACTTCATCTTGCCTTGCTCTAGTAAGTGAGCAGGGAATAGTATTTGTTTAGATCAGTCAGGAAAATATAGTGAGATTAGTTAAGTGCCATTTTTCTATATCTGTGCGAATCTATTCATCTGTGTTATTTTAATATTTCCTGTGACTGAAATGCTGGTGTTTATTTTAAATAAATATTTAGTATTTTCATGTTCTTTTATTCTTAAACATATTTAAACTTTTCATTATGACTGGTCCTTCAGAGAATATTTTAACCTTTGGGAGTACTTATACTTATTCAGTGACACTGTGGCCACTCCTGAAAGCCTTATTCCATTGTTTCCCACCTTGCTTCCATGAAATATATAATTATCATAACTGCATAGATTGGAGCATTCTACAGGCAGTGCAAAAAGTATGGCATGAGTTTTTCGTTAGTATAGTATACCTTCCTAAGAAGGTGTGGTATGATCTAATCTGCACACACTGTCCGAGTTATCCTGGAGTTGTGACATAGATTATCTGGGATTCTCATAGTCCTTAATGGAATATCAAAAGATAACACTGTTACCAGCCTTCTAGCCACACAGGGAAGAAAGTAGTTCTCAACGTGCACTGGATGAGTCTTACAATATACGTTCATTCCCCTGATTTTGTTTTTATTTCTGTTTAAACTCTAGAACCTAAACAATGTTCTTTTTTGTAGTGTATAGGTTTGGATCAGCTGTCTTACCTAAAACAGAACTGTTATACATACACCAATGGACCTGGTTCATGAACACCTACACTAAGTGAACACCAAGTGTACACTCACACTGTCCTGACTGAGTGAACAGATAACACAAGCATAACACACACATACTTTCCTCCTCTTAATTGTAGTTTTCCTACTGATTTTCTTGCATCCTTAAATATCAAGGGGAATTCATAAAGGTTACCACAAAGCAATGTGGTAGGGATGTTCTTAAATACAAAACATGTACACTTTGTGCACCTTTAGTGTAGGCATTAATGAATCTAGATGGTATGACATTCAGAAAATATGCATGACTAAAAGAGAATATGAACATGCTGATTTAAGTAACAAAGGATACGCACAACATACACAAATATTGAACTTTATTATATATATGGACACAAACAAATGCTGACCTGCATTTTTTACACAACACAGCCCATCCCCCACCTCTACAGTTCACAGCATGACTGTCACTGGTAAAATGCAGCCCTACAATAATGCTTGAATGCTTTGTGCTTGTTTGTTTGCATTTTCCTAGTTGAGTTTAGAGTCACTACCTGTCATCACTAAATGTATACAAATATTTGAGCTAGATCATTGTTATATAACATTATAACTTTGCCTTTCAGAATTTCTCTCTTATTAACCATACCTAGGCATCATATTTATATACATTTGCAACAAAGCAACCCTTTTCCATTTATTATGCAGAGCAAAGATAATTGAGGAACTTGCTTCATATCAGTTTGCAAACCTGCTTATTTCAGAACTTTGTAATTTGGTGCATGAAACATGACAGAGCCCGGCATAATGTCATAAAAGCATGATAATTCTTGGAGGAAACAGGAGGTGAAAATGAGTGCTGTTACCCTAGCTCTCAGCCTCTTTAATGAAGAATCAGGCACAAGTGCCACAAATCAAGAGCCCTTGTTAAATACTAATGCTATTAACTCAGACAGTTGGCAGAAAAAGATGATGTTAATTAACACACATACATTTGCTGAAGTAAAAGTAATTTTCAACTGTAGTAATCATGATTGTCTATTGAGAGTATGCATCACCTTTTCCTCAGAAAGAAAAATAATGCCATTTTTTATAGAAACCTTGGTAAATTTTTAAGCGTGAATCAGGGATGTCCATGAAAAACAGGGACAGCTTAGAGATATGGCTCTTACCATAACATAATGCACAACTTAAGAGTGTAGTATAGCATTATCTATAAATGCATCCATTTTGTTAGTGGAGAAACAGAAATAATTTAATAAACTTTTTTGGGAATGAGAACTGAGAGGACTACAGGTAGATTTAAGGAAAGAACTTATGAGAATAGTAGAAAAAAGAACGATTACATGTGAAGTATTTAACACTTTAGAGTATGGTCATTTTAAAATCAGGAATGTAAAACTGAAAAAAAAAACAAATTGCATTCAAAGTATTTATTAACACTTGATGGCAGCTTTGATTTCAGGAATGTAATACAGCATGATGATACATTATTCATCTGTTTTTATTAAGGGAAAAGGGGATGTTCAACATGAAATACAAAAGAATGCTACAAGGGGAAATAAACCCCTATAGATTAATATATAGCTGGAGTGGAAATTAAAGCAGTACACGCTTAATAAAGATGCGCAAGTGATACAATGAAGCAATACAAATGTCTGCTAGGACATTTAGATATATAATAGGTGTCATCACTAAAAAGCAATGTATCATTCATTAATAATTTCACTTTATAGATTGTTGTTTGGACCCTATCTAGAGTAATTAATGCAGATCTGCAGAGATGATATTCAAAAAGACAGACAAAACATTGGCAGCAGAGAGTAAAAAAAATTGCATGCAATGTGCATCAGAAGACTAAAAGAAAATATTAAAATAACTTAATAGGTATAGTCGTAAATAAGGTGGAGCATGACAGAACACTTTGAGCATGGAAAGCAAACCAATATAGTCCAAAATAATAAAGCAGTGTGTTTAAAAAAAACCTTTTAAATGCATGGCATGAGCTTCCTAAAGAAATTGTGAAGTTAAAATGAAAGAATACATAAATGCATAAGACACACATCATTTTCCTGAAGGGGGGTAATTTATTGGCTATACAGGTATATTCAATAATTTTTTATATTCATTAACCAGGGGACCAACACTGAGTTAATAAACACCAGGATCAGAATAAATGGACAGGATATGTCAATATAAAGAATAAACTTAGAACTTTGAAAAGCGTAAAAGAAACCAATAAAAACAAACGGAGCAAATGTCAGTAGAAAAGCAATTTACTATAAGCGCTTTCGGTAAAACCAATGCTTCACCTTCTTCAGATACAAAATGTTAAATCAATTAAGAACATTTAAAAAGTCTTCAGCATGGCAGTTATTAATTAACAATTAACAGGGCATCCAATTACTTAAGTTCAGCTGCTAAACAACCATAAAAATTAAAGGTACAATCCACATACATACATTATCCAAAGCCTAATGGTAAAAAAAACAATAGTGAAAACCTTTTCTAAGGGCTTAAACTCACATATCCAAATGGCTTTTTACAATCAAAATTAAAAAACAAAAGCCATATATAAAAAATAAATGTGTGCAACATTATGTATTCAAATTCATTCTAAAAAGAAAAATAATGTAAGTACATTTGATAAAAATGATGAATAAAAACGAAAAAGAAATTATTTAAACCTTTCAGCATCTTAACGATAATAATTTAAGTACACATTTAACTGATATTTGTTCATTAAGACCAGGGGGTATATAGGCAGTTGTCCTAATCTGCTAATCTAGCTCATCTGTTTCCAAAAGAAGTTGCCAAGGGCCACCTCTTGGATCAGGGCGTCTGCAATGCAAGACTACAAATCTAAAACAGTGGTCTGAATACTCGAGTATGTGTTTTGCCAAAGCGTTATTTGTATCTTTTTTACTTATGGCATAAACATGCTCGTAGACCCGCTGTTTTAATTTTCTTTCGGTCTTGCCTATATAAAAAGCGGTGCACTGTTCACATGTGGCAGCGTAGATCACGCCTTTTGACTCACAATTGAATCTCCCCCTAATAAAATATTGTTTGTCATTGATCATGACCTCTTTAGATACTTGAATGTTTTTACATTGAGCACATGCCCCACACTTTGACATACCATTAGGACCTGGCCCTTGCAATTTCTTTCTTTTTTGAAGTAAAGGTTTAAGGCTTAAATTCCTTCTATAGGTGATCTTTGGCTGCATACCCAATTTCCCACTCAGGGTTAAATCCTCAGTAACTTCCCCCTCGTTTTTGTTCAATATCTGCCTAATATAAGCATAGTTCACTGAGAATATAC
Organism: Protopterus annectens; assembly: GCF_019279795.1. Lineage (NCBI taxonomy): Eukaryota > Metazoa > Chordata > Ceratodontiformes > Protopteridae > Protopterus > Protopterus annectens. Next base: position 466,434,596 of record NC_056741.1, read on the forward strand.
ATAAAAAAGAAGTCTGTAAGCTTTTGTCTTTAGGTAAGTCACCTTCAAGGTCTTGTTCAATATTTACTAATGTTTCTTTCAACAAGATAGCTCCCAATAATGGTTTAAAGTGACCCTCATGTCTTTTAAGGACCACTTCCTCTCTAACTTTAACAATTAAGTTCCTAGGATATCCTCTATTAACAAACATTTTTTCTAAGTTCTGACACTCTGCCAAAAAATCACAAAAATCTGTGACCATTCTTGCTGCTCTCACCATTTGTCCTTTTACTACGGCCTTCTTTTGATGGAAAGGGTGGCAGCTATCATAATGCAATAAAGCATTAGAGTACGTAGGTTTTCTGTAAATTTTACTCTTGTATTTTAAGTTAGAATAATCTTTATATAACAGAATGTCCAAAAAGTTGATACTACTCTCTTCAACTTGATAAGTAAAGTCCAAAAAGTTAGTCAATTTTACAATGTCTGAAATAAATAGAGGAACTCCTTCTCTTGGACCTTTCCACATAAGGAACATGTCATCCTGGTATCTAGTGTACCAGGAGACATGTTCCCTAAATGTTGGATGTGTAAACAACAAGGTATTCTCCCATTGTGCCATGATGACGTTGGCGAAGCTCCCTCCACACGGGGAGACCATAGCTACCCCTGATGTTTGCAAGAAGATGTCCCCCTCAAATGCTAAGAAATTGTACGATAGCACTAGTTCCAGCAATGTTTCTATGATATAAATAGTATTATCTGGGACTTTTCTTACAAACAAAAAATCTCTAATCCATTCTAAACCTAAATGGTGAGGTATGACAGTGTAAAGATCTTTCACGTCTATAGTGACAAAGCATGTATCAGCTTGATAGTCAAATTTATCTATATTGGACAGGAAAGCCCACGAATCTTTACAAATTTGAACTTCCTTATCAATCAAAGGTTTATATAAGCTATCTACATATTTTGCACAAGCATAAGTTATAGACCCACGTCCATCAACAATAGGTCTAAAAGGTGGATTTGAAATTGACTTGTGTAATTTCGGAATTCCGAAAAAAGCTGGTACTCTTGGGGCTAGAATGGATAAGTATTGGTGCAAGTCTACGTCAATAAATGACTCAAGAAACAAGTCTTCCAAAGTCGTCATAACCTTCCTATAAGCTAAATTTAGTTCATTAATTGAAACTTTCTTATAGACTTCAGAATTTAAATGTTTTCTCATAGCAACCACATAATCATTATGGTTCATCAGAACCAGCCCCTCACCCTTGTCAGGTTTCATTGCCCGAATATCGCAGGTGTTAAAGCTGTAAGATCGAATTCACACATCTCTAGTGTTTTTTACCTGCCATTGCATCCCAACTTGGGCCTGTTTGAAAAAATGTGTAAATTCGATCTTAGAGCTTTACATCGAGATAATGTTGGACAGGGACATAACAACTTTAACATCACGTCAACCGAACATGACTTTATTCACCTGCTTAACACCTGCGATATTCGGGCAATGATTATGTGGTTGCTATGAGAAAACATTTAAATTCTGAAGTCTATAAGAAAGTTTCAATTAATGAACTAAATTTAGCTTATAGGAAGGTTAGGACGACTTTGGAAGACTTGTTTCTTGAGTCATTTATTGACGTAGACTTGCACCAATACTTATCCATTCTAGCCCCAAGAGTACCAGCTTTTTTCGGAATTCCGAAATTACACAAGTTAATTTCAAATCCACCTTTTAGACCTATTGTTGATGGACGTGGGTCTATAACTTATGCTTGTGCAAAATATGTAGATAGCTTATTGAAACCTTTGATTGATAAGGAAGTTCAAATTTGCAAAGATTCGTGGGCTTTCCTGTCCAATATAGATAAATTTGACTATCAAGCTGATACATGCTTTGTCACTATAGACGTGAAAGATATTTACACTGTCATACCTCACCATTTAGGTTTAGAATGGATTAGAGATTTTTTGTTTGTAAGAAAGGTCCCAGATAATACTATTTATATCATAGAAACATTGCTGGAACTAGTGCTATCGTACAATTTCTTAGCATTTGAAGGTGACGTCTTCTTGCAAACATCAGGGATAGCTATGGGCTCCCCGTGTGGAGGGAGCTTCGCAAAAGTCATCATGGCACAATGGGAGAATACCTTGTTGTTTACACATCCAACATTTAGGGAACATGTCTCCTGGTACACTAGATACCAGGATGACATGTTCCTTATGTGGAAAGGTCCAAGAGAAGGAGTTTCTCTATTTATTTCAGACATTGTAAAATTGACTAACTTTTTGGACTTTACTTATCAAGTTGAAGAGAGTAATATCAACTTTTTGGACATTCTGTTATATAAAGATTATTCCAACTTAAAATACAAGAGTAAAATTTACAGAAAACCTACGTACTCTAATGCTTTATTGCATTATGATAGCTGCCACCCTTTCCATCAAAAGAAGGCCGTAGTAAAAGGACAAATGATGAGAGCAGCAAGAATGGTCACAGATTTTTGTGATTTTTTGGCAGAGTGTCAGAACTTAGAAAAAATGTTTGTTAATAGAGGATATCCTAGGAACTTAATTGTTAAGGTTAGAGAGGAAGTGGTCCTTAAAAGACATGAGGGTCACTTTAAACCATTTTTGGGAGCTACCTTGTTGAAAGAAACATTAGTAAATATTGAACAAGACCTTGAAGGTGACTTACCTAAAGACAAAAGCTTACAGACTTCTTTTTTATTTACATTCTCAGTGGACTATGCTTATATTAGGCAGATATTGAACAAAAACTGGGGGGGCAGTTACTGAGGATTTAACCCTGAGTGGGAAATTGGGTATGCAGCCAAAGATCACCTATACAAGGAATTTAAGCCTTAAAGCTTTATTTCAAAAAAGAAAGAAATTGCAAGGGCCTGGTCCTAATGGTATGTCAAAGTGTGGGGCATGTGCTCAATGTAAAAACATTCAAGTAACTAAAGAGGTCATGATCAATGACAAACAATATTTTATTAGGGGGAGATTCAATTGTGAATCTAAAGGCGTGATCTATGCTGCCACATGTGATCGGTGCACTGCTTTTTATATAGGCAAGACCGAAAGAAAATTAAAACAGCGGGTCTACGAGCATGTTTATGCCATAAATAAAAAAAGATACAAATAACGCTTTGGCAAAACACATGCTCGAGTATTCAGACCACTGTTTTAGATTGGTAGTCTTGCATTGCAGACGTCCTGATCCAAGAGGTGGCCCTTGGCAACTTCTTTTGGAAACAGATGAGCTAGATTGGCAGATTAGGACAACTGCCTATATACCCCCTGGTCTTAACGAACAAATATCAATTAAATGTGTACTTAAATTATTATCGTTAAGACGCTGAAAGGTTTAAATAATTTTTTTCTTTTTTTATTCATCATTTTTATCAAATGCACTTACATTATTTTTCTTTTTAGAATGAATTTGAATACATAATGTTGCACATTTTTCATATATGTCTTTTGTTTTTTAATTTTGATTGTAAAAAGCCATTTTGATATGTGAGTTTAAGCCCTTAGAAAAGGTTTTCACTATTGTTTTTTTACCATTAGGCTTTGGATAATGTATGTATGTGGATTGTACCTTTAATTTTTATGGTTGTTTAGCAGCTGAACTTAAGTAATTGGATGCCCTGTTAATTGTTAATTAATAACTGCTATGCTGAAGACTATTTAAATGTTCTTAATTGATTTAACATTTTGTATCTGAAGAAGGTGAAGCATTGGTTTTACCGAAAGCGCTTATAGTAAATTGTTTTTCTGCTGACATTTGCTCCGTTTGTTTTTATTGTTTTTTTTTACACTTTTCAAAGTTCTAAATATAAAGAATAAGGCAGAATAGCAAATACAGTAGTTAACATAAATATCATGATATTGGCTTACATAATGTACTTGCGGTAGCATTGTCATCTCACAGTAAGACAGTGTCCTGTTCGATACTCAGCTACAGCGTCTTCTGTGTGTAGACATGCGTGAATGGGCATACCTTCGTTGAAGGTTGTGCATCAGGGCTGGCAATTCGGCACGTAAAAATATACTGCCAATCATTAGCAGACCGGAGTTCCCCTGTGGCGACCCCTAACCGGGAAAAAGCCGAAAGACACAACAACATTATAACCACATACAACAGTATGGATTACATTACAAATTATTTAAAATGTCACAATGATTTAAAAACCCAGGTGGTTTGGGTCTACTACAGATGTTCATAGGATCATTGGAGATTACTAGGCTATCGACCCGGAGGTCATTTCAAGCCTCGCCATTTCATCCTAATGTAATACCATAGATGTGTTAGTCAATATCCAAAATTGCATTTAGTAATGATTACCCACTTGCCGGTAACTCGCAACACACTTGCTCACTGCCACTTCCTCAAAAAAAGTACGTACTTGAACTCTCACAAGTTCAGTCTCCTCTTTCTACTTAAACCCTTGCCATACCCAACCCTATAAAACTATGTAACCTTACCAGAACTGTAACTCCAAACCCTAAAACTCCCACCCAGTTCCCAACCAGAGTCCTTGCTCCCATAGCTGTAACTGCCACTCTTCTTCCCTAACTCTTAATTTCCTGATTACTTCCTAACCCTAAAGCTCCCATCCTGCTTTCTAACCCTAACACTCCCTTCAGACTCTCTAACCCTAAAATGCACCACCTACTCACTATGTCTAAAATCCTGCACCCTAAACCTAAAATTTCCCTTCCACTTCTTAAATCTAAAAAAAACCCTCCTGGTTTCGAGTTCGAGTGTAAGCAGGAGCCTACATGAGCTACAAGCTGCTCAAGTCCCTGACTTTGGAACTGAGCTCGAGTCCCTGACTTTGGAACTGAGTACCAATAGTGCTTCCCTTGCCGTCAGGTAGGAAGGGTATGCATAATACAGACTGAATGAAAATGCTACTCTCTTAAGAAGTGAATTTAAGTCATTTCAGGGCAGAAGCAAGTTTTGCTGGCTAGCAAGTAAGATTTGAGTCCAACATCAAAGGAACGGAAAGAATGGCATCCTTTAACTTTAGAGTTTCTTTAACTTATCTGACTGACTAGTGAAACAGACAGTCTAGGTATGTAAAGCGGCTTTCTATGGCTCAGTTTCATCTTGATATACAGAGAAGCATCCTTGCCTGGTCAGGTTTCTGCATATTACTAATACCCTTTTCATAGGCAAAAATAATGCACAATCATTAATGCATGAAATTGGAACATGATGTTGGCACATGCTGGGGATGTTGTAAGTTTTACAGATATGAAATATTCTGATATCCAATGACAAAACACACAGCCTGGCATACGCCTGTTCCACGAAGGATTGTACAATTGAAACTTGACCTTTTCGAAACTAGATGCTTGTTTTAAGTGTGACATATTAAAGGCCATTTGATTTATTTTACATACATACAAGTATATACACACACACACACACACACACACACACACACACACACACACACACACACACACATATATATATATATATATATACATACATATATATATATATATATATATATATATATATATATATATATATATACTTTCCATTAGTGAAAACACCCATTGTCAACTGTCAAAACAATGACAACACTGACGTCGAAAAGCAAGTATGCATGCACCAAGAAATGACCTCAGCACATGCAAACTTTTAGTGTTTTAAAATACAAAAAAAATTCCCTGGGTTTCATTAATACCTATACTAAGTGTTCATTATTCTGAGTTGACAGACAAAACAAGCATAACTCACACCTTCTTCCTCCTAATTTTAACTTTCCCTACTGATTTTCTTGCAGTCTTAAATATTGAGGGGGATTCATAAAGGTTACCACAAAGGGTAGACTACATGTACACTTACTGTAATCTTTCTGAGTCAGTAGAAAGCACAAAAATGTGGTAGGGATGTTCTTGAATATAGATTGTGTACACATACCCCCGGATTTACTATTCCTCCTTGCAGGACTAGGTTAGTCCTGCAAGGAGGCAGTTGTTTAGGAGCAGGATGGCAGCGTGCCATGCATAGTAATGAGGTGCGCTGCCTGAGCTGCTAATCTTACACAGAGCGTGTAAGAGTGCAGGGGGTGTGTCTGAGAGCAGAGGTCTCGGAATATACACACCCCTGCAATGAAGAACAGCAGAAAGGGGTAAGAAATGAGTGAGACCGCTCATAGGTGTCCACATATCCCCACCAACAGTCCCCCTCATGTACAACAGCAAAAGTATACAGAAATAAAATGAACAAACCCGTTATTATTTTTTTCAAAATCCGATTAAAGCTAACCATAGGTGCACAGGTGTGCCCATCGCTTAGCTAGGGTTCATGCAGCTTAAATGGTTGAAGAGGATAAGGAAGATATATGCAAATGAAGCAGTATAGCAATAGTGTGGTGGGGAGAGCATTCGCCCTATGAGCAGGCATTCCTAGTTCGAGTCCCACTGCAAAACATTCCATTTTCCATGGCAAAGTACGTTATGACTAATATTTTTGTTGCAAAACCCACTAAATAACATATTTATGAACTGGAGTACTGCAGTAAATGCACATGTGAGATGTCAGTATAATAATGAATAAAGCACTAGTAAGCAGATTTAAGCACCAATAAGCAGAAGTAAGCATATTTAAGCACTAGTAATTGAGCTTAAGCCCGTTTGTGCAGGGGTAAGCAATGTGCACAAAGGTTAAGAAAGTCTGAAGCTAGCTCTCTATAAGCAGATTAACCAGAGGTTAGCATTGCTTACCATCGCGCAAACCCATGTAAACCCACTTACAAATTCTTAAAAGTGCCTTAATCACTGTATACAATGGCCCTTGTTCTGCCCATCAACAAAATAAACAGCCATGCAGATCTCAAACCCAGAATCCTATACACCATAGTCACAATAGTTAACCACCAAGCCATCACAGAAGTAAGGAAGAATGAGGTATAAACAAACAAGTCTTCACCATAGTAAAACCAAACTGAACCTGTGAAAGGAATCAGTATAAAGACATATGTGCCTTAACCCACTACAGAACATAAGTATGTGAACTGGAGTACAGCAGTAAGCCCAGAAGTCAGGTGTAATTGTAATAGAGTGTTGAAGTCCCCAATAAAACACAAGGACCCCATATAGCGTACCTACACATGAATCATGGATACCAGGCATACACATAAGGTGTAATGAATAATAAATCAATGCCAAAAAGGAATTATAATGCAAAGTCTAATGTAAGCAATGCTAAGCACTGCACAGGCCAGCTTAGGAGGTGTAATCAATGTGTAGGCCAGCTAACTCACTGTGCCCAGTGCTATACCCATTTAAACAATGCCAACCCTAGGTAAGCAGGTTTGCCTATAGCCTAGCCTTTTCAAAATCGGCCAGTCATGGAAAAGTGTGGGAAATCGGCCCTACTTAAACCAAAGAGGCAGGAATACATCTCATAACTGATTGTAGCTTCCCCTTGCAGGCACCATGTCAGGAAGGGGAGAAGGTATGTGCTTTCGGGCACAGCGCTGGTGCATCCAGGAGTCCAGAGTCATGGCAGGACTCCTTGTCAAAGACCATGATCAGAGACTGCTGCAGGGCCAGTACCAGGGCTTCCAATATAAGGTGGAAGCCTGGGACTGTCTCGCCCGTTACCTCGCCAGTGCCACTGGCATACCCTGAACTAGTGAGAAGGTCAGGCATTACTATGCCGACCTGAAGCGGCATAAGGGGAACCTCTTGGAGCAGTGGATCCAAGAGGCTAGAGCAGCAGGGGATGTTCCAGTTGTGTGTAAGTAACACCCCACTATGTGTGTAATAATTGCCAGTCCATGTATATCATGGATAGGTATGGCTAAATATTCCTCTTGTGTTCCCCACAGCTGCAATGGAGCGGACCATGAACCAGGAGGCCCATGTCAGTCACCTGGCGAAGTTGCGACACGAGGCAGATCAGTAATACTCATACATTTACTGTCATAAGAAATACAACTAAAAGTAGTAGTAAATTAATTGCCTGTATAAAACCTGTGCTGTTCAAGGCAAGTACTGCATACACTAGAGAAAATGGCAGGAAGAATCTCATATTGTTTGTATGTAAATAAAAGTGTAATAGCCTGACAATAAAGGTCTAACTGCTGGACTGCATGTGTATACTCTGGTATCATATGGTAATGTAAATTTGCAATCATGTAATAGTACTGTTGTATTAAGCACTGCTACCCACACCTTGCACCATAAATTGAATGTGTAGGAATGCCTGTATATGACAAGTGTAATCCCCAGAGGCCATTTAGTACAACTGAGAAACACATAGACAGTAAACAGGCAAAATGCAGACAACAAAACCCGAATAGCACATGCAACTAAGATGTGAACTGTTGTTTTTTTTTTTAGCACTCACAGCCATGGTTCGAATCCTGCCAGTGGTAGTACTCTGCATACAGAATTATACCCCACAACTGTACAGATATGTCCAGAATGTCTAGTAAAGTGTCCCATATCTGTTGTCTATCAATCTGTCCCCCTGGAAAATCAGTGGGATGATCCCAGACGTATAGGCAGCAAACAGGAAATACAACTGATTGACACACATCTATGAGAACAAAGCTGGCACACTAGCAACTCCTCAATACCTTATGAGACTAAGAAGCCACATATGTCCCATTTACATCCCAGCTTGTCAAGCTGTGGTCAGAGTGTGTATAGTGACAGAGTGAGATGTATGTGCATAATAGTAATGTGGAATCTGGTACTGTGTGTGGGAACATTCAGGTAGTGAATAAACTTTTCTCCCACAGGTCTGTTATATACCAACACTGTGCCCAGAAATACAAGAATGATACCCAGTACTGGTACTGTTTACATTGGTATTGTATGGCAGTGTGACTGATGCAATTGCTCTAAATAATGAGGTATTACACATCACTGTCGCCCGCACTGTCCTACAACATATAACTGTCTAGGAAATCTGTACAAGAGTGGTCTAATACAAGGTCAGAATGCAAAAGCACAGGGGATTAATAAGACAAAAAGCAGATATGAGATATACAGCAATATCTATATAGTAGACACAACTGTGATGGACAATGTTTAAGTTGTAGCAGACACAGCCATGGTCTGAATCCTGGGAGTGGAAGTAGGCTGCATACAGAATCATACCCCACAACTGTACAGATGAGGCCAGAATGTTCAGTGTATATGGACCCATATCTGCTGCCTGTCCCCCTGGTAAGTCTGTGGGATGATCCCAGATGTTTACCCAGCAAACAGGGAATACAAGTGATTGTCAAACATCTATGAGAACAAACCTGTCACTGTAGCAACCCCCGAAAATGTAAGGAGACTAATAACCCAAGTATGTCCTATCTACAACCTCTTGTTGTCAAGCTGTGATCAGAGTGTGTACAGTAACAGAGTGAGATGTATGCGCATAATACTAATGTGTAATCTGGAAGTTTGTGTGGTAACAGTCAGGTAGTGCTAACAAACATTGCTCCCACAGGTACGTTGGATACGAACACTGTGCTGAGAAATAAAGACCATAATAACCTGCACTGGTACTGTTCACTCTGGTATTGTAGGGAATTGTGAGTGTTGCAGTTTCTCTGAATAATAATGTATCACTGATCACTGTCACCCACACTGTGCTACATAATATAACTGTGTAGGAAAGCATGTATATGTGTGTGTGTCAGGTCACTAAAGGTTGAAGAGGGCAATATTCTAAATATGTCCCGGCACACTTGCATGTGGTCAACACATCGCCAGAGTCTGTGCAGAAACAGTTGGATAGCTATGTGCACAACATCAACCTGGAATCTGGGAGTATGTGTAGAAGCAGTTAGTTATTGTCAACAAACGTTCCCTCCACAGATATACCAGGTAAGAGGCATATACTGCAGGTAAAACCAGTTAATTTATAATGATGACGACAGACATATCACTGTCCAAACTAAGGCTATACGTTAGTGTAGTAAGACTTGTAAGTTACAGATAACAGCACTGACTAGGAAAGTAATGTGGACTACAGGAATATACTAGTTGTTAGTTGACATCTTTCTCTCCCCCACCATATCTCTAACAATAATCAACATACCCACTCCAACTGGTATGTAATGACACCTATATTATGATAATGTCCAATTGTTTGATAAATATATTAATTGTTCCCATGCATGTGCTATATTGCATTATTCCAACATTGGTGGCATGGTGCCATCAACGTATTTGCATGCTGTTCTTATTACCAATGTGGTCCCATATATGCATGTGTTCTGTTTGCTATGCAGCTGTTCCATATCTGGTGTCTGGGTTAATGGGAATATCTATGCATGCTGTTATACCTAACCCTGGAATGTGTTGACTATTACTAACCCACATATGATGATGAAATCTAAACACTATTGCACGTTTGGGAAGGCCGGTCCCAGTGGACCCACCTGCTCACCTCAGCTGGCTGTGGCACCGGGCACCAGCATGTCTGGGACCCAACCCAGGACCTCCCTGTCTGTTGGTCCTGCACCACCTTCAGGTGGAACCACCTCAGGGGATGGGGCTTGCCCATCCCTGGGAGTGGGCGCATACAGGAGCCTGTCAACCATCCCGAGGTCGGGGTCATGGTGCATAGAGAGTTCAACCAGCAGCTTGGGGATCTTCTATGCTAGCTCGAGGGCCATGTGTTGCAACTAGAGCATCAGTCTGGCTCTGCAACTCAGCCCCCAGCACAGCCACCATCGGGGCTGTGAAGGTGCAGTGGTGACTGCCCATTGGTGGGGACCTCAGTCCCACTGTTTCCACTAGGGGACTCATGGGCTTCCAATTTCCCAACACCGCTCCTCATCAAGGTGTTTAGCCCCCACATGTGTCATATACTGCCCTGTATGCGTCTTGTTTGTCTTGTTTATCTTGTCTGTTAACCTACCCAACCTACCTTCCCAAATATACATACTTCTCCAACCCAACAGCCCACTCTCACCTGAAAAAAAAGGGGCAATCTGTTCCCAAAAAAATAACTCGACCTATACATAGCTGTCCATTTTGCATGTGTCCACTGGACATATAATCAGGTCTAATTGGCATCGCAATGATTATTGTTGTCCTCACCCCCTCCCAGGGGGTTGAGTGTCCAAATCTACCTACAAATACAGTGTATATGCACAGCTGTTGCTGTAGAAGAAATGGGCAGCTATGGACCTTCCCCACACCTTTCCTGCACATCCCTAGCTATTTTCCCCTACTGTCATTCCCTCTTTGTGCCCCTTTTTCACCACTGTCCTATCAACCCTTTTTTCCTTTCTTTTAAAGAAAATAGCACGGGGGTAAGTGGGAGTAAACACATTCAAGCAGCAGTAAGTGGGTTTCAGCCTGTTTGCACAGGGGTAAGCAATGCCTACACTGGTTAAGCAATTTAGAATCTAACTGAACATAAGGAACTGTAACCGGAAGTTAGCAGTGCTTACCTCCAAGCAAACCCACTTACAACTGCTCAAAAGTGCTTTAAACACTCTGTATCCAATGGCCCTTGTTCTGCCCAGCAGCAAAATAAACATCCTCTGCAAGGCTCAAACCCAGGACCCTGCAAACCATAGCCAAAGTGATTTACCACTAAGCCATGTGAGATATACATAACCCTGATGTAGTCACAAACATATCATCCAGCCCAGTCATTCAACAGTACAGGGAATATATTCCAACATGTAGATGTGCCGTGTGTGTATATATATATATATTAATATCTAAACAGATACAACATATCTATATATATATATATATATATATATATATGTGTATATATATATATATATATATATATATATATATATATATATATATATATATATATGGGTCTACTTCTAATGCCCCGAAGCCGACAGGAAATAACCACGCAGAAACCCGACAACACACAAACCGACAACGCGAAACACCGAACACCATAACACCGACACACTACCGTCAACAACACAGTACACTACAACACATATCCACTAGCCCCAACCCAAACCCTAACCCTAAGGTCCGACACTACACACACACTCCCTACCTGCACCCTAACCCTAACTCACTTACACACCCCAAACCCCAAGCTCCGACACTACCGCACACACTCCCTACCTGCACCCTAACCCTAACTCACTTACACACCCCAGACCCCAAGCTCCGACACTACCGCACACACTCCCTACCTGCACCCTAACCCTAACTCACTTACACACCCCAAACCCCAAGCTCCGACACTACACACACTCCCTACCTGCACCCTAACCTCACTTCCACCACCCCAAACCCCAAGCTCCGACACTAACTCACAAACACCCCCCCCAAAACTTACCCGACTCACTCACCTATCACACACCCTAACCCTACATCCCTGAGTATTCAACACTTACCTGTCCGCTCCCTACTCCTACATCCCTCACTATCGCATACTTACCAGGTCGCACACATTCCCTTGTCGGTCTTCCGTCTGTCGGGATGAAGGCGTGTCGGTCAACTCGTTGTCGGGTTTCTGGCGTCGGTTATTTCCCTGTCGGCGAAACGGCGTTTCGGGCATTAGAAGGAGACCCATATATATACATATATATATAGGTTCATAGGTTGGTACTAGGCTATCGGCCCTAGGGCCTATAAAAGCCTAGCCATAACAATTCCCTGGCTATTTCTTCCCACACTGTTTATATCCTGGACCCCTGTCTATAGAAATATACACACACACACACACACACATATATATATATATATATATATATATATATATATATATATATATATATATATATATATATATATATATATATATATATATATATATATATATATATATATATATATATATATATATATATATATATAAATATATATATATATATATATATATATATATATATATACATACAAATTCCTACATCCATAGATATATATGTCTACATATATATGTCTAAATATATACAGCAAGTTAAATATATATATATATATATATATATATATAAACAGATTTCTATATCTATGTAGGTATATACAGACATATATATATATATATATATATATATATATATATATATATATATATATATATATATATATATATATATATATATATATATATATATATATATACGGAGATACATCTGTAGATAATGGGGAAATAACAAAAACATATATGTCCACATGCACCGTTAATGGGGTTGAAAGGCCCCAAACAATATTCATCTTGTACGAATAGATATACCCCAAACAGCCAAACACATCCCCCCTGCAATACACTACCAAGTGTTGCAAATCCCATAATCAGGACCAGACATGACATGGGCATCCCTAGGATACATATACACAGACACATATATGTAGATACAGGTATACATACATATACATATATATATATATATATATATATATATATATATATATATATATATATATGTAACTACACATACACATGTAGATATATCTATAGTAAGATATATATGTAGTACATGCACACAATATGGAACAGCCACTATTCCTACAGTTATCACCTTACCAACTGGAGATTGTATGAGCCACCCATACAAATGACAATCATTGCCTGCAACATATACTCACAGAGAAATCAAAGGATATAACACCACACACAGGTTTGCATAAATGGGAAAGCTTTATTTGTGTACTATTACAGTTGTATATGCCATGTTGTATAACTGTTTAGACATGGACATCCATATAAACTGAGTAATACAACTGTGAAACAGTTATACTAATACAGTAGTCTGGAAAAGTTAACAAATGTTGCTGTCCAAGCCAAAGCCATCAAGTAGTACAATAGTAAAGACAGACAGGTCCACAGGATACCAAACAATCAACAGTAAGTAATGCAGATGTATAGCTCACCAGCCTTTATCTACACTCTGTAGACAATCCCTAGGGGGTAAAGATCTCAGCTGACACAATGGGATGTAACTGTTACATAACTAGGCACAACTGACACTGTCACAAGCACACTGACAAACAGAACAGTCTGTATGGCAGGTGGCAGTAAGCCTGCATTTAACCAAGGTGGATTGTATAGTAATGTACATCCATATACCTTAAAGCAGCTCACCCCTGATGGTCTTCAGGACTTTGGGCTTTCAGGATTCTGTAGCGCTCCCATATACATATATGTATATATAGATATATGTATATGTATGTATATATGTATATATAGCTATATATGTATGCACATCCTATGTGTACAGATATGCCTAGTTATGTTGATATATATGTAGATATCAGTAACTATATGTGCATATATATCTATTGTGATATACCTACTACTGTCAATATACATGTAGATAGCCATACGTATATGTGCATATGTATCTCTATCTGTATATATGTGTAGACATATATTGCTCTGTATATGTATATATCTGGGTGTTTATTTGTATATCTATGTACATATACATATCCATCTATGTATGTTGATATGTATATGTGTATGTCTATATAGATATCTGGATAAGTATATGTACATATATCATCACCATATGTCCTGAACATGGAGTGTAGCCCTACCTCAGCCCCTGTAGTCCCAACTTCATAGTATAAGGGGATGTCAGGTATGTATAGCAGGTATATTTGTTGAGTATTGCTACTGTAATAGGGATCATCTTCACAGACATGGTGTGTGTGGGAGGTCACATCTGCTTTTAACATGTGTACCACTGGCTACTGACAGACATCCTATGGACATCATAGTACAGTACCACTGCTAGCATGTAATGCGCCTCTGGACTACAGCAGAGATAATAGCCAATATATGTTGACAGTCTGACACACTCTGGACAGTCCAGAGGTATACACATAACCCCTTAGTGCAAGACATGTGGACCAGTCCTGGCAATGTGGATATTAACAGCCATGTAGATGGGTATAACACGTAACAACTGGTATACATGTGCCTCCATAGGTTATGCATTCGCACATCCCTGTCTGTCCTGCCACATGATAACTGCTGGTACAGAGGTGCCATGGCCACATACTACCCACTAGATATTGACATATATCTGTACAGCATCCCACTGCTCTGTCTGACGCAGAGGGCTGCCTCCCAAACATCTCTGATGCTCAGGTGAAGGCTGCCCTCTCCAAAGCAAAAAACATTGCTTCCATGGGATCAGATGGCGTTCCAGGTTGCGTCCTACATGAACTCCAAGAGGAAATAATCCCTCAAATAAAACAGCTATACAATCTCAGCCTCACTACAGGATATGTGCCCACAGAATGGCGTACAGCAACAGTGGTCCCACTCCACAAAGGTGGAGCCTCTACGGACCCTGGAAACTATCGCCCCATAAGCCTGACTAGCTTAGTCTGCAAGGCTATGGAGAGGATCATCATGGAGCTCATAAACAAAGACATTGGGGACCTACAGACACTAGATCCTACCCAGTTCGGCTTTGTCAAGGGCAGACCCTGCCTTTTGAACCTGGTTGACTTCTTCAAAACAGTCACCAAAGCCATAGATGAAGGGAAGGTAGTCCACACAGCCTATCTGGACCTTGCAAAGGCATTTGACACAATACCCCACTCGGGCATCACAGATAAGCTATCCAGCTTAAATATAAACCCCTATGTCACAAGATGGGTCGCAAACTGGCTCAAAGACAGAACCCACAGAGTGAGAGTTGCTGGAGCCATGTCAGACTCGAAAACGTCAGAAGTGGCGTCCCACAGGGTTCTGTCCTGGGACCACTCTTGTTCGGTATATACTTTTCTGAGGTACAGGCAAGCGTGGGAGGACTATGGCTCACCAAGTTCGCAGATGACTGCAAACTGGGCGCCATAATCGACTCTCCAGCTGACACAAACATCCTTCAAAAAGGTCTCACAGAGACAGATAACTGGTGCCAGCGCCATGGTTTAAAGCTAAATGCCAAAAAATGTATAGTGATACCCTTTGGCAAAAAAATTGTGCCCACAAATTACCACATAGGCAGAAACCCATTAAGTACAGAGAAAGTTATTAGGGACCTGGGGACCCAAGTTGATAGCAATCTCTCCTTTGAAAACCACATTGCCAAAGTGGTTAGAAAGACCCTCTACATAGCCCACCTCATCACGAAGGGTTTCACATCCAGATCAAGAGAGGTAATCGTGTCCCTTTATTCATCCCTCATCAGGCCCATCATAGAATACAATGCCCCTTTTGGGATGTACCTTACCCGACACCTGCAGCAACTAGAAAGACCCCAAAAGTATCTCACCAAGAGGATCAAGGGTCTCAAACAGATGCCATATGCTGCTCGGTTAAAAAAACTCCAGCTCTACTCAGTTGCATACCGCCTACTTCGAGGCGATCTATGCCTGACATACAAAGCTATGTCAAATCCAGAATTAATGGACATGCTCCACCTCAGTAAATCTAAATCCCTTAGAGCCACACGCTCGAGGGACTTGAACCTCAGCACAGTAATAAATAGAACTTGCTGGAGGGACAGGTTCATAACCCAGAGGCTCCCTTCACTCTGGAATAGAATTCCAGTTCATGTGAGACAGAGCACCTCACTGAATCTCTTCAAGAAGAATCTCGATAGGTGGATGGGGGATCGTAGGTTTGTCCCAGGGATTACTCCCGTGTCACTATTAGACAGAGGCACAGTAAACTAAACCTTAAAAAGGGCACAGTATACTCAAATCAAGGGGTGGCGTAAGCCATACAGAATCGGGCTAGGCTTATAATTGCCCCAGGGCAGATAGCCTAGTATGAACCTATGAACCTATGAACCTATGAACATGCATGACTGTTATGGTGGCCCGACAGCAGTACATCTGGCAAGTATCTGGACATTACATCTCAATGGGTAAGTACACTAACCTGCTAGACATGTATCAATGCACTGTGCAGGCTACAGGCAGACCAGCTCAACACTGGCCTACATTTCCTATGGGGGAATGCACATATACCTGCATATATAGCAGACTCTACTGGCATACCACAGAACAGAGTAACATGCACTTGTGTGAAAGTGCATAACCACAACCAATGTGAACACAGCCACAGCCACATACGGCATGCTAGCATATTATTACACTATATGGACTATCTGTTCAACACCAACCTCATATGTGCCACTCACATACTAACCCTACATATACTGGGCCACTACACAGTGTGGTCCGATGCCTGTCTGTGGTATGGGACATGTGCATGTATGGCCCTACAAGCATGCAAGCCGATAGGATAACATAAAGTGGCACAGCATGTAACATCAGATAGAACAGGACCAAGAACAATGACATCTACCACAGTCTGTACACAGGCCAAGGTACATATTAACAATACATACACTGCCGACACTCACCATAAATACACAGACCTCAGTACTGTACACACAGCCACAGAATGTCCAGGTTATGTCATCAAATATTAAAAAGAGGTACAAGGACGCCAAAGAAAGGAATCCACAACAAGTAAAACGGCAAACAGGTCCACCACAAGAATAGAGTCACAATAAGGCTAAGACCACTGGAAAATGCAGGAAGCAATTTTAATCCACAACTGAGCGCTTTCACCAGAAACCTGGTATCATCAGAGTCAAAAAACAATTTGTACACACCCAGCATGTTCTTATATACAAATAGAAAAACCAATGAATCAATTATCATTCCTTAATTGATGAAACATCCTTAAAGGTAAACTAGGCAAAACCAAGAACATTTTTTAAAAAAACATGTATATAAACAAATGTAAAATGTACACAAAAGTAAATATAAATCAATTCATTGATCTAAAAATATAAATGTAAAAAATATATATATATATGTATATACTTCATAACTTAATAACAAACCTAACCTAGCTAGAAGTGTAAATCACAAAATGTAAAAAAATTTTTTGGATTAAATCTAAAATGTAAAAAGTATGCACATAATGGATTCAAAAGATAATAATAAATATAATAATGTTGTTCAGAATGTAAACAGAAATGTAACAAATTCAAATGCTAAAATGTTTCCTAACAAAGAGCTAGTCAGTATAGTTATAACAATACAACATAGACTTGTTGTTACTGCAACCATCAAAAGGATTATATATATATATATATATATATATATATATATATATATATATATAAAACTTTATATTAGACAGTCATCCAATAAATGAATTACAAATTAAATGAAATTAGATCTAAATTTTAACAAAGGTTTTAAGGAAATACTTCGTTGATCCCCGGATGTTTGGTAGCATTTAACCTAATCTGCCATTCCATTTCAGTGCAACAAGATTGTCAACATCCCCAAATGCATCAGATTTAATTTTGTCCACTACAAAAAATAAAATTTTTGAATTAAGTGACAAGTCCTACTATGTAAATAAAGGGCATTGTGTTCATCCTTTCTTCTAATGGAACCACAATGTTCCTAATTCTCTCTTTTAAACATCTTGTAGTCTTGCCTCGTAAAAAGCATCAGGCAGGTCATACACGATGCAACATATACACAAAACTTGGTGGTGCAGTTGCATCTCCCAGGACATGCAATAGAGCGTCCATAGCCTGCCACCATCAGGTTGGAACCAACTGCTATATATCTGCACCATTTGCAATTGCCACATTTGTTCATGGTTGATCTCAAATGGTGGTCACTTTTCTCTCTAGTATGTCCTTCAAATTGTTTCCCTACTAAAGATTATTACAGGGGCTTCACCCAAAATTGTTTTAAACTTTCACTTAAAAATAATCCCATAACATTTTACATTTGTACAAATTTCCAAAGAAATATCATTGTATTTCAAAATGAATTTTGGCCTTTCTTTATCTAAACCCACGTTATTGTCCTCACTATTCAACCCATATGAAACTAAGTCCTTAACCCCTGTTTTCAAAATTGGGGAGTACTTGCTTCTCCTCTTTTTATACACCTCTTTTTTTGTTCTAATTAGGAGTGCCAAAGGATAACCTCTCTCCAAGAAGAATCCAATAAGTGTATAAATTTCTTTCTTAAAATCCTCGTCATCACTGGTCAACCTAGAAATGCGAACCATCTGACCTTTGACCAAAGGTATTTAATTCCAGATTTAGGAACAACATTTTGTCTTACAACAGATTTCTGGACGATCTACTTATACTATGGAAGGGTGATGAGGACAATGTCAGGGAATTCATGGATTACATTAACAGCTGTTCTGGATTCCTTAAATTTACCTATAATTGGAATGGGGATCATGCCAATTTTTTGGACATCAGGATTTCTAAGAGAGAAATGGAATTTGCCAGTAACATCTATAGGAAACCCTGTTATGCAAATTCCATGTTGCATTATACCAGTTGCCATCCCATGCACCAGAGGAGGGGTTTGGTCAAAGGTCAGATGGTTCGCATTTCTAGGTTGACCAGTGATGACGAGGATTTTAAGAAAGAAATTTATACACTTATTGGATTCTTCTTGGAGAGAGGTTATCCTTTGGCACTCCTAATTAGAACAAAAAAAGAGGTGTATAAAAAGAGGAGAAGCAAGTACTCCCCAATTTTGAAAACAGGGGTTAAGGACTTAGTTTCATATGGGTTGAATAGTGAGGACAATAACGTGGGTTTAGATAAAGAAAGGCCAAAATTCATTTTGAAATACAATGATATTTCTTTGGAAATTTGTACAAATGTAAAAATGTTATGGGATTATTTTTTAAGTGAAAGTTTAAAAACAATTTTGGGTGAAGCCCCTGTAATAATCTTTAGTAGGGGAAACAATTTGAAGGACATACTAGAGAGAAAAAGTGACCACCATTTGAGATCAACCATGAACAAATGTGGCAATTGCAAATGGTGCAGATATATAGCAGTTGGTTCCAACCTGATGGTGGCAGGCTATGGACGTTCTATTGCATGTCCTGGGAGATGCAACTGCACCACCAAGTTTTGTGTATATGTTGCATCGTGTATGACCTCCGATGCTTTTTACGTAGGGAAGACTACAAGATGTTTAAAAGAGAGAATTAGGGAACATTGTGGTTCCATTAGAAGAAAGGATGAACACAATGCCCTTTATTTACATAGTAGGACTTGTCACAATTCAAAAAATTTTTATTTTTTGTAGTGGACAAAATTAAATCTGATGCATTTGGGGATGTTGACAATCTTGTTGCACTCCGTGAAATGGAATGGCAGATTAGGTTAAATGCTACCAAACATCCGGGGATCAACGAAAGTATTTCCTTAAAACCTTTGTTAAAATTTAGATCTAATTTCATTTAATTTGTAATTCATTTATTGGATGACTGTCTAATATAAAGTTTTATATATATATATATATATATATATATATATATATATATATATATATATATATATATATATAATCCTTTTGATGGTTGCAGTAACAACAAGTCTATGTTGTATTGTTATAACTATACTGACTAGCTCTTTGTTAGGAAACATTTTAGCATTTGAATTTGTTACATTTCTGTTTACATTCTGAACAACATTATTATATTTATTATTATCTTTTGAATCCATTATGTGCATACTTTTTACATTTTAGATTTAATCCAAAACATTTTTTTACATTTTGTGATTTACACTTCTAGCTAGGTTAGGTTTGTTATTAAGTTATGAAGTATATACATATATATATATATTTTTTACATTTATATTTTTAGATTTTTAGATCAATGAATTGATTTATATTTACTTTTGTGTACATTTTACATTTGTTTATATACATGTTTTTAAAAATGTTCTTGGTTTTGCCTAGTTTACCTTTAAGGATGTTTCATCAATTAAGGAATGATAATTGATTCATTGGTTTTTCTATTTGTATATAAGAACATGCTGGGTGTGTACAAATTGTTTTTTGACTCTGATGATACCAGGTTTCTGGTGAAAGCGCTCAGTTGTGGATTAAAATTGCTTCCTGCATTTTCCAGTGGTCTTAGCCTTATTGTGACTCTATTCTTGTGGTGGACCTGTTTGCCGTTTTATGTCATCAAATATAATTACGTGTAGCAGTCTGATATCTCACTGGCTTGTTATCAGATATGATGTCACTAATTATGGTGTACAGTACATATGCACGCCTTACTGCATGACATATGTACAAAGGTTGACAGGGTTGTGGCTGGAGGCACATACACAAGGCCAATATTGACATGTTGCTGTGATAACCTCATACATTTACTGTTGTAACACGGTTTGTTGCACCATATGTCCTATGAGTGATATGAAGTCAGTAACTCCACAGCTGTCACCATCAACAGACTGCAATCCTCATACTACCTTCTGCAGTTCACAGATAGGTGCTCTGTGGGTAACACCTGAAACAAAAGGCACCACACACTGGCCAGTCTGCAGATGGCCCTACAGATGGGTGTTCCCTCATAAACATAGCACTGACATGGCAGGTATGAATACATGTAGGGCAGCCATATCCACACGCACCCTGTTAAACCAACATTACCCCAAATGCGGTATAGTAGCACTTACATTCTGTAGTCAGGTCAGGCACATCCCTCTCCTGTGTGTTGGCCTATTTCCACAGTATATGTTGTTAGATGTAAACCCCAATCCATCTGAGATGCTGTTTACCAAACAACAGATCGAGTTCTTGCTCACAGTGAATGAAAGGCCCAACACCAACATGATATTTCTAGATATTGGTGTGTGTTTCTATGCAAATGGCTATGGGAATGTTACTAAAGCTGTTCCAAATGCAATCAGCTTGACGAGGGCTGCAATTCATGCAAAGGCCATCAGCTGATCCTGAGCATCACTTAAAATGCACATGCTGCTGCCTAAGCAAAGCAGGTGTACATCTCCACATCCTCCAGAGAGGGAGTGAGAGAGGCAGACAAAGGCACAGAAAAGCCAGGAAGGGGTGGGAGAGTAAAACGTAAGCATGTTGTGTCATACACCTACCAGTACAGGGTAATAAATCCCTGATGACTATGTAGTGCTATCACATGTCCATGCAGTTACTGGATGCGCCACATAGATTACATGTTGGGAAGCCCTCAGAATGTATATGTGATGGTGAGTGACATCTCTAACAGGGATACAGTAGCTGTGTGGTAGGTGTAGTACACGTGCCTGTCCGCATTAACAGGTGTCAGAGTGAACACAGCCACACTCTCACAGGGATGCACACACATTGCCACACTTGGCAGGGCCAGGATTGCCACAACACAGTACTGTGCAGGTATCACATGCACCATAGGGGTCATAAGAAGTTTATATGTGCAAAGGGTATGTGGAGGTGTCTGACATCAGACAGCATGCTTCAGTATGCCAATGGGGGTTGTAGTGAATGTGAATGTGGTCATACGCATCATACACCACACACATACAGACACGGTTGCCAGTACTGACATGCATGGGTGCACTTCTTCACAGCTGTGTTGTGGCCGATGGTGCCAGATGGCTATACAAGGCTAGGTAATGGGTATACCTTGGCATCAGGCCACATGACAATGGTCTGCATTGTGGCTCAGGGGTGTAGTGTCTGGAGTTGCCCACACAGGTGGGTATTGTATTTACCATCCAGTCACCTGGGTGACTATTGCATGTGGCCAACGCTGTGCATTGCTTGCCATGTATGTGTTCCTTAGTCCATGATATGGACAGTGTCTGGGATGTGCACACCTCCCACGTGCATGTGCAGTGACATGTGCAACTGTACCTGGGGTGTCTGGCCAATGTTGAGTACACAGCCTGTTATCATCAGATGTGCCAGTCCTGGGGACTCTTAATGGACAGCAGGTTGACCCTGCACCTACATTGATAGCATGATACCGGTATTCCCTGGGGTCAGTGGCATCTGTCCATACAGAGCTTGTGTTTCAGGCATGGTATGTCCTTTGTGGGTCACATTTGATGCCACCACAGGTGTTGCAGGTGTCCAGTGGGGAACATGGGGGAGGTGCACTACTGGCATGTACATGCCTATTGGACTGATGGACAGGGTGCCATGTCCTCTGTAGCCCACTGCAATCACACCATGGTTACTATCAGTGGGCAATATGCAGGGTACTACCAACATAGCAGCTGTTGACTAGGCAAGTGTGTGTGTATGAGACATGGGTTGACAGTGTTCCCTGGGTAATACAAGAGTTGCTAATGTTGTTCAGCTGGCATTGATGTCACATTTAGGGGTGTGGATTTGCACCCCAGCCTCATGGATATTTCACATCTGTCATCCTTGTATGGTGGACATTGTGATATATATTTCGCCAACCATATAAGAAGTTTGCAAACTATGCCATTATAGGACACACACACACACACACACACACACACACACACACACACACACACACACACACACACACACACACACACACACACACCTGTCATGTAGAACTCCTACCTAACTAGTATATCACACTACATCACTACACCATTATAGTATGCACCATGGAGATTACTGGAGTACTCCTTCCCCAAAGGTGTATTTCACAGTGAATGACATCAGCAGGATTGCCAAAGTAGGGCATTTGAATTGTACTGAGTGTGACTAGCCTAAAATGCATTGCTACCTAGACAGACATAGAAACACACACAAAACTTCTACAACTACCATGTGTGGGAATAGAACCCCTACCAGAGTTCTATATCACACTACAGCATGATGCTGTTATAGGACGCACCACGAGGATTGCTGAAGTGCTTCTTCTCCAAAGGTGTATTTCACAGTGAATGACATCAGCAGGATTGCCAGAGTAGGGCATTTGAATTGTACTGAGTGTGACTAGCCTAAAATGCATTACTCCCTACACAGACGTAGAAACACACACAAAACATCCACAACTGCCATGTGTGGGAATATAACCCCTACCAGAGTTCTATATCACACTACAGCATAATGCTGCTATAGGATGCACCACAGGGATTGCTGGAGTGCCCCTTCCCAAAGGTGTATTTCACAGTGAATGACATCAGCAGGATTGCCAAAGTAGGGCATTTGAATTGTACTGAATGTGACTAGTCTAAAATGCATTGTTCCCTACACAGACATAGAAACACACACAACACATCCACAACTGCCATGTGTGGGAATAGAACCCCTACCAGAGTTCTATATCACACTACAGCATGATGCTATTATAGGATGCACCATGGGGATTGCTGGAGTGCCCCTTCTCCAAAGGTGTATTTCACAGTGAATGACATCAGCAGGATTGCCAAAGTAGGGCATTTGAATTGTACTGAGTGTGACTAGCCTAAAATGCATTGCTCTCTACACACACACACACACACACACACACACACACACACACACACACACACACACACACACACACACACACACACACACACATAATTGCCAAGTCTGGGATTAGAATTCTTTCCTAACTATTTTATCACACTACAGCAGTACGCAGTTATGGGACACGCTATGGAGATTACTGGGCTACAACCTTCCCGCAGGTGTATTTCAAGGTGGATGACATCAGCAGCCTTGCCAAAGTAGGGCATTTGAATTGTAGGGAGTGAGAGTAGCCTTAAAGGCATTGCCATCTACACAGACAGGGACAGACACACACACACGGACACACACAGACACACACCACACACACACACACACACACACACACACACACACACACACACAATTGCCAAGTCTGGTATTAAAACTCCTACCTAACTATTTTATCACACCACAGCAGTACGCAGTTATGGGATGTGCTAAGGAGATTACTGGGCTACAACCTTACCAGAGGTGTATTTCAAGGTGGATGACATCAGCAGACTTGCCAAAGTAGGGCATTTGAATTGTAGGGAGTGTGAGTAGCCAGAAAGGCATTGCTCTCTACACACACACACACACACACACACACACACACACACACACACACACACACACACACACACACACACAAATAGCCAAGTCTGGGATTAGAACTCCTACCTAACTATTTTATCACACTACAGCAGTCCACAGTTATGGGACATGCTATGGAGATTATTGGGCTACAACCTTCCCAGAGGTGTATTTCTAGGTGGATGACATCAGCAGCCTTGCCAATGTAGGGTATTTGAATTGTAGGGAGTGTGACTACCCTAAAAAGCATTGCTCTCTACACTGACACAGACAGACAGACACAGACACACACACACTCACACACAGATGTCATGTCTGGGACTGGAACTCCTACCTAACTAGTTTATCACACTACAGCAGTAAACAGTTATAGGAAGTACCTAGGAGATTACTGGGCTACAACTTCCCCAAAGGTGTATTTCATAGTGGATGACCTCAGCAGGTTTGTCATAGTAGGCCTATGGGGAGGGCAGTGTGTGTGCAAGGGTCATAACCCATTCATCTAGAAACTGACACACCACATGCGGGCACACACAGGGTCATATTTCACAGGTACGTGTATACAGCTGCTAGATGACTACTTCCTTGTACAGTTATGTTGCACAGCTAGCACTTGCACTTGTACGACATAGTATGTAATGCTGACAGATACTGGTGGCTAGTGACATTTCAACCTCATGTGGTTGTGGCCTTTTGGCTGTGTGCTGGGTAGGACAGGCCTGGATGGCTCCTTGTCACAGTCACCCTCTTGCACACATCTATGTACATCTACCTTTGGCTTATTATAGCGTGTTGACCTTAGATATATGTCTGTATTCCTATCCACTGTGTGTGCAACGCATGAGTGGTGCATACTAAGGAGTATCTGTACTAACATCTGTGACTGCCAGATATGTCTGGTCCACTGATATTTGCAGACATGGCCTTCATTTGTTTAAGTGTGTGAGCATGCCCAGTATGCCCATCTGTATTGAATGTGTGGATGGAGTCCAGGTAGTTTGTACTGCAGTGCAGACATTTGTGTTGTACACCTACAGGTAGCATACTGTTTCTGCAGGGTATCCGTCAATCATTTGGCAATATGAGGACAAACTGTCAAGGGATAGTGTATACTGTAAGTGATTGTGTCTGTGCTGCTTCAGCATCATGGTACTGCTGTTAGCAGAGATATTCAGACACATACTGTTATACACAGTGATGTTTTCTGTCCTCGTGTACTGTCAGGTGGACATTATTGCTCACAGTGCTGTCTTGGGGGACAAGGGTGACTCCAGCTGTGTCTGGTATTGTTGGCAGACACCTACATATTCATGGTAAGTTATTCCATTCTGGCGGGGGAGCTGCAGACACTTGGTGCTGGGTTTGTGTATCCGGTTCAGCACGTTGGTACAGTAATGGCAGAGGATCCCATACTTGTACGCCCATCAGCATGACAGTATGGGCTTATCTTGCTGTGGCAATGCCTCACAGCTGTACAGATTTGCACAGGTCATCCAGGGGCAGGGGCCATGGGTCAGGACATATACCCTATTGTGGTGTACGGGCAGGTGTGTAGCCACCCATGTATGTGTATGCAGCCAGGGATAGTGTGTGCACACAGCTTGGTGTCGGACACTGCACATTCAATGCTGCACATGCTTCATTCAGAGGCCATAGCACAGCCTTTGTTTGTGTTTGTCTACACTTGTCCTGCTGGCTGTTACTGTTGTTGGGTATGTGAACCTCCCTGACTGGCATGTGTGAGTCACTTACCTTGTGGGTGTCCCAGTATTGAAGGTGGTGCTGCAGGGCTGCCTATGTTGGATGCACATAGTACACTCCCTACACATGGTTGAGCACAGGTAGTGTCATGTTTGGCATCCCTTTTACTGTATGTGAGAGTCAGAGAGAGGTGTTATTCCCTGGGTCCCTCCTGTGTCAGTGTATGTGCTATGCGTTGCCTCTTTGCCAAGGCCAGGGCATATTGGGCACGCCTCCTTCTGCCTACTGGGGTAGGCTCAGGTTATTCCTCCTTTGAGTCACTCTGTGCCTGTGCAGGCCATGGCAATAGTGGGGGGCTGTGTGGCCCTGCCCCGTGCTGTTCCTGCTGCATCTGTTTCCACAGGATCATATTGTGTAGCATGGCACATACAAGGACAATTTGGGTACATGTAGCTGGTGAGTACTGCAAGACTCCACCGGATGTGTCCAGACACATGGAACCGTGACTTGAGCATCCCAAACACGTGCTCTACTATAATTCTGGTGTGTGCGTGTGCCTCATTATAAAGTTCTTGTTTGGGTGTGTGTGCATTTCTGATGGGTGTCATCAGCCACGGCTCCAGTGCATATCCAGCATCCCCCTCTAGGTGACCGTGAGGGATGTCCCCATTGGCAAATCTCTGGTACAGCTGCATCAGATGCCAGATGTGGGAATCGTGATAGCTTCCAGGGCAGCCAGCACACACATTCATTATTATGCCCTGGGCATCGCACATGACCTGGCAGTTGATGGAGGGGAAGCCTTTGCGGTTGATGTAGACCCTACCCCACTCTCTGGGTGGTGTTTTGATGCATATGTGCATGCAGTCTATAGCACCCAATAACTCACAGTATTCTGCTATTTGGTGGAACAGTTGCATAATGCCGGCCAACGCCTCACGGGTGTTGGGGAAATATACGTGCTCACCAGCATGCTGACATGGCATCCAGGAACTGGTGGAGTACCCTGGATGCTGATGCCTGTGAGATCCCCATCATATCCGCAGTTGGCCTTTGGAAGGTACCTGTAGGTAGTATTCTTAGGCCGTACACATACCTTGGTATCCACTGGGATGGGTTCCCCTCTGTTACTTCTGTGTGTCAGGCATGGCCGGCACAGCTCAACAATTTGCTGTAGGAAGTTCCTGTCCACCCTATAGTGCTCCACTATCTCCAGCTCATGTAGCCCCTGGTAGGTTACCCTGGGTCTGTACACTCTTCTCCATCTCCTCACTGTGGGTTGCTCGACAGCATTCACATCCTTACCACCCTCAGCCTCTTCCACAAGTTGTTGTATGATTAGCTATTGCAGCCCTTATCATTTTATTGTTTTGATTGTTAAAAGTTCCCCGCTTGTATACACCGGTGGTGTAGAGTGTGGGAAAAACCAGAGGGGAAGGTGACTGCATAGTTTATAGTAGTGTTCTGGGCTGGGCTGGTCTGCTGCCTGTGTAATTGGCTGATTCTGATACATTTCACCTGCCAGCTATGCTAGTTCTCCTAGATTACCTTCATACTACTGTTTTACCTTCCCATTGCCTTCCTGTTTAAGCCCAGGAGCGTGCCGCGCAAACACAGTGCTCAAATATGCACAGAGCTCCTATTTCCTGATTTAACTTTTTTTTTTCCTTTAAAACCCGGTGCGCTGCATGCACACCCGCTTAGCAATGTAAAAAGTGCTAGACAGACTTGGACACACCCCCTTGCTCAGCTGTGCTTAGCTAGGAGCAAACCTGAGCCACAGGGCACCAATCCGCTTACAGTATGCCTGTCACCCCCCCCCCATGATGTCAGCTGACTCCCAGGCTTGAACCAAGCTATTCCTACTCTTGCACTGTTGGGACCTGACTAGCATGCTGGGGAAAACTGGGATTCGCTATAATTCCCCTCATTTGCATAGGATTGCCTGCTAATGCATAGTTACATGTCTCACACTAAGCCTCCCCCCTTAGCAACCACTACTCACTGGCCATGTTGCCTTCTGGCTGCCATTGTCTTTCATGGCAGAATAGTGATTTTAGTTAGAATGCTTATTTTAAGTTTATTTTATTACCCCCCGATCCCGTTTGCGTGCTGCTGCCCTACACTTAAACAGCCGAGATCAGCTAAAAAAAATAAAAGTTGATTTTTTTTTAATTTTTTAAGCTGTTTGCAATGCCAATGGCCTTATACTTGGCCATTGGCATGCTTCCTGACTGATATGCAGCCTTTATTTGGGCTGTCACAGCTCCGTTTTGGATTTTGCAGAAATGTACTCGGTTACTAACCAAGTGCATTTCTACAAATTACACTAGTCCTGCACGACTGATTTCAAGCTTCCTGGACTGCAAATTCACCTCATTTGCATGGATTTCTCCTGCAAATGGGGTGATTTGCATACAGGGGCTTAGTCCGTGCAGGACTAGTGCAGGAGTGCTCATGCACGCCCCTGCAGGCTGCTCCTGGATCGCACGGCAGACATATTGCCTGCTAGAGCTCCTGCACTAATCCTGCACTCCATGCAAGGCATGCAGAATCTGGGGGATAGTGTAGGCATTAATGAATCTTGCCTTAGTAGACAATATGCAGTCAAATAAACAGCTATATGTATATTTATATACATATAGATATATATATACATTATGTTTATTATGATCAACTCTGTAAAACAGTTTAATTTGTTATTGTACTCTGTAGCTATCTAACAATATAATAAAAAGTGAAAAGGGTATTCTTTTCTACTGTTTTAATTTAAGAAAATATAAGTACAAACATGGAATGCAACTATCAGACTAGCCTCTGATAATTGCTTTTCATAATGATTATATATTTCATAAAGTTAATGTTTGTTTTTGTCTAAACATTACTACTGTGCATTTTCTCAAACCTGTTTGACCAGACTGTAGATGCTGTCTGAACTGCCAACCTCTCAACCTTTAAGAGCAAGAAATCAGGGAAAGCCAAAAATAAAGGAAGGACAAAGGCCCAAAATCATAAACAGATTTTGAACATTTCTCTTATAAACTTAGAAAACTGCTAGGATAACACGTGTTGTGTTAGCATTCATTTTCTGAAACATATGAAGTCTGAAACTCAAATGTATGTCATTATTTAGTGACTTCAATCTTCAATTAATCTGGAGATTCTTCAAAAGTCTGGACAATTGAGAGGTATATACTATATTTTTGACACTCAGGAGTATAGAAGCTCTGAAGGTCATGGGAGTTAGGGAGCGATCATGAAATTTAGGGGTCAGCCAGGGAGAGTGGAGGTATAGGTAAGGGAGCAAGGAGTCCAGCTGAGAACTGGGTCAGAGTTTTAGGGTTAGAGTTTAAGCCTTATCTGGAACATGACCAAACACCAGTTAGATGATGTTATGATCATTGATAAACTAGATAGGATATTAAATTCTCCATTGCCTGTTTCAAATGAATTGAAAATTGTGTTAAGCATTTACACAAAGTAAAGTATCAGAAAACAAACTGATAATGGTCAGTTTTCCTCCATGGGGGGACAAACATAAAGACAGCTCCACAATTTTAATTGATTAACATGCTACTAAAAAGGGTAAGCACTATTTTCCAAATATAACTTGCAACTTGTACGGGGTTTGCAAGTTGTTCATAACTGCAGAGCAAGCAGCATGACACAATCAGGAAGACGAAGGGAACAAACTTTACATATGGCTCACCAAAAGATGCTGCTGTTTGTACACTCTGTTCCCATATCTAAATGTAGTGTTTTTGCAGCAGTTCTAGATGGGGACAGTCTAGTAGCTTGTTCTTTCAAAACTGCATTAAGATGCCTCCTACTGGACAGAAAATTTGAACAAAAACAGGAACTCCATTTTCATCTTTATTTGTCATAACCAGACTTTGTCAGTTTCGCTATTTCTCTGAGTGAGGAACTTAGTGTACATGTCCTCTTTAGTTGAGATGTTTACTGAAGCTTTTGCTTCTACTTATTCACTGCTTATAGATTTGATAAACAGAAGCATCAAGCTTCAAACCCATGTCATTCTCTTGTATGAGAAGTTTCACTGACAAAGTATACACAACCATGTGCTACAGAATATTTTCTAAAATGCTGCTGTGTCTTTCCTATTGACCGATTGGTGTGTAGCACAGAAAGGCATATGATCCCCTGTAGGTCAGCAGTTATTCCTAAAAATGATGTCAATCATTTTTATAGAAACTTACATCCTAGAATAACAACATAATCAGTTTAATGGCCTTACCCTATTTTTAACATGAGATGTTTGGTTAGATGTGTATACTGAATAATTGTCATTCAATGCTAAATATTCCAAACTGTATTTGGCTGTGAAAATAATGAATAACTACTTATCTTTGGCATAATGGTTAAGGTCTTCACTTCAGAGACACAATGTTCATGGTTTGATTCTAACCTTGGATTATTGACTACGCTTAAAATGACACTTCAAGGCAGTTAGCCTCGTATTCACCTATGAACCTAATAAAACAGTTGTGCTCTTGATGTAGTAGGAAAGTGAAAAAGTCACAACAGATAAATCACTGAATTCAAATAAAATACATCTCACATTTATAAAGGAGTAAAGTGAGACTTTTAAAAAATACCATATGCAATATTTAAAGAAATTATAGTGGCATACACTCAATAAATCTAATAGCTGAATCCAAGATAGAATAGTATGTAGAAGGCAAGCTTTTGACAAACAAACCCATCCCTATTCCTCTACTCAGTTTCATACAGACTCTGAGTCCTACATACAAGGAGATCACTGACCTCATCTTGATGGGACTGCTGCATATCCACAAGTCAAGGTCCGCTCGAGTAACCCGCATGCTCGGCCTCAACCTGGTCTGTGACATCAACAAGACTTGTTGGCGGGACAGATTTATGTCCCAGAAAACTCCCCCATCTATGGAATAGACTCCCTCGCCACATCAAGCAGAGTACCTCTTTACCCGTTTTTAAGTGCAACCTGGATAACTGGATGGGAAACAGAAAATATACCCCTGGGATTCCACCCGTGTCCCTGCTGGACAGGGGCATCAGATGCTGATTTGTCTAAACATGGGCTGAACTCTTGGCTAGGCTTATAAGGGCCTCAAGGTCAATAGCTTAGTAACCTCCTATGATCCTATGATTAAGTTAAATGGATGTTATGGGACAGCAATTAAATGTGACTCACCTGGACTTCAGCATTTAAAATTGCCATATGTAAAGTACCTGCAAATAATTCAGTAGTTAGAAAATCAACAAAGAATGATTAAATTGCTTAGAAAGCCGATGATGCAAAATGTTTATATTGACTATGGTTGTAATTATTGACAGGGAGATGGCCAATAAAGGACTGGTGCTAAAATGTCAAAGATGGCATCACAGAGAGGTGGAAGATAATCAAAAACATGAAACAGGGTACACATGTCTTTTTCACAGATTAATCAAAAACATGAAATAGGGTACACATACCAGCAGGAAGGCATACAGCTCGGTTATAAATGACTTCTCTCATGTTAACTCTTCAAGACTTTCTGTACTATAGACAAAAGACATGCCACACTGCTCACTGACATTTGAAAGCATAACCTCATAATGACTTATGATGGTCTTCCAGTCCACAGACCAAATAAATATGGGTTCCTTTAATTCAAATGTTTTGAAGTTTCACTCAAGTTTGATTGTCACATATTGCATATTCTACACATATGCTGAACAGCATATCTTACCTTCCCTTGATGAAGGGTTGAGTGCATGGGTTACAGAAGTGCTCACAGCACTCAGTATGGAGTACATCTCATATCTGAGTTCTAAAACTCATTGGTGCAACATGAAGAAGCCAATTGTATATGCTGACAATGACATTTTAAAGTATATATTCTTAATTATTAGAGAAAGTCTACAGTACACAAACAATATATGATTAACAGGATTCCACTGTGTTTTGCGTTTCCATTTTTAAGCTTGTCCATTTTTTAAAAATTGAATAAAAGGTTGAGTGAGACATTGGACTGAATAAAATGAATGACCATTTCTTGGCAAAAAAGTTATGATTCAGTGCAAAACAATGTATACAATTTGTCTAAAATTAAGTATGAAGTACTCCCCACCAAAGGCTGACTTGGTCACCAAGTAGAAAAGAGAGACTTATCCTATGGAGTTTTTCCCTAGTATAGACAGGAACATGAAAGCACTGTTTTGTTATAAGAACTATTAAGGCTTTGTTCTTCAAGCAGACCTTTGAAGCTTGCTATATAGACAACAACACTTAAATATTGAAATGTTAATATGATTTAATTATTTATTATGCTGTTTAATGGCATTTGTAGAATGGTATGTTGATGTCATTTGCAACTCATGATAAAACCTTTTATATAAAGTTTGTTTGAAAGTATACAGGTGGCCAAAAAGCAAGACAAAAGGATGCAGAAAGGACAACAGAATGTGTATTTATGGGAAAGTATCACAAGCAGAAGAAAGGCTACATTAGACAGTGCCACGCTACGTATGCAACATCTGATTTCTGCAGCACTGCATTCAGTTCGGCAGAAGCTAGAGCATAGCTCTGGAAGACGAAAGAGAGTCGACACAGTCCAATAAATGGCTACAAAATAGCTGAAAAAGTCATATCAAATAAACAATCTTCAGAAAGGCATCAAACAACAGATGAGGAGACCAGAAAATCCAGTCAGGGAAGTATGGTGAGCAGATGAACCTCTTTTCAATAAGTAGGGCATATTCTTTTTCTGTAGGCTACGTCTAGGGGTATACTTGTCATATACAATGATATTTTGAATCTGATATTCTTCCTCAGTCACATCTGAAAATGGACATTTTGTTACTTGTACCCAGACAGATAACCATGCAAACAAAAACATAAATAACTAAATAAGATAGTGGCATACATAGTGATAGATGCTCCGGGTAACGTTTTAGTCAGGATAGGGCATTAGCCTGTAACATGCAGCCCTGACTGTTTTTATATATACATAGAATTTTTCTTTAGCATTATTGCTAGCAGTGCACGCAGGCACCAAGTAATTGACAATACATTTGAAGATGGTCTGAAGAAGCTGTATTGTGCAAGCGCTTACCTACTGTGTACACTTATTAAACCTGATTCTTTTGGATATTATATGTATTGCTTTATTTGAACTGAGCTGTTTTCATTTGGGAAGAACTGCATGGTTGTTGCTGCTGTTATCATTTATATTGTTGCAATACATTTGAAGATGCCAAGGGTGAGCTCTTCATTTTTTTATGGTGAATATGACCAATCATGAAAACGTCAGTTCGAACAAAAGACTGCAGAGTTCAGTCAAATGGGACAGACTGCAGATGGAAACATCAGCAGATACAACACACTCATCATGTAGTGTTACATAGAAGCATTAGTACTGATGTCATGTTTGTTTCTTTACTGTATTGTGAGTTTCAGGTTATATTGCCTGCAAAGTATATTTAAATAATCATTTTGTTTATGATGGGGATTAAAAGTAAATACCAGGAGATTCAGCTTTCCCTGTAAGACAAGGCAGAAACTGGCATTCATGAATGTGGTCTGTGTCTACCAAAATAGGTTAAAATTTGTCAGTGTCACATGATGAAAGACAGAACCTTCTTGTCATAACTGGAATATATTAAAACATGTTATTTCATTCATTTTGGGATATGCGCATCCAACGTCTGGTGGCTTCCTTCTTTGCATTTGCAGTACCTCTTTGTCTGATGCCTGATAATTGTTTTAAACATCTAGCTCATCCAGTACCTAGGATTATTGAATACCCAGCACATCAGTCCCTATAACACTATCACTGTGGACGGATTACTGAATAACCAGCACATCAGTCCCTATAACACTATCACTGTGGATGGATTATTGAATACCCAGCACATCAGTCCCTATAACACTATCACTGTGGACGGATTACTGAATAACCAGCACATCAGTCCCGATAACACTATCTCTGTGGATGGATTACTGAATGCCCAGTATATTAGGCCCTATAACACTATCACTGCAGACAGATTACTGAATACCCAGCACATCAGTCCTTATAACACTATCACTATGGACAGATTACTGAATACCCAGCACATCAGTCCCTATAACACTATCACTGTGGATGTATTCCTGTATACCCAGCACATCAGGCACTATAAAACTATCACTTTGGATGGATTACTGAATACCCAGCACATCACTCCCTATAACACTATCACTGTGGACGGAATACCCAGCACATCAGTCCCTATAACAGTATCACTGTGTATGGATTACTGAATACCCAGTACATCAGTCCCTATAACATTATCACTGTGGATGGATTACCGAATACCCAACACATCAGACACTATAACACTATAACTGTGGATGGATTACTGAATACCCAGCACATCAGTCCCTATAACACTATCACTGTGGATGGATTACTGAATACCCAGCACATCAGTCCCTATAACACTATCACTGTGGAAGGATTACTGAATACCTAGTACATCAGGCACTATAACACTATCACTGTGGATGGATTACTGAATACCCAGCACATCACTCCCTATAACACTATCACTGTGGATGGATTAGTGAATACCCAGCACATCACTCCCTATAACACTATCACTGTGGATGGATTACTGAATACCCAGCACATCAGTCCCTATAACACTATCACTGCAGACGAATTACTAAATACCCAGCACATCAGTCCCTATAACACTATCACTGTGGAATGATTACTGAATACCCAGTGCATCAGTCCCTATGACACTATCACTGCAGACGAATTACTAAATACCCAGCACATCAGTCCCTATAACACTATCACTGTGGATGGATTACTGAATACCCAGCACATCAGTCCCTATAACACTATCACTGTTTACGATTACTGAATACCCAGCACATCGGTCCCTATAACACTATCACTGTGGATGGATTACTGAATACCCAGCACATCAGTCCCTATAACACTATCACTGTGGATGTATTACTGAATACCCAGTGCATCAGTCCCTATGACACTATCACTGCAGACGAATTACTAAATACCCAGCACATCAGTCCCTATAACACTATCACTGTGGATGGATTACTGAATACCCAGCACATCAGTCCCTATAACACTATCACTGTTTACGATTACTGAATACCCAGCACATCGGTCCCTATAACACTATCACTGTGGATGGATTACTGAATACCCAGCACATCAGTCCCTATAACACTATCACTGTGGATGTATTACTGAATACCCAGTGCATCAGTCCCTATGACACTATCACTGCAGACGAATTACTAAATACCCAGCACATCAGTCCCTATAACACTATCACTGTGTATGGATTACTGAATACCCAGCACATCAATCCCTATAACACTATCACTGTGGAAGGATTACTGAATACCCAGCACATCAGCCACTATAACACTATCATTGTGGATGGATTACTGAATACCAAGCAGATCAGTTCCTATAACACTATCACTGCAGATGGATTACTGAATACCCAGCACATCAGTCCCTATAACACTATCACTGTGGATGGATTACAGAATACCCAGCACATCAGTCCCTATAACACTATCACTGTGGACAGATTACTGAATACCCAGGACATCAGTCCCTATAACACTATCACTGTGGATGGATTACAGAATACCCAGCACATCAGTCCCTATAACACTATCACTGTGGACAGATTACTGAATACCCAGCACATCAGTCCCTATAACACTATCACTGTGGATGGATTACTGAATACCCAGCACATCGGTCCCTATAACACTATCACTGTGGATGGATTACTGAATACCCAGCACATCAGTCCCTATAACACTATCACTGTGGATGGATTACTGAATACCCAGCACATCAGTCCCTATAACACTATCACTGTGGATGGATTACTGAATACCCAGCACATCAGGCACTATAACACTATCACTGTGGACAGATTACTGAATACCCAGCACATCAGTCCCTATAACACTATCACTGTGGATGGATTACTGAATACCCAGCACATCGGTCCCTATAACACTATCACTGCAGACGAATTACTAAATACCCAGCACATCAGTCCCTATAACACTATCACTGTGGATGGATTATTGAATACCCAGCACATCAGTCCCTATAACACTATCACTGTGGATGTATTACAGAATACCCAGCACATCAGTCCTTATAACACTATCACTGTGGACAGATTACTGAATACCCAGCACATCAGTCCCTATAACACTATCACTGTGGATGGATTACAGAATACCCAGCACATCAGTCCTTATAACACTATCACTGTGGACAGATTACTGAATACCCAGCACATCACTCCCTATAACACTATCACTGTGGACGGATTACTGAATACCCAGCACATCAGTCCCTATAACACTATCACTGTTTACGATTACTGAATACCCAGCACATCGGTCCCTATAACACTATCACTGTGGATGGATTACTGAATACCCAGCACATCAGTCCCTATAACACTATCACTGTGGATGTATTACTGAATACCCAGTGCATCAGTCCCTATGACACTATCACTGCAGACGAATTACTAAATACCCAGCACATCAGTCCCTATAACACTATCACTGTGGATGGATTACTGAATACCCAGCACATCAGTCCCTATAACACTATCACTGTTTACGATTACTGAATACCCAGCACATCGGTCCCTATAACACTATCACTGTGGATGGATTACTGAATACCCAGCACATCAGTCCCTATAACACTATCACTGTGGATGTATTACTGAATACCCAGTGCATCAGTCCCTATGACACTATCACTGCAGACGAATTACTAAATACCCAGCACATCAGTCCCTATAACACTATCACTGTGTATGGATTACTGAATACCCAGCACATCAATCCCTATAACACTATCACTGTGGAAGGATTACTGAATACCCAGCACATCAGGTACTATAACACTATCATTGTGGACGGATTACTGAATACCCGGCAGATCAGTCCCTATAACACTATCACTGCAGATGGATTACTGAATACCCAGCACATCAGTCCCTATAACACTATCACTGTGGATGGATTACAGAATACCCAGCACATCAGTCCCTATAACACTATCACTGTGGACAGATTACTGAATACCCAGGACATCAGTCCCTATAACACTATCACTGTGGATGGATTACAGAATACCCAGCACATCAGTCCCTATAACACTATCACTGTGGACAGATTACTGAATACCCAGCACATCAGTCCCTATAACACTATCACTGTGGATGGATTACTGAATACCCAGCACATCGGTCCCTATAACACTATCACTGTGGACGGATTACTGAATACCCAGCACATCAGTCCCTATAACACTATCACTGTGGATGGATTACTGAATACCCAGCACATCAGTCCCTATAACACTATCACTGTGGATGGATTACTGAATACCCAGCACATCAGGCACTATAACACTATCACTGTGGACAGATTACTGAATACCCAGCACATCAGTCCCTATAACACTATCACTGTGGATGGATTACTGAATACCCAGCACATCGGTCCCTATAACACTATCACTGCAGACGAATTACTAAATACCCAGCACATCAGTCCCTATAACACTATCACTGTGGATGGATTATTGAATACCCAGCACATCAGTCCCTATAACACTATCACTGTGGATGTATTACAGAATACCCAGCACATCAGTCCTTATAACACTATCACTGTGGACAGATTACTGAATACCCAGCACATCAGTCCCTATAACACTATCACTGTGGATGGATTACAGAATACCCAGCACATCAGTCCTTATAACACTATCACTGTGGACAGATTACTGAATACCCAGCACATAACTCCCTATAACACTATCACTGTGGACGGATTACTGAATACCCAGCACATCAGTCCCTATAACACTATCACTGTGGATGGATTACAGAATACCCAGCACATCAGTCCTTATAACACTATCACTGTGGACAGATTACTGAATACCCAGCACATCACTCCCTATAACACTATCACTGTGGACAGATTACTGAATACCCAGCACATCAGTCCCTATAACACTATCACTGTGGACGGATTACTGAATACCCACCACATCAGTCCCTATAACACTATCACTGTGGACTGATTACTGAATACCCAGCACATCAATCCCTATAACACTATCACTGTGGACGGATTACTGAACAGATGACAAAAAACACTCAGAGCAGCCCATGGTACCTGATAAGATTCAGTAGCTCAGGTAGCAGGACTGACATATTTATACATTACCACCATACAACCAAATCTTTACTTTTTTCATTTTTGTTTTGTAAACAAGAAATATCTTTACTGAACTACTACTTATTATATAGGCAATCATATATTTATATAAATGAAAGCAAACCATATTGACATATTTTCAGTTGTAGACATTATACATTTCAGTTGCAGACATTATACATTACACATAATCTTTGAAATAGTCATTGTCAAGCGAATATTACATAGCTCATTTATTTCCTGCTTTAAACCTCATTTCTCCTCCAGAACATTACTCTGGATGTATTTTTCCCACAATTCTCATTTTTCCTATGTAATTTGCTCCTACCCTTTTCTAAAGATCACACTTCCAGTTCTTTTATCTCTAATGCTATATTCAGTACTTCTAGTATGGTTGATTTAGACTTTGATTTCCATTTCCACAGTGATAGTGTTATAGTGCCTGATGTGCTGGGTATTCAGTAATCCATCCACAGTCAGGGGCACAGGAAAATAATTTTCTTGGGTGGCGAAAGCCAGGGTACCTTTTTGGCTAGGCTTGTATAGGCCCTAGGGTCAATAGCCTAGTACCTACCTATGAACCTATTTTCTTGTAATTGCTTTCTTTTTTGGCAGCCACTAGAATTAAACTTAACAAGGCTTTATTATATCTAGGCAATTCCAATTATGTATTACAGCTCAAAAAATGATTTCCTTAGTAAAACCAATTTGATCACCCAGTGTTTCTAACAGAGTAGCCTGCAGAGAAGTCTGCCAACTCATTACACTCCCAAAAAATATGCTCCCAATAATCTCTTACCTCTCCATCACACTCCCAGCATTTGTAATCTACTTGAGGAAAAATTCTTTAGAATCTGCTTCAGTATAAAACTACCTAAACAAACACTTCCAAGCAAAAATGTTAAATCTTCTAGACTTTGTTGCATATTTGGGAGCCATACATACATCCTCCCATTGTTTCTTTGTGAACTGGTTATCCAGTCACTCTTCCCAATCCTTTCTAACCCCCTCTGATTGATTCCTATCATGCAATATTTATATGCCCTACGAATTATCCCTTTTTTAAATAGCAGCTTCTATTCTATATTCTGCTAAAAACTCTACCAGTGCTGGCTTTTCACTTAGGATCCACCTATTCCTTTCTCCTCACCTGTACACTGATATCAATCCTTGATAGAGAAGGCAATCTCTAGCCTGCATTCAAGGGAGCCCGCAGGATTTTTTCCAGGGGGGTGCAAACCCAGAGCCCCACCCACATAGCTCTCCCCACCCCCTGCCAACACAGCCCCGCCCAAGTCCACCCCAAGCCCCACCCACACATCCATTCCAGTGTCCCATTACTTGGCTATTTCTCCCCATTTGCCGTAGACACTGTTCAAATCTGTGGGCATACTGTTTTATGCTTTAGTTCTACAATGATTACAGGCAGTTGGATTTAATTTAAAACTTTTATTTCAAACATTATAGCCCAAACACTGAGACATTTACTAAACCTAAACAAAGCAATAGTCTTACAATGAAAACAGACTTGGCATTAAAGCTTCTCTACTTTTGAAACTCACATTCAATGAAACAGCATTGAAATCCATATTCAAAGAAAATGCATCTGGCCAGTGGCAGGTTATTTACCTTTGAACTGTTTTCAAGCAATAGGCTCTTTGCACACTGTTAGGGCCATGCAAGAGTTTTGATTTACCTGATTGTATTAATTATAATTTACAATTGAATTATATCCCTTGTATTATACAGCAACACTTGTTTGAGTGTCTCTGCCAGTAAAAGTAATCTGAATAATTCCACATTAAAGATATATGAAACTAATGAAGATGTTGCTAGAAAACAACTGTATATTTCAGTGTTTCATCTACAAATTCAGTGCCTGCTGCAGTCAAAGAATAAATTGCCTATGTTAAATTAAAAAATGGTAAGCTGGTATATTGCAATAGAAAATGGATGGCAAGCTGAAAAACAGGTTCATAGTTATTAGGCATCTCATCCAAAGGAGGACATCCTCAGGACTGCAGCATACGAATGTACATGCTGTAGGAATAGAACCTCAAGCCTCTACATTAAGATGCAAGTATTCTACTTGTGGTGCTACTAACATAGCTTTAAAACTTTATACCACAGTAGAGATACCATTTGCTAAACAAAACAGTTGCACATTGTAAATAGACTTGGCATGAGAAGCAGTAAACTTCACTTCCCTTAAAACTCACAGTTCCTTGAAAATGCACTTGAAAATAAATTCCACCTG
Organism: Protopterus annectens; assembly: GCF_019279795.1. Lineage (NCBI taxonomy): Eukaryota > Metazoa > Chordata > Ceratodontiformes > Protopteridae > Protopterus > Protopterus annectens. Next base: position 466,475,584 of record NC_056741.1, read on the forward strand.
CTAACTCTAGCTTGGGCATTTCACTTTCTCTCTCCCTCACAAACATACCATACCCCTCAAGGCCTCAACCTTAGTGCAAGAAATCTGGACAAAGCCTAAAATAAATAGGGACAGATTATAAATATGGCTCTCAAACTTAGAAAATTGCAAGAGTAACAGGATTTGTGTTAGTATGCATTTTTCTAAATAATATGACATCTAAAACTGAAATCTCATTATTTAGCAACTTCAATCCTTTTAGGAGGAATATGGGGCAAAATCTGGACATTCTGGAAAAAACCTGGGCAGCTGAGGGGTATGCTACCTCCCTCATACACACACACACACACACACACACACACACACACACACACACACACACACACACACACACACAAAATAATTCTGGTCAGACTTGAATTAGTTCTGGGAAGGTTGCACTGAACAGCACCGTGCTTGATCTGAAGTGGGTGAAATCCTGGTAGCCAGTGATAATAACTGATCTGCAGCTCAGCAATGTGGAGCATTAAAGCATTTTTAGCAGAGCATTGTTTCATCACTACCTATTGTGTTTGCACGTAAGCTGTAGTTATTTCAAACATTTGCCTTTCTTGATTACTACAGAGTACATTTACCCACCAGAGCTATTGTATTTTGACTTCAGTGTGGAGCTTACCTAGTTGTTGCAGGGCTTGGCTTTTAAGTAAGGTAGCAATGCTTATTTACCATATACCATTAAAGCCACCCAACTAAGTGTACTAACACACAGACACTGCTATAAGACACTGGTCTCCAATAAAATGTAATGAGCTTCTGAAAATACTGTAATCCTGTCCTTTTATTACAAATACTGTCATATGCATTTCAATACCCAAGACTTATACATTATCTAGTTATGTAAATATTCTCTGCATGGCAACAACGAAAAGGCTTTCAATGCTGGTAATTCTTTAACAATATGCTTACTAAAGCTTACTTGCATCTTACAATCTCCGACAAGCTTACCTGATGTTCATTAAACCATGGCTACTTAAACAGAGCAACAGGGCACTGTGACAGCATGCAGTTCCTGAATAATAAGAAGCTTAAATCAACAGTATAAAAATCTGATAGAAAACCAGAACATTCTGCAAAATCAAGGACAGATGAAAAGCCACGGTCGATTTGTGATCTACCTTGGATGGGGAATGCTCTGCACACTTACACTCGCGTAACTGCTCCTTGCCTTCCTTGGACACATCCAGAGCCACTACAATGGAGGGTGGGGTGAAATAAGTATGTCATAATTTGAAATGTCTCTGGCTGACAGTGATGGCTCTAACACTCATACCTCTCAACATCAAGGCAGCAACAAGCGTAAAGGACTGCCACCAGTTCCGTAGTAAGAAAACAGTTTATTCCAAATATTCCAAACCACAAAACACGATTTCATTTCATTTATGAAATACGTGTTTGAATATTTGGAATAAACTGTTTTCTACTCTGAACTGGTGGCAGTCCTTACGCTGTGATGTTTTGAAGTTATATAGCAGTGACTGTCTTTTGACTCATACCTCTCAACTTCAGAGCAAGAAATCTGGACAAAGCCATACATAGAACTAGAAGTGGGACACAGGCCCAAAAATAAGGCCAGATTTTAAATACTGCATTATTAACTTAGATAATAGAACAGTAGTAGATCTTGCATTAGTAAATTTTCTGAAGGGTATAAAATCTGAAACTCAAATGTCTGCCATTATTTTCTAACTTCAATCTTTAATAACTTGCCACTAATTAGTCAGAAAACCACAAGTTTATGAAAACGGACCAAAATGTGATGCAAAAATACCTGTCAAAAAAGGGACACCTTTTTAGTATTAACATTGTTAACTTGAGCAGCTAACAAAATAAGAGCATCTACATGCATTTCTGAAATAAAAGTAATCTATAACTCTGATCATTAGTTATATACAATTGTAAACCCTCCACATTCTTCCAAAATTGCCATTTTGGAGGAGGGATTATTAGGGGAGAGCAACTTTTGAGCCAAAATTGGGGACAATTGAGAGGTTTGGATATTCCTAATCTACAGTGATTTGCACGTACCTCAACCTCTTAATGCAGGAAATCTGGACAAGGCCAAATATATTGGGGGAACATACAAACACTACTAAAAATTGCTCTTGTATAAACTTAAGACAGTCTTGCATTAGCATGCATTTTTCTGAAGGTTATGACGTCTGAAACTATGTGTCATTTAGTGACTTCATTCCTAAATGATTTGCTAGAAAACCACAAATTTTATGAGGAACAAACCAAAAATAAGAAGCAAATATCTGTTCATTCTGCAAAGATATGGACAACTGAGAGGTATAGTTCAATCAGGGCTGTCTGAGTTTTCTACCCCCCCCTTCACAAAATCATGGTCGAATGGAGCCTCCCTTGCAGCCATTCCAATGTCCCATTCCTTGGTTATTTTGCCCCATTTACCATAAACACTGTAATGTGCATACTGCTTTACTTCTGATGATTTAGGATTTCATTTGAACATTTTATTTTGCATTTTACAGCACAAACCCTAATACATATCTGTTAAACAAAGCAATGCAGCAGTCTCACAATGAAAATAGACTAACATTAAAACTTCACTGCCCTTGAAACTCACATGCATTGAAACAGCATTGAAACCCACATTCAAAGAAAATACATTTTGCCAGTGGCAGATAAATATTAACTCTGGGCTGTCTTCAAAATCATAGGCCCCTCGAACATAACATACACATGCTCTTTGATACACCTTCCTGACTGTATTACATTATATTCCTTGTACAATACAGTACAGTTGTTAGAGGACATTTCAAAATTATTGTTTTGAACATTTTTCCAGTAAACAATGAAACAAAATGCATACACCACTGACAAAACTGCCCAATTCAGAACATTTCCATCATAAAAAGTCTACTTAACCTTCTATAGTCCACCAGTATCAGTAAAAATATGCACAATCTCTGTAAAATCCACATTAAAGAAATTTGTAACTAATAAAGAGGTTGCTGCTTTATATGTCATTGTTTAATCTACAAATAAAGTGCCTGTTACCCTTGAAGAATAAACTGCCTTTGTTGCATGCAATAAAAAAATGATAAGCTAGTAATACTGCAATAGGGAATGGATAGCAAACTGATAACAGGTTCATAGTTACTAGGTATCTTTACCAAAAGGACTGCAGCATCCATCCCCTTTACAACACAGTACAGCATCAGCAATGCATCTACCTACTGTGGGAGTAGAACCCACAGCCTTCAGCATCAAAAGCAAGGACACTATCTGTTGTGCTATTAACAATGCAAGCAGACTAAACATAAGCAGCACTAAACTTTTGCTTCCCTGCAGCTCTCAGCTCATAAAATCTACTCGACACTCAGCTGTATCTCTGAACTTTGCAGCACAAGAAATCTGGAAAAAGCCAAAATTTATTGGGGGGGGGGGGGGAAAAGGCCAAAAACAAGGGACACATTTTAAACATTGCTTGTATAATGTTGGAAAGTTGCTAGAATAAAATGCTGCGTTACCACCATACATTTCACTGCCATGTCTTGAACCCAGAGGACCCTGTGCAAAACAGTCAGAGCAACATACCACTACGCCAAATCAGCTGTTTTGTGAAACAGGAAGACTGAAACTTAAATGGCTACCATTTAGTGAATTCAGTTCTCACCATAGCACAGCTGTCAACCTCTTAGCACAAAATACCTGAACAAAGCCAATAATGGGAGAATACAACCCCAAACATTCAGTGAATTCAGTTCTCACCATAGCTCTCAACCTCTTAGCAAAAACACCCGGATAAAGCCAGTAATGGGGGAATATAGCTCCCAAACATATTCAGTGAATTCAGTTCTTACCGTAGCTCTCAACCTTAGCACAAAACCTGGATGAAGCCAATAAATACCTGAACAAAGCCAATACTGGGTGAATACAGCCCCAAACATATTCAGTGAATTCAGTTCTTACCATAGCTCTCAACCTTAGCAGTCCAAGACATGATCTCATCATAAATCAAAAATACATTTCTTAAAAATATTTACAGTACAGTAAAACAAATTCAGTATTTAAGATACACATAGCACATTTTGTACCACATGTGCAAAGCATTTTTCAGATAAATCTGACATCCTGCATGAATAAAGTAAGGATGTAGGAAAACAAGTGCGACCTTCAAAGCTCTTTGTTATAAGCCACTGAGACTTTTCAAAAAGCCATCCATCTTCCCAGTGACTGCTAAATTAATTTTAATCAATGATGCATATGCTACTCTATTACCTGTATGTTTCATAAATAATTTACTAAAACATCATTAATGCATCAATAAAGCTCACTTGGCAACATCAGAAGTAGAGAGATGAACATGACGCAATAAGCTGCTCCATCCATCCTAAATCTACAAACTTAATGTAATGCCTCTGCCATATCTTCTGTTCAGCATCAATACCCCCACACCCTTTGTGGGCAGCCTCATGTGATTAATTCATACAGAATTCACTGTCCTACATCCCTGGAAGAGTAATATCACACTCTCTAAGAACAGTTCCAAAGCAGATAACACACTGGTATGGAAAATAGTTTAGGATTCGGTAAAGGGGACATTAGCATTACAGGATAATGCTTAACTGCATGAAACATTCTGCAAGGGGTTGTGCTGTGGTTGATATATGGTATATGTTGGGTGGGAGGACTTGTATGCATTGTAGACTGGGAAGGTCTATGGAGATTCCTAACCTGAACAAGTAGTCATTCCTATAGTTCTGATAAACTAACATGAACAACAACTTTTACAAAGATGAAGACTTTCATTTGAAAATACCTAATTATCTTACTTGCACACCTCTCAAACACTTAAAACACACACACACTTACCTCTCACTTGTACCCTCGTCCCAACATCTTTTAACATCCCCGCCCTAACTACCTATTTCTTACTTGCACACACCTCTCAAACACTTAAAACACACACGCACACTTACCTCTCACTTGTACCCTCGTCCCAACATCTTTTAACATCCCGGCCCTAACTACCTATTTCTTACTTGCACACACCTCTCAAACACTTAAAACACACACGCACACTTACCTCTCACTTGTACCCTCGTCCCAACATCTTTTAACATCCCGGCCCTCTTATTTCTTACTTGCACACACCTCTCAAACGCAAAAACACACACACACTTACCTCTCACTTGTACCGTCCCAACATCTTTTAACATCCCGGCCCTAACTACCTATTTCTTACTTGCACACACCTCTCAAACGCTTAAAACACACACGCACACACTTACCTCTCACTTGCGCTCGTCCCAACATCTTTTAACATCCCGGCCCTAACTACCTATTTCTTACTTGCACACACCTCTCAAACACTTAAAAGCACACACTTACCTCTCACTTGTACGCCGTCCCAACTTCTTTGATTTGAAATTCAGCTGGGTGGAGGAGGCGGAAGCTAAAGACGTAAGCAAACAGTCGCCAGCCGAACAGATGAAATCATGTCGCCAAACACCTGTTCCGTCTGTGACTTTTAAAGAAAAAAAAAAACATTTTTTTTTTTTTTAAATTAAAAGAAAATGAAGTCTCCAGGCCAGCCGAATCCAGGGGGGTGCAAGTGCACCCCCTTGCACCTGCCTGCGGGCGCCCTTGCCTGCATTCCAAATGTATTCTTGGCCTCTTCCCATTCTATTATCTTTCCCTCTCTAATTATTTTCTCCCAACACTTTTGTTCCTTTGCCAGATTTCTGTATTAAATTGCAGCCCCCTCTAGCCTATTCTCTGTACCCTTAATTCACAGTCATCCATATCGGCATAATCTCCTTTCTCCATTCCTGTGTTGTCTTACTTCCTAGAATAATTTCTGCTACTTTATGACTATAATCTTTTGTATGGTTATTGTGATTCTCCTTAAAGATCTGCATCCAAAATCCCACTCTCCTTATTTCTTGAGTTTTCAGTTTCATCATCATCCCTTTCCACTTCGAATTATTGTCTTATGCTTGCACTATATATACATATGTATACATATATATATATATATATATATATATATATATATATATATATATAGGAGTCTTTACTGGGTAGCTCTGAAATACCTCTTCATGGCTTTGATTTGCATGCACTATAATATAAAGACCAGGAATCTAATATGGGCTGTATTACTGCTATTGTATGTAACTTTTACATACTACTATTAAAATTAATATAAAGTCAATGTTATAGCTTTCAAATAGTGTGCAAAGCTGTCTAGAGTTTTGCAGAATGTCCAGATTTTTACCTCACATTTTTTATCTGTTCCTCATAAAGTTTGCAATTTTCTGGCAAATCACTTTGGACTAAACTAAGTCATTGAATAATGTGACACACATTTGAGTTTCAGATTTTATAGCCTTCAGAAAATGCATGTTAACACAAAAAATGTTTTTGTATCAACTTTCTAAGGTTATAAGAGCAATATTTAAAATATGACCCTATTTTTGGGCCTTTGTCTATACATTATTTTAGGCTTTGTCCAGATTTATTAAGCTGAGAGGTTGAGTGGTATGTCAAAGGCAATTGCTGTACACTTTGTAAAAAAAGGCTTCTCTTATAAGCCTGTAGTCTGTAAGAAAATTTAGCATTTTTTTATAGTATTTGTAACACGTGATTCTTGATATTTAAATAATAATAACAACAATAATAATAATTATTATTATTATTATTATTATTATTATTATTATTATTAGGTTCCAGAGAAGGTGTTGCTGGTATGCACTACATAATCCATGAACATTTCCTAAGTGCATCTGGTTTTGGGTAGTCTTTCTAGGTATCCCCCCACCTTAGGACTTTAAGGTGCACTGGTGCTAAAAGCTCTGTTTGAATAGAGCTCTCCTTTTAGTCATTGCTGTCATAATGAAACTGCCTGGATCTCTCCTCAAGATTTTTGCTGTCCTTAAGCACATTGCTGGGAGTAGTTGCCTTTCATTTACCTTTCTGGTATTTATAAATGCATGACAGATCACTATGGAGTTTTCTGAGATCCTAGAATGAATCATGACATTAAATAAGTTTCAGCAAACTTGTCGTACTTGAGGAAACACAAAAGTCCACTATTTATAGTTTGTTACATAAAGACAGCAACACTTTCGATGCTGGCATGTGCCTTCCTAAGGGTATGAATGTTTTGAAAGCTGAAGATAGATGTCCCACTCCAAGCACATAGGTGACACGTTAATCCAGTGTTGTGCACCAAGACAGGTGCATTATGTTATAGTGCAATTCTTTGGATGAGTTGGCTGGGAATGATTAAGTTTTCCAATTGCATAACAATACTATAAATTATTCGTCCTCTAAAATGACATTTGCACAGTTGCATGTTAGTAGCATAACAGGAAATGGGGCCAACAAATATGAGTACTATTAGTAAAACAGGGGGTAATGGTCAGATGTCCACAGGGTTAGAATCAAGAAGGACACAGCAATGAAAGTAGCGTTTCCTAATTTTAAAGGTTATAAAATGGCTGACCCTAAGATGAACTTTTTGGAAAAAACACAACTAGTTGGGAATGTGGTGGTTGTTACTGCATGTGCACTGGGGGAAACACACTGGGAATTTGTCTAGTGTGGAGAGAGGAAGCAGTAGCATTCTGATGTTTTTTTACATCCATGCAGCCATCTGGTGCTGTCAAATTAACATCTCAATCCTATAACAGCACAATGAACAGCCATCACCATCTACAGAGGTTATTATGGATATAAAGAACAGAAATAGATGTCAGGACTTTAATGTGCATCATACACACACACACACACACACACACACACACACACACACACACACACACACACACACACACACACACACACACACACACACACACACACACACACACACCTATAGACAGTTTAGACTTAGTAATCTGTCTAGCACATGCTTTCTGGGATATGGGAGGAAACTGTAATACGTGGAGAAAACCCACACAAATACAGAGACGATGTGCAGACTCCACATGGAAGGTAGCTTAGCCAAGAGCCAGACCAGAACATTTCTGACTGTGAGGTGTCTACTCACTGTATGACTGTGCCATCCTACTCTGTTATATAATCCCTTGTTTGTCATTTATGTATTTTTTCTGCATATTAATTGTGGAAAAGCTGTTGTTTTTGTAACAGATTAATGAAGTACTAATGTTAACAAAGCTCAGACCATAATTTCAATGGACATTAGCAATACCTTACTATTAGAGGAGGAATTGTTTTTTTGTCAATATGACTGACTGCCTTTTTTTTTGTGGAACCAAAACAAAATAGATCTGTATAACTCCATTCTGAGAGTGAATATGGAACTAGACTGCCATAGCTAGAGTTTTCTGGTTAGAAATCAAACTTAAATCATCTCTGCAGGCCTACAAGGAGCTACTCCAAGAAGTGCATTTTTGTACAAATGTAGTACATCGGTGATTGGCCACAGGAGACACGTCTAAATATGCAAGGCTCATGCTGCAGGTCTTCTCCAGGCCTTGAATATGTGATAGCTCCAAAGGTAGAGGCATTTCTTTGTACTTATCTGAAGGGACAGTAGCTGACCTTCCCCTTTGTGTATTCACCACAACACCCACAAATATAATCTAGTTGTACAAAACAGCTTGATATATCCTTGCTGCCCCTTCCTTTTCTTATATTCCTTTGGTACATCTAGCACACCTCACAAGTTACTTGTACTCGTTCTAGATAAGTGTCTAGCACACCTAGCAAGCTACTAGTACTGGTCCTAACTAAGTGTCTAGCATGCCTCACAAGTTACTTGTACTCGTTCTAGATAAGTGTCTAGCACACCTAGCAAGCTACTAGTACTGATCCTAGCTAAGTGTCTAGCATGCCTCACAAGTTACTTGTACTCATTCTAGATAAGTGTCTAGCACACCTAGCAAGCTACTAGTACTGGTCCTAGCTAAGTGTCTAGCATGCCTCACAAGTTACTTGCACTGGTTCTAGATAAGTGTCTAGCACACCTAGCAAGTTACTAGTAATGGTCCTAGCTAAGTGTCTAGCATGCCTCATAAGTTACTAGTACTGGCCTTAGCTAAGTGTCTAGCACACCTAGCAAGTTACTAGTACTGGTCCTAGCTAAGTGTCTAGCACACCTCACAAGTTACTAGTACTGGTCATAGCTAAGTGTCTAGCATGCTTCACGAGTTACTAGTACTGGCCTTAGCTAAGTGTCTAGCACACCTAGCAAGTTACTAGTACTGGTCCTAGCTAAGTGTCTAGCACACCTCACAACTTACTGGTACTGGTCCTAGCTAAGTGTCTAGCACACCTCACAAGTCACTTGTACTAGTACTGGTTCTAGTTAAATGATTTAGGAACCAGTTTTGCAGGGGAAAAGAACCCATGGAAGGTTTACAGTTAGCTGATGGTGTTTAAGTAACCAGAGGAAGAATTGGAAGGAAAAAAAAACTTACACTTCAGTATAATGCTGAACAGTATCAGCGTTTGCATGTACTAACCAGAAAGGTTAGCAGAGTAGGACAAAGAATGGTCAAGAGTGCTTGTTTTAGTGCACACAGAAACATTCTAACTCTGGCATACCTCTCAACTGTCTAGAATTTTGCAGAATGTCCAAATTTTGGCCTGTTCCTCATAAAATTTGCAGTTTGCTGACAAATCAATTAAGGCTGAAGTCACTGAACAATGACAGACAGTTGAGTTTCAGACTTCATATGCATCAGAAAATAACACAAATTATGTTATTCTATCTAGCAGCTTTCAAAGTTTATAAGAGCAATATTTAAAATCTGTGATTTTGGGCCTTATCGTCCCATTATTTTTGGCTTTATCCAGAATTCTTGTGCTATAAGGTTCAAAGGCATGGCTGAGTGTAGCCAGAAAAAAGCTGAGAAAAATCAAAGAAATTTTGCAGACACAAATCTAATAGAAATGATACTCATGAGATAATATGTGCTTTTCACAAAGGATGCTTAGATGGAATTAGTAGTTGCACCTGTTCTAATTTTCATTAAATATAGTTTCTAGTTAAAAAGTAGTATATGTACATTTCTCATCATGCAGGTTACTGTGCAAACAGTATTCTGGGTCTTCAAATGCTATTGTAAACTATATATATATATATATATATATATATATATATATATATATATATATATATATATATATATACATATATATATATATATGTGTGTGTGTGTGTGTGTGTGTGTATATATATATATATATATATATATTTTTTTTTTTTTTGCTAAGAAAAAGAAACGGCTACATTAAGCAAAACAAATAAAAAAAAGTAAAGTGTACACATTATGTACTGCCTGCTTTAGAAAGAAGTAATGTACTACACTTCAGGAAACAATGCTAACTGCTCACACTGCGCAGAGCAAGAAATAAAACCTCTGTAAACTAGTTAAGAGTAACAAATGTTTTTCTACACAGCACTCATGAAAGACTGCTGCATCTACAATCTGTTTATTCCTTCTTCCCTCCCCCAAACTGCCACCTCACAACCTGTTTTCACTGGTTCTACAGGCAGTGCAGAGAGCTTTGCTTGTCACAAAGATTTACTACAAGTGGTACGTGTCAGACCAGTCAGTTTCTATAGCATCTATATGGGAAGGGAACACACTGTTCTTCCCGCCCAGAAGGCAGTTCTAAAAGTACATTAGAGGGAGATGTGAAGCACGTAGTCCGCATTGCCCGTACTGAACAGCAAAGCCTTGAGGAGAAAAACAAGTTTGACTGACAGGAAAGCACTTTTTGGCCCCTCCCTCTTTGAGTCCTTTCAATTACTTCAGTGGTAGAAGGTATGACATTACTGAAAAGCTAGTGTGAGGCATTTCCAAACCACATAAGTGAAAATATTTATATCTAGCACCATTTAATCACATACATACTCATTTCTACTGGGACAGAACAAAAAGGGACAGACATGTACACAAACAACCCAGCCCACTACATGCTGTTTTCAAATGTATTTAGGAACTGAAACACATATTCATAAACCTGTTTGTCCTCAGAAAAATGATCAGTGTGTATTTTTCTGTAGGTTCACATAAGTTAAGGCATGAGAAACAAACCAATGAAACATGGAGAGCAAAAGTCCTGGAACAGAGCTTTCTGGATTTCTATTTATTCATCTGAAGTAAAGCATGCATGACCTCTACAGCTTACTTCTACAGTCTATCTTCACTGCAATCATTGATGTAATTCTGCAGCTCAGAGTGAGCTTCTTAAAGAAATGAAGCAGATTGGGACTTCTGGGAAAATGCCCCACATGCATACTAGAGATATTTATACATGTCAGGGCGGCCACAGTGTTGCAGCGGTTAGCATTGCCACCTCACAGCAAGAGGCTCTCTGGTTCGATCCTCGGCTGGAGTGCCTTCTGTGTGGAGTCTGCATGTCCTCCCTGTGGTCACCTGGGTTTCCTCCGGGTGCTCCGGTTTCCTCCCACATCCCAAAGACATTCTGTAGGTGAATTGGACATTCTCAATTGGCCCTAGACGTGAGTGTGTGTATGTGTGTGCCTTCTGTGGAAGGTTGGGCCCTGGGCTGGCAACTCAACACCATAAAAAACTCCACTGCCAATCGTGAGCAGACAGGCGATCCACTGTGGCAACCCCTAACCAGGAAAAGCCAAAATAAGTAGTATGTCACGTGGAATGGGGTGCTGGAAAGGTAAAGGTTCAAAAGCTGCTGCCTTCCACTGTTTTTTTTTTTTACTTTGGTCATAAACATCCTCTGTATTATAAAGAAACTGACATCTTCCACAGTGCTCAATAAAATTCATAAGCACATAGGTTCATAGGTTCATAAGTGTTTACTAAGCTAATGGCCCTGGAGCCTTTACAAGCCTAGCCCACAGGATTATCCTGGCATCGTGCCATCTGACCTTAGTTCCTAGTGCCTCTGTCGAGTAGAGCCACTGGAGTGATCCCCGGGGTGAATTTTTTATTTCCCATCCACTCATAGCTGCAATATTGTATAGTGCTCTGCAATCATAGTTTTCAACCTCTAAGGGCAAGAAATTTGGATAAAGCCAAAAATAATGGGAGAATAAAGGCACAAAACCAGGGACAGATTGTAAATATGGCTCATATAAACATGTTGCTAGAACAGCAGGTTTTGTATTAACATTTATTTTCCGAAGGATATGAAATCTAAAACTCAAATGTTTGTCATTATTTAGTGACTTCAATCCTTAATGGTTTGCAAGAAAATAACAAATATCATGAGGAACAGGCCGAAAATATGAGGCAAAAATCTGGGCAGTTGAGAAATCCTTTTGTAATGTGTAAACACTAACCCATTACTACTGCACATGGTTTCACCTTTTTCTCCTTTCTCTCTCAAGTTACATTCTCCCCACCAAGTTGTATGATCTGTCTGTCATTCGGGCAAAGAAGGTTGACAGGTATGTTTACTCTATGTCCTGTATTTCACCTACATACAATGTAACAATTCACCCTGCTGACTAGTTACAGAAATCCTTTAGGGAAAAGCAAAAGCTATTGCAATTCCTAAGGTCCTCAGAGATTTAAAGGCAATACCGTAGAGTCTGACAAAATGATAACAGGCTCAGTGATGTCATTCCACTGGGAGGAAGAGAAGGTAAATGACTCTCGTAAAGGGATAAATGACATTTTGCACTTTTGTGTTGTAAATGTAGTACTTGTAGAAATAATTCATAGAAGTCCAGAGGAAAAAAGGAACAGAGAGATTTTTACAAAGACTTCCTTTTCAACTGGGAATTCTGAAGTGGTTAAGCTTACTGTCAGAGCCATTTTTATAGCAATGTGAAGCACAGTATACCACCAGTGAGGGGCTAACCTATGTCAATACATTGCTACCCTTCTTGGGAAAGAAGCAAAAGGAAAATGTCAAACAATCTGGGAAGTGGTTTGTGGATATTTGCCATTCCAAGAAGAAGCTTGTGCTTAACAATGATCTATTTGTATTGTCAGTGCCTTTCTGGTATAATTACTTATCTATAAAATCACTGCAGGACATGATTGATTACTGGGATGAAATATGCATAGCAGTTTGAGTGCAAGCCTGAGTAACTACAAGAAAATCATAAAAAAGTGTGACTCATTGCTTATAGGTAAGTCTAAATCGTGAGAGTAACATTCTCCTTTTGACAGACAGCATCTTACCATGTGTGCATGGATGAAGTAAAAGAAGTCAGTTAATAGTTGATTGCAGTTAAAATGGTAATCTAATTGTAAAACAAAAACAAAATCTAAAACTGGTAAGAAGATGACAGAATATGTAGAATACTGCAAATCATATCACCATTGCAACATTCTTATGTAATCCTAGTGGGTAACAAGATAAAATTCTCTGGAAAAGGAAGTATTGGACAGCATACCAATAAATATCCTCCACTGTTTGCAAAGTACATCAGGTCCTTATTCTTCTCCAAAAAAAAAAAAAACACTCAAACAAGATAGATATAAGGACCAATCCAAAATGAGGAGCCATCAGCAGCAGCATGCACTCAGGGACTGTGGTGAACTCAGTTTAGTATCAAAGTAGAACTTGTGACCTTCTACCTAAAATGCAGATCTATTTCCAATAGAGATGCATTAATATGCACCATCTCTTAACAGAGGAAAGAGGAGTTGGTAATGAAATACAAAAGTGGTTGGAAATCTTGTAAAAAAGTCTAAATCTCAAAATGCACTTGCTCAAAGCACTCCTTAAAATAGAGAACATTGACATTTGTGCTGTAACAGAGACCTGGTTCAAGGCAGCAGAAAGCATCCCTGCACTACCAGGCTATAACTCATTCCACACCTTTCGACCCCAGAACTTGAACTGAAGCTCCAAAGGTGGTGGTGTTTCCATATGCATAAAGGATGCACACACCTCTAGACTGGTAGCCCAACATAACACATCAGAGATACTTCAGGTGCAGCTAACATTGGGTAAGATAAGGATTCAGGTCGTAGCCTGTTATAGGTCCCCAACCATGTCCCAAGACTCGCACTCCATGTTCCTAAGCACCCTGGAGAATATTATGGTCACCCTAACACTCTTATACTGAGCAACTTCAACTACCCCTCCATTAACAGGGAAAACTACTCATGTACCAATACACTTGCCCAACGTTTTCTGGAATTCATTAATTCCAATGCGTTGGACCAGCTCATTCTTACCCCCACTAGAGGTAGCAACATCCTTTACCTGGCCATTACTAACCTGGGTGACCATTGCTCTACACCAATAGTCAGCTCCTCCCTAGTTAGATCCAACCATAAACTAATCACCTTGGAAATCCACATCCCCCCCACCCCCGCAAAGGTAACCATCATGAAAAGCTTCTCCAAAGCTAACTTTGGGCTCCTAAAAACAGAGGTGGCTAACTTCACAGCACCCATGAAAATGAAGAATACTTGCATGACCACCGAATCATACACCAATGCACTGGACGAACACGTAGACAAATGCATGGACCTCTTCATACCCAATAGAACCAAGACACTCTCATCCAAAAAAGGAAGCCAATCTGGTGGTCCCTTGCCATAAACAAACTCTACAACATAAGGAAGAAACTGATACAGAATAAGGTGAAGTCCCAAGACTGGAAAAACTCCTTCATCAACTTAACAAAAAGTTGAAATCCCTCATCAAATCCTCTAAAGCTAGCTATGAAAATAGAATTGCAGCAGATAGTAAAGACAACCACAAAGCCTTCTATAGTTATGTAAAGTATCTCCACAGCAATACACAGATTTGCTCTTTGCTACTGCACAATGGTACCTCCTATACCAAGCCAACAGATATTGCCAATATACTGGCCGACAGATTCAGTGCCAACTTTACCCCCCCAAGGACCAATTACAATACCAGTAGATTGCCAGGCACCCAGTATTACTGCTGCACAGGTTAAAACAGCACTGTCCAAGGCCAAGAATACGGCCTCTGTGGGACCTGACAATATCCCTGACTGTGTTCTACATGAACTACAGAGTGAACTGGCACCTTACCTGTGTGCCCTGTTCAATCGCAGCCTCACCTCAGGCTTTGTCCCTACCGAATGGTGCACTGCTACAGTCATCCCTCTCCACAAAGGAGGAGCGACTACAGACCCCGGGAACTATCGCCCCATTGACCTGACAAGTCTGATATGCAAAGGTATGGAATGCATCATCATGGACCTAATAAACAAGGATATAGGGAATCTCCAAACTCTGGATCCCACACAGTTTGGTTTTGTGAAGGGTAGATCATGCCTGCTCAACTTAGTCAACTTTTTTGAGTCAGTCACCAAAGCTGTGGATGAAGGCAAGGTGGTTCATACAGCCTACCCTGATCTGGCCAAGGCCTTTGACACCATTCCCCAGTCAGGAATCATAGTAAAACTCACTAAGCTAGGCATCGACCCCTATATCACTAGGTGGGTTGCAAACTGGCTCACAGATAGAACCCACAGTATGAAAGTAGCTGACTCCAAGTCAGACTGCTGACTATTCACAAGTGGAGTCCCACAGAGATCAGTCCTGGGTCCTCTCCTGTTTGGTATCTACTTCTCAGAAGTCCAGGCCAACACGAAGCGACTCTGTCAGACAACGTTTGCAGATGATTGCAAGTTGGAAGCCATTATTAACTCCCCAAGTGACGTTGACATCCTACAGAAAGGCCTCACTGAGACCAACGATTGGTGTCAGAACTATGGCCTTAAGCTCATTGCCAAAAAATGTGTTGTCATCCCCTCTGGGACAAACCCAGTTCCCATGAATTACCACATCAATGGTAGTCCATTGAGCACAGAAAGCATTATAAGAGATCTGGGAACACAGGTTAACAGCAACCTCTCTTGTGATTACCACATTGCCACTGTGGTCAAACATTCCTACTATGTGGCACATCTCATTACTAAGGGTTTTGCATCCATGAAGAAAGAGATCATTGTCTCCCTCTACTCTTCCCTCATTAGGCCAATCATCGAGTACAATGCCCCATTTGGCATATACCTCACTAGACACCGCCAATAACTGGAGAGGCCTCACAAAAGAGGATCCTAGGCCTTTAACACTTGTCCTATATGCTAAAACTGTTTAAACAACAACACCAGTGACAACCAAAACAAAAATAAAATAATAAAATCACTGTGTTGCAGCCAAAACTCTCCACATCCTTCCAAAGGTATCAAACATTTTATTGAGACATAAAAATGTTAAGTATTAATTGAGCGCTTTCATCCACTCAGAGCTTCTGATGAAGTCTCTGTTCTGACGGGATGAAAGCGCTCAATGAATACTTGTCCTATATGGACAGACTCAAAAAACTCCAACTATTCTCTGTCTCATATCGCCTACTTAGAGGTGATCTCTGCTTGACTTACAAAGCCATGTCTGACCCAACTCTGTTAGAAATGCTACATCTAAAGAAATCCCGATCCCTGCACACCACACGCTCCAGAGACCTCAACTTCATTACCACAATCAACAGAATGTGCTGGAGAGACAGGTTCATAATCCAGAGACTGCCCATGCTATGGAACAGACTTCCCATACATGTCAAACAGAGCACCTCACTGGCCCTCTTCAAGAGAAATCTTGATGAGTGGATGGGAAATAGAAAATTCACTCCGGGGATCACTCCAATGGCTCTACTCAACAGAGGCACTGGGAACTAAGATCTGGTGGCACGATGCCAAGGTAATCCTATTGGCTAGGCTTGTAAAGGCTCCAGGGCCATTAGCCTAGTACTCACCTATGAACCTATGAAAACAGTTACAATAGTGACCTTTCTCCAACAATAATTTACTAGAACTAAAATATTAAAAATTCATTTAATAATACACAGAATACTGCTTTCCAATAGACACCACCATAACTGAAAACTGAACTTCAGTTCTACTGTTGTGTCCAATATCCAAAAATTTCATATAATATTTCACTTTTTATTCTTGCTAACAGTTTTCAAACCATGTAACTGTTTCCTACTTTGGGTTTAGCACATGTCCTGTGACAACAGATACCAAAGTAGCACAACCCAGATATGATCATAGGCATGTATTTGTTACATCACAGCATGCCGGTGGAATAAATATGACAACATCAGAAGTAGTAGACTATGTTCTAAACTTCTAAGGAGAAACATAGCAAAACATTAGCTCTGACTTTTGGTGAACATAATGTTAATCTCAAAAGCTATTAAGCAATTCATTTTGTTTTTTTTTTTATTTTATTTTGAAGAATCCTCTACTGGGAAAAAAATTAGATTTGTTCACTTTAATTTTATAGGGTCATGAGTAATCACTAGGCTAATGACTCTGGGGGTTTGGATTTAAAATGCTGAGGGAAGTTTCAGCAACCATGGGTTGTCGAATAATGGTTGGCCGATCTGTTTTGCCGATCCTTTAGTTGTGCGAGTCCCATTTCAGCGAATGCTCAGTGCATTTGCAAAGATGAGTTTGGTCTTTTAATTAGAGATTGTGGTACAGTGGGGATCGGGAAATTTACCCTTTTCCCCACTGTAGTATGATCTTGGAGTTGGAATATATAATCTGCAGGGGGCGTGGGGGTGTCCCCCTGCAAAATCATCACATCATGTGGTGTGTAGTGTCAGAATGCACAACATGGATGTCAAGAAAGGTCAAATTCACAACAGGAAGTGTGTTTATGACATTCTGACCTTCTCGACTTTCCGTGTTCATCTTTTTAGTTGACATTTAAAGTGGGTAGACCTTTTGAGTGTCGACTATATGATAGTAAACCGACTCTGGGCATGTTTTTAATCGAGGCCATGCTTCCCAAAGGTGAGAATCAAATTCTGTACCTTGAGGTTGTAGGATAAACATCTTAACCATTATGCCAACCCCCAACTCCATTCAAACCAAAGCTGAATTTACAATATTGTGTTTCCCTTTTTCTGTCTGTTTTTGTTCAAATTTGTATAACCAGCACAAAGGGCTGCATGGCTAGATTGAAAGCGTCATGCTGTAGTGTGCAGCATTCAACTAGGTTTGCATCCATGTTGCAAACAGGAATACAGTCAGGGTCTCTTCAAACCACTGACCAGTTTGGTATGTTAAAAGCCAGATAATGCACAGTCAGGACCCAACAACATCTAGAAATGGCATATTATTTAGTGCTGCAAACAATTACCACAGCAATACCCAGACCTGCCAGTGTAATGGAGCAGTATTATTTACCACTGCTGAAATTTATACTTTAAGAGAGGACTAAGCTTGCTCATACCATGACAGTGAAAATAGCTGTTACCATCACCTGAGTTTATGGTACACATTACCTCCACCCACTCCTTATATTATATGTTCTTGATAAAACAGTTATTTCTTTGAAAGGTACCTCACAGTGCTCAGTCTCCAATTTACACTTCCTTAATACTTTGTGTATTTTATCTTGAATGATTTAGTGTCCCCCCAAAACAGTGCTAGTTTAACATCTGGATGACTCTTAGCATGCATTTCAGCATACAATATCGTGTGCCCACATTTTCACAAGTAATGAACAATATCCACCATAGCTTTCTGCAGAATTCTTGTGTCAGGCTTTCTGTGTACTCCGCCAGCCACCAAACATCTGCGAGTCAGCAGGTGAAATTGTTATTAACATTACTCTGATAGTATCAGGAGGCAGTGACACTGACAAAGGATGAAGGGAGAGCTGTACCAGTTAGTCTGATATTATGCACAACACAAAGTACAGTCAGTTGGGCTGAAAGTTGCAGGGCTGTCATTAGTAGAAGGGTTTGACATTTAATAAAGAGATAGCAAATCACTTGCAATATCCTGTGAATATAGAAAAAGGATGATGAGAATGTGTTGACGTATCATTCTACCACAGGGGATGTTATATACCTAGGGATATAAAGGGACCATATTGCCTTCGTTGAAGGTTGTGCGTCAGGGCTGGTAACCCAGTACGTAAAAATCCACTACCAATCATTAGCAGACTGGAGTTCCGCTGTGGCGAGCCCTAACCGGGAAAAGCCGAAAGACACAAACACAAACAAACTAGTACAATATGGAAGAGTAAAAGCAGTGGCATTACTAACAGGTAACTGCACAACATTCATATAAGCTCATGTCAGCCATCCAGGCTGCATCTTCCATACCCGGTGTGCACATCTGAATGCTCTGTGTAAATGTGTGAACACAGTAGGTGTGCTACTGTTGTCACTAGGACACTGGTGTCTCCTATGTGCTATAGTCAGCCTTGCTTCATAGTGGCACAGTGCAGGCACAACTATTGCTGCAATGATGTGGCTTTTAGATTCAGTGGCTTCATCACACCTGGCATCCACGAGAACATGCTAATAAAATATCATTCATATGCAGATGCAGACCATTGCACAGATCACACAAACAGCTACAAATCCAGAATCACCATTTTGTAAATATGGAGTACAGTACCTTAAGTGATATCACTGGGAGCACAACTAAAGCTTTTGAGTAACACAATAAAGCCCTATACTGCATAATTCCCATTGAGAACAGCTTTACCTACTTGAATTTCCTCTAAATTCCATTGTGTGAATATCTCTTTGCTTTTGTTCTTAACATTTTTTTAGGGAAACAGGATATCAACGTATACAATCTTTTTTCTGTGCAGAACATCAACCACCACACTTTGTATAAAAAACTCCACACACTGATATGAATTGCAGATTTTTTTTGTCTGCATACTATGGTACTACTAGACTGCGGTGGTGGTGCTGCAGTAGCGTTGTCGCCTCACAGTAAGACGCTGTCTGGTTTGATTCTCAGCTAGAGCGTCTTATGTATGGAGACATGCGTGAATGGGCGTATCTTCGTTAAAGGTTGTGCGTCAGGGCTGGCAACTTGGTACATAAAAATCTTCTGCCAATCATTAGCGGACCGGAGTTCCGCTGAGGCGACCCCTAACCGGGAAAAGTCGAAAGACACAACAACAACTATGGTACTACTAGATTCACACTGCACAGCAAAACATGACTCAGATTTCAGCACAGAGACAGACTCAGCAAAAACTGGAGAAGGGTCATCTCACTGGGGAATAGAGCAGTGCAATACAAAGAGGAAAGGAGGATTTCCGCCTCAGTTCAAACTTATGATATGGCACTACAGTTCGCAAATGAGTTACTTTCATGATTCCATCTCCACTTACAGTAAAGGAAAAAGATAAGGCAATAATGGGTGAAGTATTCCTAATGGCAGGTCTGCATAGAACAGATATTAACCAGACAATGTGTACTGTGCCAATTTGCAGGGCATGGTCATACCCAATACCTTATATGAACCATACTTCTGACAGTCCATTTTAAACACAACCATAATGGAAAAACATCTTAGTTCTGATCCTCCTAAATGAGGCTAGAGAGAGGAGCTTACATGCAGAAGGAGGTAGCCACAGAGGGAATGTATATCTGTAATGTCAGGCCATAACAATGTAATGGTGCCAGACTCCAGAAACATTGACTCTGGGAAAACAGGAGAAGGTTTCAGAAATACATTAAGAAACTGCACAGACAGGGAGAATAAATCAACACTCCATGCAGCCATTGTATTAGGAAAAACAACAAAACAATACAAAAGGTCAATATAGTTCCCAAGACTGGAGACAAATAAGGTTAAAGAGAAAGGAATGGTACTCAGGGAATATAAGGAGCTGTAGAAGAGGCAGGACATAAAACAATACCAGATAAAGCAAAATAAAGTAGGGAGTAATTAAAACTGCAAAGACTCAAGCTGAGAAAACAGCAGAAAAATTTTAACAAAGGAAAGGAAATATGAGCAGTCAGCATAACTCTCAAATGTCCAGATTTTTGCTCATATTTTTAGTGTGTTCCTCATAAAATTTGTGATTTTTTTTAGGCTTTTCTGGCAAATCAGTGAGGACTGAATTCATTAAATAATGACAGGCATTTACATTTCAGACTTCAAAACCTTCAGAGATTGCATAGTAACACAACACCTTTTAATTTAGCAGCTTTCTAAGTTTATGAGTAATATTTTGTCCCTGTTTTGGGGGCTTTGTCCCCCCATTAATTTTGGCTTTGTCCAGATTTTTTGTGCTAAGAGGTTGAGAATTATGGCAGACAATCACCTCAAAAAGACAGAGGTAGTAGACAGGTGTTTTGACATAGTTTTCTAAATGAAGAGAAGAGAGGAACTTAAACCAAGCCAAGTAGATATTGTAGAGAGGATATCTGATATCAGCCCCTTTGCTTAAGAATGGGCTTTGGATGACCTCTTAAAATTAAAGGTGGAATACTAAGGCCAGATTAAACTTTCACATTCCCTTTAACAAATCATTTAATGGGGGATGTACTGGTGTCTGAAAGAAGCCAGATGCTATTTTTGTTTCACAAAAATTATGAATAATAAAAATGTAAAAAAATGTCAGATCAGTTATTTTGATTTCACTGTTTGAGGAAGTGATGTGATTAAATATAAAGGTTGGAAACAAGTACTTAGTGATAGAGAACTGAATCCAAGATTACATACATTTCAGTAGGAGGGTAATGTCACACAGATGTAATATATTTGTCTGACTGTGCCATCAAAGTAGTAAAACAAGTCAATAGAGCCTACCTAGACATTAAGAAAGCATCTGGCATAGCACACCATAAACTATTAATATGCAAGTTAACAGCAGAATGGTTTCCAGGTTTACCATCTAGAGTTTAAAACTGATAGGACAACATGATAAAAATTCAATAAAATCCACCTGAAAAAAAGCGGAATAGCAAATGGTGTACTACAGGGTTCGGTTCTTTGACTAACTTTCCTCAAAATTTATATGAGTGACATTGCAGTGGGGCTAGAGGAAAAGGAATGGTTCTATGCAGAAGTTACAAAGATCAGCAACATCGTCAGTAAACAAAGTAGAGGAGATAGTAGATGGAAGCTTGTTAAGTAAAATGAATGATCAGATGTCTGACTACTTAAATTAATACAAGGAAGTGCAAGATAATGTACTTCAGTAAGAAAACAAAACCCAGTAGAAGAACACAAAATGCAAAATGGGAGACAAGAGAGTAATGACAATAAAATTGGAAATGCACCTTATTTATTTATTTAAAGTTTCTGAATAGGGTTTATGGGCTGGTGCAGGACCATATTCAACCACAACCTGGGACCTAGGCAATACATCACAAACAGAATAAAAATGTACATCGTGTACATTGAACATATAGAAGCATATAAGAAACAACATCCATGCACATTTTAAATGATAAATAGAAAACTACTGAAACAAAGTACAGAACTGGAAATCCATGATATAGAAGCACATGGGCAATGGCAAATAAAATTATTAGGATATAGTTGAAAGAATGACAATAAATATTGGTAAACAGAGTCAACCAGAGTCCCTAAAACAAGAACAGTTGTTTTTCTTCTTCAGGTACTCTGTGATATAGGGAAATATTGCCAGCCCAGCTATCTGCAATTTTGTAAATAATTCTATATCTTTTGTGAATATTGATATGATTTATATAGAACTGTATGTTATGTACTGAGCTAAAATGTAACTACAGCATGCCCTGCTGACTTAAAACAGAAATGCATATAAACTATATATCTGTGCAAATGTATGTTTTAACAGTAGAAACTAGAACATAAAAGGGTCAGCTTGCAAAACTTCAAGAAAATAAGTTGAAATTAAGTTGCTTTACTATTGTGCTATAAAAGTTCTCTCTCATTTTCAGTGTAGCAGACACAATGTCTAGAGCTAGAAGTTTGTATATTGTCTTGGAGAGAAGTAATTAAAATGCAAAAGTGTTTTATTGTTTTACGACTTCCAAAATCTGAGCAAACATCTGAGAGATATGTATTATTTACACAGAGATGTTAAATTCTGTTATTTTCTGTTTTAGCCTGGGAATTGAAGTCAGGTGACAAAAAGTGATGTCATCCAAGCTAACCTAGCAGTAATATATGATATTAACTTAAGAACTCTCTCAGAGAGACTATGCAGTTTGTATTTTGTCTTTGACCTGAAAACATCCACTCATCATCACTACATCTGCAACTGCCTTGCTGTAAGTAATATTTTAGGGCATTGTGTCTCTTTTAGATATAGATAAGACTATATTAAAGATTAGTTTAGATGTTTTTTGTATTTATTTGAGACTGTCCTGCAATGTTGTTTTAAATACTTTCTGTGATTTTGAACTCTGAAGTTACTGTGTTGATGCACTGACTTTGCCTTGTTCTTTTATTATTTATTATTAAACATATTTAAACCTATCTTTATGGCTGACATTTGTGAGACATATTTAAGCTCTTAGAGTACTTGCATATGTATTTGGTGACACTGTACAGGCCACTCCTAAATAGCCTTGCATGTCTTGGTCAGACTACGATTTGGATAATAGGAACATTACACAGTAGGATTGGACACCCTTTGTAAGGACCTTATAGTAGCTGATACTGTAAGTAGGGGTTGTTTGCAGAGGAAACTACCTTATAGTCTGGGCAGAAGGGGGCATAGTTAGTAAACCACATAGCTCTTAACCTCTTAGAGTAAGAAAGCTGGACAAAGCCTTAAAAAAGTGGAACAAAGGCCCAAATGTAGGGACACTTTTTAAATATTGCTCTTACAAACTTAAAAGGTTGATCAAATAACAGGTTTTGCATTAGCACTAATTTTCTGAAAGCTATGAAGTCTGAAACTCAAATGTCTGTCATTATTTTCTACCTTCAATCTTTAATGATTCGCTACTAATTTGCCAAAAAAAACACAATTTCATGAAAAACAGACCAAAAATATGAGGCAAAAATCTGGACATTCTGTGAAAATCTGTACAGTTGAGAGGTATGTGTGCCAACCTTCCCCAGGTGTGTGTGTGTGTGTGTGTGTGTGTGTGTGTGTGTGTGTGTGTGTGTGTGTGTGTGTGTGTGTGTGTGTGTGTGTGTGTGTGTGTGTGTGTGTGTGTGTGTGTGTGTGTGTATATAAATCAAATCCCAAAGTGTGTGTGTATCAGCTACTTGGGCAGGGACACAAAGCACTGGTTGGACAGAGAGGGTGCTGAAGGTCTTGGCTTGGCCCCTCAGCTGAAATCTTAACCATATAGCTGTGCCAGTGGAGAGTCTTACTGGGGATCTGAAGAAAGAGGGAGAGACCAGCCCCAGACTGACTATGATCTCTGTGTGCTCTTAAAGGAAATTGCACTTTACTGTGTGTGTACTTGTCATACTCCCAGTATTTATGTCCCCTAGCTGTTGCCAGTGGTGCGGATTGAGGCGCCTTGATTACTGGGCCAGTGCAGAAGCATCACATACTCCTTTATTTTTTTATTAAATTTAATACAGCTTGCACAGCTGCAATTTAGGGAAGAAGACTAGATTTTTCACAAATATCCAAGCAGAAAATTGAAAGTGTTACTATGTAGAAAATAAATAAATTTATGTACCAATAATTTATTGGACCAAAGTGGGACAGTATCTATTATTAAGAAGTTTAGAGATGAGCAAGTAGGTTGACCTAGCAGGGACAGAGAGACAGTCATCACAGTGGTGCTCAGATGGGCAGACCAGATGAATACATCTAAAGTATCTTATTTACAGCAGCCTGAAGTGTTGCAGTGTTTTGATCAGATAAAGAGGCATTAAACAGCACTACATATTCCAACTTCAGAAGCAAAACATTAATGGCAGTGGCCTCATGGGATTCTGGAGTGAGTAGGTTGGTGAATGTATAAGTCATCTTAAGTTGTAGAAAAAAACTTTATTTATGGCAGAGTCCATATGCTTTTGAAACTACAGAGTGTTGTCTGATAAAATGACAAAATAGTCTTGCTGAGAGGCAAAAGGAATTTATGGCAATATTAACAATCTGTTTTGCTGTACTAATGAACATCATGGTTGATGATTTAGAAGTGTTGCTGGAAAGTTTGTTTAGGGTAAGCTAGTTCCTGTTCCAGATCAGGGAAGCCATTTTGAAAATTCGTAATAACCTGAGACGTAATCTTGTGAGTAGAAGTGAATACTGCTTCAACAGAGTAAAGTTTTAAATTAAGATTAGTCAGGTCCCAGGGGAAGGCTGTTTATGTTACATGATCGTACATCAGATGGTCTAAATGGGTAATTAATGAGAGAAGACAGCAAAGAAAACAGGATGGATTCTGACATGCACAGGAGCAGGCATTCCCATTAGAAATGCTAAGTTATCTTTCCACTAGTTCTGTTGGCATAGAGAGATAAAGCCCTGACTACAACCCAGACGACCTGAATTTAATTAATGTCTGGGGCTTTTGGTGGGAACAGAGGAGCAGCTTTGATTGCTCACCTCTCTTCGGGCATAGAATAAAGAATGATACACGGCTTGGCTTTGGAGTGCCTTCTGTATGGAGTCTGCATGTCCTCCCCATGGTTGGGTAGCATTTGAAAGACATGCGTGCGTAAATGGGCAATCCTTCGTTGAAGGTTGGGCATCGAGCTGGCACCTCGGCAATTCGTAAAAATCTACTGCCAATCATTAGCGGACCGGAGTTCCGCTGTGGCGACCCCTTACCAGGAAAAAGCCAAAAGACAAACAAACAACACTGGTATGGGAAGGCCTTCTTTGCATTCCTGGTGATGACTGGGGCTCAAAACAATAGCTTGGTTAGCATTACAGGCACTATTTCATAGTGCATCATCCTAGGAAAGGGTTTGGTAAAGCTCAGACCATGCCTGATACTGCATAGTGGCTTATATGATGCATTCAAGAATGTAAGGATATACCCTCTACTTAAGAGTTACAGCTCTACTTGTCTGCAACCAATGGGATAGGGATCTCTGGTCTGGTCTGTTCTGTACATTCACTTCAGCTCTTGCTGGCATTGATATCACTGGCTAACGAAAACACAACCAGTCATTGAGATTTACATGGAGTTGTTAAGCTGCCTTCATGAAGGATGCTGCATCACCACAGACTTAAACCATGTCATAGCGGCTCTACAACTGTGAAATAAATAAAATAAACAAATAAAAAAGTTATTTTTCCCAAAATACAGATAGACAGACAGACAGGCATGGAGACGTCACCAGAACTGCTCGGCAATACTCTGGAGATCACATTTATACAAGGTCAATAATAGAAAAGAAACTGTGCAAAGAAGAGCAGCAAAATAGGGAAGAGTCCAGAAGAGTAAAATATCAAAAGAAACTAGTGAATGTATATTTAGCGGTTCCCCTTTAGAAGGTCGAATGGCTGAGAGTTCAAAATTCATATGGCCGAGACCATATGCTTGAAATTTCAGAAGCTCAACCTTCTGAATGGGGATCGGCATACAGCGCAGACTGGGAGATTTCCCTTTCTGTGCTGTAGTGCAATCTCGGAGTTAGAATAAATAAGTAGCGGGGGGTGTGGAGAGTGCAGGGGGGCTTGCCCCCCCTGCAGAAACATTGTTTTGTGTTTTGTTGGTTTTTTTTGTAGTTCCCTTTCAGAAGGTCGAGCTTCTGAATTTCGACCATATGGCTTCAGCCATATGAATTTCGAGATTTCAGCCATTCGACCTTCTAAAGGGGAACCATATCTAGCACAGAAAACTACTGGAACAACCTCATGTTGATCAGGATCCAATGCAGGAATGACTAAGGAGAGGTGTATTTAAATCAAAAGATCAAAGGTTAATATTGGCGGTGCAGGACAGTGGAAAATGTACATGATGGTTTACAAAATCCATTGAAGATGTGTGAGAAACTGACAAATGCAGGATTTGTAAAACAGAATTGGAAACAGTTGCAGTGTTTGTAAACTTTAGGCTATTTGGAAAAAAAGTGACTGAAGAAATGTAAAACTATAAAGAGCAAAATCTAGAGATTTTTGTAAAGACACAGAAATGAGAAAGAAAGAGAGCTCTGATATGGTGCAATATTTAAGCAAAGGAGAAAGCCAAGCTAATACAAAAAGACCAGCACCAAAAATATTTGAAGAGAAACACAGGCAAAGGCATCTGGATATGGAAAATTTCACAATACAAAAAATAAGAAAACAAATGTTATATATGTATATTTATAGATGTAGATGTATTTATAGATAATAGGTAAAAGAATAAACAGAGGCAAACCACAACTATCGAAGCTGACTCTTTATTCCACAAGTAAGCGCTTTCACATCACCAAGGACGCTTCATCAGACTTTCAACAACAAAATGAAGCAAACTTCTTAAATAGTAATTCAAAAACTATCGAGCCAATGAAATTGCACATAAAAACAAGTAGCTCATTAATATTTAAAGATATATATATATATATATATATATATATATATATATATATATATATATATATATATATATATATATATGTGTGTGTATATATATATATAAACATATATTAAGTTATACTCAAGATGACTTATTAAGTTATACTCAAGAAGACTTATTACCATTTCATGTAAACAACATATATAACTCCACTTCAAAATTTCATCATCAGGGGTGTATCATAAATAAATTTATTAAAAATTTTTCTAAAAAATGTTATTAAATAATTTTGTTAAAAAATATCTTAAAAACAGTATCTAATAATCTGAACCTTAACACAAACCACATATTACTATTTATGATAAATCCCCTGATGATGAAATTTTGAAGTGGAGTTATATATCTTGTTTATATGAAATGGTAATAAGTGTTCTTGATTATAACTTAATATATGTTTTATATATATATATATATATATATATATATATATATATATATATATATATATATATATATATATATCTTTAAATATTAATGAGCTACTTGTTTTTATGTGCAATTTCATTGGCTCGATAGTTTTTGAGTTACTATTTAAGAAGTTTGTAACATTGTGTTGTTGAAAGTCTGATGAAGCGTCCTTGGTGACGTGAAAGCGCTTACTTGTGGAATAAAGAGTCAGCTTCGTTAGCCGTGGTGTGCCTTTTTTTGTTCTTTCACTTATTTGCTTCTTTTCTTAGGGAGGCACTTTACCCTGGATGTTTTTTCGTTTTTGCTGTAGTTATAGATAAACACGAACACATACGCGTGCGCACACACACACACACACACACACACACACACACACACACACACACACACACACATATATATATATATATATATATATATATATATATATTTATATAGATATATATATATTGTCTACATAAATATATATATTATATATTTATATAGATATATATATATTGAACCCAGCCACTGGGGATGCACAAGCCAGTGCATTTCTTTGGGGAGGGTTGTGTCAGGAAGGGCATCTGGCGTAAAAATTCTGCCACATAACTTATGGTGCGAAAATTTCATATTTCCATACCGGATCGGTTGAGGCCCGGGTTAACAAAGATCGCCACCAGTACTGTTAGCCAACAGGGTGCTGGCAGAAATTGGGCTACTGTTGGCTGAAGGAGAAGAGGAGGGTGAAGGCATGCCCGAAGGCAGGAAGAGAGGAGGAAGGTTAGGAGTGTAGCAGTGAGGGTAGGAACTTTGAATGTTGGTAGTATGACTGGTATAGGAGAGAGCTAGCTGATATGATGGAGAGAAGGAAGGTTGATATATTGTGCGTGCAAGAGACCAGATGGAAGGGAAGTAAGGCCAGGTGTTTAGGAACCTGGTTCAAATTGTTCTATCATGGTGTGGATGGCAGGAGAAATGAGGTAGGGGTTATACTAAAGGAACAATATGCCAAGAGTGTTTTAGATGTGAAGAGAGTGTCTGACAGAGTGATGTTTATGAAGCTCGAAATTGATGGTATAATGATGAATGTTGTTAGTGCATATGCTCCACAAGTTGGGTGTGCGATGGATGAGAAAGAGAAATTTTGGAGTGAGTTGGATGAAGTTGTGGTGAGTGTCCCCAAGGGTGAGAGACGTGATTGGAGTGGACTTTAATGGGCATGTTGGTGAAGTGAATAGAGGGGATGAGGAAGTGATGGGTAGGTATGGTGTTAAGGAGAGGAATGCAGAACATCAGATGATTGTAGATTTTGTGAAAAGGATGGACATGGCTGTGGTGAATACATATTTTAAGAAGAGGGAGGAGCATAGGGTGATGTACAAGAGTGGAGGAAGATGCACACAGGTGGATTATATCCTATGTAGGAGGGCCAGTCTGAAGGAGATTGGAGACTGTAAAGTGGTGGCAGGGGAAAGTGTAGTTAAGCAGCATAGAATGGTGGTCTGTAGGATGACGTTGGTGATCAAGAAGAGGAGGAGGAGTGTGAAAGCAGTGCCAAGGATTAAATGGTGGAAGTTAAAAAAGGGTGATTGTGAAGTGGAGTTTAGGAAAGAGTTAAGACAGGCACTGGGAGGCAGTGGAGAGTTACCGAATAGCTGGGTAACTACAACAGAACTAATAAGGGAGACTGCTGGAAAGGTGCTTGGTGTGACATCTGGACAGAGGAAGGAGGACAAGGAGACCTGGTGGTGGAATGAGGAAGTACAGGAGAGTATACAGAGGAAGAGGCTGGATAGAAGAAGTGGGATTGTCAAAGAGATGAAGAAAGTAGACATGAGTATAAGGAGATGAGGCGCATGGCAAAGAGAGAGGTGGCAAAAGCTAAGGATAAGGCATATGGAGAATTGAGAGATTGGACACTAAAGATGGAGAAAAGGACGTGTACCGATTGGCTAGACAGAGGGACAGAGCTGGGAAAGATGTGCATCAAGTAAGGGTGATAAAGGATAGTGAGGGAAACGTACTCACAAGAGAGGAGAGTGTGTTGAGTAGATGGAAAGAGTATTTTGAGAGGCTGATGAATGAAGAGATTGAGAGAGAGAGAGAAGGTTGGATGATGTGGGGATAGTGAATCAGGAACTGAAACAGATTAGCAAGGAGGAAGTAAGGACAGCTATGAAGAGGATGAAGAATGGAAAGGCTGTTGGCCCAGATGACATCCCAATGGAAGCATGGAGGTGCTTAGGAGAAATGGCAGTGGAATTTTTAACTAGATTGTTTAATGAAATTTTGGAAAGTCAGAGGATGCCTGAGGAGTGGAGAAAAAGTGTTTTGGTACCTATATTTAAGAATAAGGGTGATTTGTAGAGCTGCAGTAACTACAGAGGGATAAAATTGATCAGTCACAGCTTGAAGTTATGGGAGAGAGTAGTAGAAGCTAGGTTAAGAAGGGAGGTGATTAGTGATCAGCAGTATGGTTTCATGCCAGGAAAGAGTACTACAGATGCGATGTTTGCTCTGAGAGTGTTATTGGAGAAATACAGAGAAGGTCAGAAGGAGTTGCATTGTGTCTTTGTAGACTTGGAGAAAGCATATGACAGGGTGCCTAGAGAAGAGTTGTGGAATTGTATGAGGAAGTCGGGAGTGGCAGACAAGTATGTAAGAGTGGTACAGGATATGTACGAGGGTAGTGTGACAGTGTTGAGGACTGCAGTGGGAGTGACAGATCCGTTTAAGGTGGAGGTGGGATTACATTAAGGATCAGCTCTGAGTCCTTTCTTATTTGCAGTGGTGATGTATAGGTTGACAGATGAGATCAGACAGGAGGCCCCGTGGACTATGATGTTTGCAGATGACATTGTGATCTGTAGTGAGAGTAGGAATCAGGTTGAGGAGACTCTGGAGAGGTGAAGATATGCTCTACAGAGCAGAGGAATGAAGGTCAGCAGGGCTAAGACAGAATAAATGTGTGCAAATGAGAGGGAGGGTAGAGGAATGGTGAGGATGCAAGGAGTAGAATTGGTAAAGGTGGACATGTTTAAGTACTTGGGATCAACAGTTCAGAGTAATGGTGAATGTGGAAGAGAGGTGAAGAAGAGAGTACAGGCAGGGTGGAATGGGTGGAGAAGAGTGTCAGGAGTAATTTGTGACAGACGGGTACCAGTAAGAGTGAAAGGGAAGGTCTACAAGACAGTAGTGAGACCAGCTATGTTATATGGGTTGGAGACAGTGGCATTGACAAAAAGGCAGGAGTCAGAGCTGGATGTGGCAGAGTTAAAGATGTTAAGATTTGCACTCGGTGTGACTAGGATGGATAGGATTAGGAATCAGTATATTAGAGGGTCAGCTCATGTTGGACAGTTTGGAGATGAAGCAAGAGAGACAAGATTGCATTGGTTTGGACATGTGCTGAGGAGGGATGATGGGTATATTGGGAAAAAGATGCTAAGGATGGAGCTGCCAGGTAAGAGGAAAAGAGGAAGGCCTAAGATAAGGTTTATGGACGTGGTGAGAGAGGACATGCAGGTGGTTGGTGTGACAGAGCAAGATGCAGAGGATAGGAAGAAATGGAAAGAGATGATCCGCTGTGGCAACCCCTAATGGAAAACGCCGAAAGATGATGATGATATAGATATATATATTGCTTCTAGATAATTGTCACTGTTGAAGTGGCACCCTAACCAGAAGTACCAAATGGGAAAAAGGGGTTGTGGATGTATATATATATATATATATATATATTGAGAGAGAGAGAAAAATTGATAAATAGATAGAGAGATAGGGATGGATGTAAACCTTGGCTGTAGAAGATTGTGACTGTTGACGTTACACCCCGACTCCATGTGCAAAAATGGGAAAAGAGGTGGTTGTGGATGTATGGATGGATATGTATATATAAAGAGAGAAAGAAAGATATGCACACACATACTCAAATAGGTAGATAGATAGATAGCTAGATAGATAGATAGATAGATAGGGATGGATGCATACACACACACACACACATATATATATGGGAACCTATCAGTTCCACGAAAGAACACTTACCCGATGACCAGATCAATGAGACCACATCGCAGGCAGAGCAGATCTCCGACAATGGTAAGTATAAGTAGTGTGGAACGGGATGTATTCCCAATTCTGCAATGTGGTGCGATCTCAGAGTTGGTATATTTAAGTAGGGGGGTGTGGGGGGCACTGCCCCCCACATGGTGGGTGCAGAGGGCTTGCCCCCCTGCTGTATACATGTTTCTTTTTGTTTTTTGTTTTTATTGTGGAAATGGGAATACATCCCATTCCACAGTCCTTCTACTTACCATTGTCAGAGATGTGATCTGTCGGCGATGTGGTCTTGTTGATTTGGTCATTGGGTAAGTGTTCTTTCGTGGATCTGATATGGATCCATATATATATATATATATATATATATATATATATATATATATATATATATATATATATATAAAGAGAGAGAGAGAAAGAGAGAGAGCTACACTGAGCTAGCTAGATAGATAGATAGATAGATACACACATACACACAAATATATATATATATATATATATATATAGACATAAATATAGGTTTAGATATAGATATAGACAGATATAAACATACAAATATAGATATATAGACATAGATAGACAAACATAAAGAGGTTGGGAGGGTGGTCTAATGGTTAAGGTGTTTGACTTACAAACACAAAGTGCAGGGTTTGAGTCTCACAAGGGATAATTGGCTAGGCTTAAAATGTCTCGCAAAGGCAGTTAGCCTAGTACTAATCTATGAACCTATATATATATATATAGATATATAGATATGTAGATACATATCTATAAAAGAAAGGGAAACAGTAGTGCATGGCAGCAACAAGTACCTAAAAGGAATTAATACCCAGGAAACCATCATCATGCTCTCAGTTTTGCTCTTGTACCAGTTCAGGTTACAAACTTGACTATGTTTCACACCTACTACTTAGTCTCCCAACCAATACTTCTCAAATTTATCAGCACTAATCTATGATAAAAAGCATTTGGTTAATTGGTTTTGTGCCTGACTGTTGGTTTTGGCAAATTATCACAAATTTGTACCTTTCCTTATTTTCACACTCAAAAATTCCCCCCATTTCCCAATCACCCTTGCTCCTATTAACTAATTCAAACTGTTTCAGTCTACCTCTTTACAATATATATATATATATATATATATATATATATATATATATATATATATATATATATATATATATATATAAATATATGGGTTTATGTCAGATGATTGAGTTTTTGTAAACTCTAACTTTATATGGTTGAGCTCAAAGTGTTTATAGAGATTGCAGTACAGTGGAGATTGGGGAATTTACCCTTTTCCCCATTGTAGTGCAATCTCGGAGTTGATATATAATTTGCAGGGGGTGTGGGAGTACAGGAAGTCTTGCCCCTCTACAAAACTTAGATTTTTGTTGTTTTCTTTCCTTCAAGTTTTCGGATGCATTCAAAGCTGGTTTTAAGTTAAGGTATAGTAATGGAGACAGCCCCACCTAGAATATTTAGCAAGGAATTAGTGGTATTATTATTCTATGGTCCTATTTGATCAATTCTTGGTATTTGTCATGGTATATCATGAGATCCTTCAGGACAACTTGCAGTACTACTGAAGTCTCAAATGTGTGTCCTGAATTAGTTTGCTGCTATCTGTCCAGACGATCATTGTGTGTAGTCTCTCTCAGGTGAGGTATCTTCTTCTTCATAGCCTATCTTTTGTGGTGTTCTGGAGAGCTCTACTTTGGGCCCTTTATTGTTATCTCTACACATGTTCCATCTGGGATACATTCTTCTGGAGAGAGGTTTGCACTATTATTAGGATGCTGAACCTGAAGACATGCCTTTGCTTTCCTTGGAAAATTACGTCTACAACAAACTTTACTTGGGGTTAATTTGGCCTGTAACCAAAACTGGACAAATTGTAATCAACTAAAGCTCACTTAAATCAATTATACCAAGACAGTCATTTATGCCATTGTCTGGGATTCCTATGAAAAAGCCTTTGTGCCCATATATCCTCCATGGAGACAACAAACTGGAAATAATTCCTTAGGTCGGGAATGTAAGAGTTATTACATACAACATTCTGGACACTTAAGGAGAAGATGACAACTGTTCTCAAATCTTCTTGTTTGCATCTTAGAAGCATTGCCTTTAGAATGCACTTTATTTTACCTGAGCATCACTCAGTAGTTGTACAGGCGCTGGCTTCATCCTACTTGGATTACTCAGTTTAGTCGTCTATGGGTCTGACTGGCTTAGATGTTGACTGCCTTTAGCTGGTGCAGAACTCCTTATTATTGTGCCACTTCTCCATAGTCTGAACTAGTTGCCAATCAAACCTCATATCATGTACAACAATCTGGTCATGGCTTACTTGGCCCTATATGACTCCTCTGGCCAAGTGATCTATAACCACAGGGCTGCTGGTCATACCAAGGATGAGGCTGGAGTCATCTGGGAGTTGTTTCTTTGCATATCAAGGCCTGAATCTACTGCAAGAGTGGCTCAGAGAGTCCCTAAAAGTAAGTATCTTTAAGAGGTCCCTGCAGGTATACCATTTAGAGCTGCTCTTGATTTGCTCATTTTATTTTAATCTAGTTTTGTTATTTTTTGTAATGTTCTACCTCAAGCTGCTATTTCTTTGTTATTTCTATATTTTGTTATTTATTTTGTAAAGGAGTTAGATAAGTACTGTAATAAACCAGAAAAATATAGAATGCAAGAAGTTTGTTTAATTTTACATTTTAACTATTTTTAACTAGGCTTTTATTCAATGGAGAAGTGATTTTGAATTTTAAAGGGAACAAGGTACTTATTTTGGGCTGTGGGTATTGTTTTCCTTTTATGTTTGACAATTCATATCTTTGGTGACATTTTTCTTTTGCATGGTTATGTTTGATTTTTTATTAGTTATTAATTCTGCTTTTGACTTTTAGCATCACCGATGTACTTGAAAACATGGCTTGTCTTTCTCAGTCTGTTATCATTTTCAATTTCTTTGCATTGGTCATTTAAATACACTTGCTTATCTGTTTTGGATCTTTGTCATGGGTGGCTATTTTACCTCATATCTAAGCTTTGGCTGAATTGATCAGGCTTTGGAGATCTTTGTTTAGTGCAGTAAGAGAGTTTTTGGCTTCTTGAGAGTTAAATTTAATTTTGTGTGCAGTGGGTATTTTTTCTTTTATTCTAAAACCTGTTTATATTAGGGTTCCACCATGGGAGTTTATTTTTGAATTTTGCATTATATTTTTTTCTGTTGGGTATACATGCATCTATGCAACTATATGTGCATAGAATATGGCAGCAAAAGATTCCATGTATGCAGTAGGATCATTAAGGTAGAAGGGTCTTTTGAATTTAATCAGGTCATCACTCAGTTTTAGCAGATTAGTCTTTACATAGTCCCTGAATACTAAGGTATTGGAAGATGGTTCTGACTTCAGTTTTAAGGTGAATGTGACTAACATGTGCTTTGATTTGACTAGGGAGGAGGTTGCAATATGTGGGGAGCAGAGCTGTTTGCATATTGGTAAGGACCAAGTCCAAAATTTTCTCTCTCCTAGTTGGAGTGTGCTCTAACTGGTCCAGGGAGTTTGTATTTATGAAGTTTAGAAGAGGTGGGGTACTGAAGGCATAGAAGGGGGACCTGTAGTTAGCTATGATGAGATAAAGGATGTTGTTTATATCAAGTTGGAAGTGGAGATGTTCCAAGTCAAGATCTTCTCTATTGACTCTGCAGGGGAGATGTTTTTTTTTTTTAAGAATGAAGAGACACCTCTGCCTTTAGTGTCTATTTCTAATGCAGTGGACCTGTAAGAGTGATAGGCACTGAAACCCACCACTAATGGAGTGCTTTCACTGGTCTTGAACCTGGTCTCCATGATTATGCATATAATCTACATTTTCTAGGGTAAGAAGTGCTTGTAGGTTGTGGAGTTTATTGTTTAGGTTCCTGGCACTGACCAGCAATACCTTAATGATGTCCTGATTCTGTTGGGTGATTTTGGAAGTATAAAGGCTGATTTTGTCTTAAAAAAAGTACAATAAGAGAGGACAACTTTTATACAGACGCTTTGTAGGGATAAGTGCAGGCCATCCCTGTCAAAGCAGTTTGGACTGTCTATTGTCTCTTCCCAGGTTCATAGGTATGTGCTAGGCTAACAACCAACCACAAGAACCTTTTTAAGCCTAGCCATGCATCTCAATTGCCCTGAAAAGTTCTGATACCCTTGATAAGTATATCAATATAAGGTTGATATCTACTGTACCCCACTTAGAATGACTTAAGAATCTAAGCCAATTGTTAAAGTCAATTATCTTTTGATCGTATTGTTGCATTGCTCTTTATGATAGTAGAATATAGCTCAAGGCCAGTCTCAAACCTTTCTCAGACACATATTCTGAGAGCTTTGTCATGTCTCTCCCCATATAGCCTAGAGGGGTATGTCTCAAGTTGTTTATGCTCACATGTAGAGTCACTGTATCATATGTGTACTTGTGGTGCAGGGACCTTAACATAATACAAAATAAAAAGGCAGTCTGCACACCATCCCCTAAAAAGTGATGCATGCACATATGCTTAATGCTTACAAGTAACAAGGATGACATTATATTTCTGGTTTCCTGTGTGACACAAATTTCCAGATTACTTCCCATTTTCTAAACTAACACATGCTGAATGCTTACAAAATAACAAGGATGAGATTATATTTCTGGTTTCCTGTGTGCTAAAATCTCTAGATTATCTCCTTTTTTTAAACTAAAACATTCCAAAGTAAATGTATTGGTAAATAATAATTGAAGACACATTCTTTGAGCAAGAAATCTTCATTTTTCCTGCTCCTCTCTCCACTCTACACTGTATTTTATTCAAACACAACAAGTCCTTGTTACCACAAAACGGCTAGCTATCAGGTGGCCTCCTATCAAGCTTAAAGACACAGAATCTGTAGTAAACATAATACTATTAACCCGATTAATGATTGTAATGATTATAACAAACTGTATCAAGCTCTCAGAAATTGATGTAAAAAGCTTATTGGATATGTAAAAATTGACTTCTAAGGTTCGGCTAAAGGAATGTTAAACACATTGCCAGGACTTCATGCAAGATATGAAATTAAAATGGCAATTTATGCTCATACCCATCACTTAAATTGAATGACAAGTCCCCTGCTGTACAGCCCAGCCACTGCATATAGCTCATGGCAGAGATGGTATGCAGCCATGTCTCTGTTAATACTGTGTGTGATTCACATAGTACCTGGCTTTTATAGGACAGGGCCAGATGCACGTCATAAAAACCTCATGTATTCTCTGTGCATTTGGCCTCTGAAGACTATAACAGGACAGGTAATGGTAAGGCATGTTTGCATGGCAGAAGGGTAGGAACTGGGGGAGATGGGTTCTCTTGCCTCAGAAGCATGCATGAATCCTACTAGCCTATTGCATTCTGTGTTCCACACAGATAAAAACATATTTCATGAATTAATAGGGTTTACATTATGTTTTGATAGATATTCTTACTTCAGGATAGCTTTGTATCAATACTCTACCCTGGACTAAGGAGTATTAGCATTTGCCTGTGCTTTAGATTAAGAAATTCCCAGCAGAAGAGTATCTAGGACAGAAATAGATTCCAATCAGGAAAGAGCTTAGACAGGGCTGGATCCAGCACAAGGTGAACTGGGTGACAGCTGTCCTCAGCCTGGCCTTAAAAATAAGAGAAAAAATGATACCACTATTGCTCTGTACAGAAAATTCTGATATATACCTTTAAAACCCCGATTCTCTTCTCACATGCTCAGCGTCAGTATGTAAGCCTCAGCAGAAGCCGTTTCAGCATCACCTACATCACAAGAAGCTGAGTGTGGCAGATATGTTTTGTATTCTTTTTAAGCACTTAACATGCATGGAAGCGTAACAATCTGAAAAGTACCTTTGCACAAGCAAGTCACAAATGCTGCTGAGCACAGGAGATTTGCATGTCTTTATTTTTAGCACAATACAAGCACTAGTGAGCTCAGGAGATTCGTTTTGTCTTAATTTTCAGCACATCACAAGCACTGCTGAGGGCTCCCTATTGAAATGTCAGCACTTGAAATGCCGAGTGCTGACAAGCTAAAAAGAGGCCTGAAAACACAGGAAAAGAATGAATCTTGAAAATCGCTCTTCTCCTTAAAACTTCTTTTTGTAAGGGGGCATGCCCCCCTGCATCCCCCCAATATGTGGGGCAAGCTCTCACACCCCTGAATTTATATATACCAACTCCAAGATTGCCATTCCTCAGAGAAAAGGGAATATTCTGAGAAATGGCATCTCAAACTTGTTATACGTAAATCCATTTTTTTCAGCCATTCAGTTTTTGCATTTTGTTCCCAACATTTCAAGTGGTTACCCTGCTGAGCTCAGAAGATTCGTTTTGCCTTCATTTTCAGTACACCACAAGTGCTGCTGAGTCTGGGAGATTTCTTTTGCCTTCATTTTCAGAACATCAGAAGCACTGCTGAGTCCAGATTTGTTTTTACTTTTATTTTCAGTGCTTAATGCACATAAAAGTTCAACATTTTTATAAGTACCTTAGCAGTTAGTCATCGTATACCAAAAGCTGAACTGGAAATTAAGTAGCCCAGCTTTCATGGGAAAAAGGCATTTTTTGCACATGGGCAAGAGAAGGGCACTTCAGGATCTGTTTTCTGTTCACTGAGTGAAGATACAGATTCTGGTGTGTGTGTGTGTGTGTGTGTGTGTGCGTGTGTGCGTGTGTGCGTGTGTGTGTGTGTGTGTGAGTATATACAGATTCCCGAAAATGCATTAAAAACTGCCAGGATGGATTACAACTGCTGCAGCTCCAGGAGGATTACAGAATTTCAGGTGAATCAGTGTTATGCTTACTCCAAAAAGAGCTTCTGCCATAAGTCCTGGGAGCACTGCCTAGTTAAGTGACGTATTCAGTCAGAGTGACACAGTCGGCAAGAAAGAGTCAAACATGGCATGCACTCTTGTGGATTGCAGTCACGGAATAATAACATGCATACTTTCAGAGTGTATCTTTCAGAAAATGCTAGATAATGCAAAGGATCTTATTCTAGCAACTTTGTAAATATATAAGGGAAATATTTCAAATCTGTTCCTGACTTTTGGGTCTTTGATTTGGTCTAAGGCGTTGAGAGGGCAGAGAGAAGTTGCAATGGATTACATTTTATGGTTTTAATAGCAGCAAGCTGAGATGCATTTCTGGCACAGGGTTTATGGAACTATTCATTCACTTGTTCTCAAGCAAGTGGCTGTAACTTTATGCATGTGATGTGTGTGTGTGTGTGTGTGTGTGTGTGTGTGTGTGTGTGTGTGTGTGTGTGTGTGTGTGTGTGTGTGTGTGTGCGTGTGTGTGCGTGTGTGTGTGTGTGTGAGTATGTACAGATTCCCAAAAATGCATGAAAAACTGCCAGGATGGATTACAACTGCTGCAGCTCCAGGAGGATTACAGAAAACAATTTCAGGTGAATCAGTGTTGTGCTTACTCCAAAAAGAGCTTCTACCATAAGTCCCAGGAGCACTGCCTGGTTAAGTGACGTATTCAGTCAGAGTGAGATAGTAGGCAAGAAAGAGTCAAACATGGCATGCATCTTGTGGATGCAGTCACTGAATAATAACATGCAAACTTTCAGAGTGTATCTTTCAGAAAATGCTAGATAATGCAAAGGATCTTATTCTAGCAACTTTGTAAATATATAAGGGAAATATTTAAAATCTGTTCCTGACTTTTGGGTCTTTGATTTGGTCTAAGGGGTTGAGAGGGCAGAGAGAAGCTGCAATGGATTACATTGTATGGTTTTAATAGCAGCAAGCTGAGATGCATTTCTGGCACAGGTTTTACGGATCTATTCATTCACTTGTTCTCAAGCAGATATCATGCAAGTGGCTGTAACTTTATGCATGTGATGTGTGTGTGTGTGTGTGTGTGTGTGTGTGTGTGTGTGTGTGTGTGTGTGTGTGTGTGTGTGTGTGTGATTACTTTTGTTCCTGCAACCAAGAGCTGTTGTGGTGTAAATGAAGGAAATGACTACAGTAAACAAAATATCATCACATCAGCCATGTTCTTTGGGTACAAGCCTTTTTTTCCTGGTTTTGTTGATTGTTAACAATGTGTTTATTATTTGGCTGTGAATAAACTGTACAGCATATAAGTCTGAGTTTAATTTTAATATTTTAACTGTGAATATATTTTAATTAACCTTATTTTTTTTTGCAGGCACACAGGTGTGAAATGAAGTGTGTAGGGCTGCAGCAGTCCGTCTGGTGTTTGCTGCAAATAAGTAAGGCTGAGCTGCTTCTGTAGTGCAGGGTTTGATTCCTTCAGCCTTAATTTGTATGACTGACCAAGTCATTTCACCAGCCAGAGTACCTAGGTTCCCCTTGAAAAGGGGCAGTTACATTCAGTGGGCTGTCCCAAGCTGTTAGCAACTGCATTACACATTTGTCTTTGAATTCCTACACTCTTCATATAGACTCTAATTAATGCTTTACTATATACTGTTAGACTATGAGTCCCAACACGTCTGGGTTGCCTGTTGCATATTCAGTAAATGTGAGTTTTCAGGGAGGAGAAGTTTACTGTTGCTCACGTTAAGCCAGTTTGCAGTGTGAGGCTGTTTTGTTTTGTTTAGCAAATGACTGTTAGTGTTTTGTTGTAAAATTTGAAATAACAGTTTTACATTAATTCCAAATCTCTGTGCTCATTGTAAAATGCATAAAAAAAGAAACAGTATGTGCACTTACAAATTTGAACAGTGTAGTATGGTAATTAAGGAGAGAAAACCAATTAATTGGATATTGGTATGGCTGCTGGGGGGCAGCAGTCCATTACCCTGCCTAGGGCCCCATTTGACCATGATCCAGCTTAGGGAAGAACCTTGAGAGTCACCGCTAGTTACATTTTGCTTTCCGTAAAAGGCACCATTTATTCTGATAGAGTGAAATCTATTGGGTAGCTTCTGAGCAATCCATGAACCACGAAGAGTTTGTGTACAGTGAGTTAGCTTAATTAGATGTCAGAGTGAGAAATGGTAAAAGATGTTTTGGCTAAGTCAAGATAAGCAATGTGAATGCAAAGACCTTCATGTAGGGTTTTGGTGAACTTTTGATATGTTTATTGCATTGCTTACAAGGGGATGTGACAGATTTCTCTACACATCCATAAAAGAGGTCATAACATTCCCTGGCTAGGGCTGGGGTGTTAGTGTTTATGCATTCAGGATGATTGGACCATTTATATTATTCAAAGTTGTTAATTAAATCTAATAGACTATTTTTGCTGAAGTCTCTGAATATAGATTGATTATTGAGATTAGGGAAGCTGGTTTTGAGCAGAAGTTGATGCCTAAATGGTCTGGCCTAACTAAGGAAGTGAATACTTTCTGGGGCTTACTAGAGGATAGAACACTTAGTTAAGACAAAGACTAAGAGTTTTGGGATTCTAGTAGGGAAAGTAACTTTTTTGTCTAGAGATCTGTAGTTGATGATATCAAGAAAGACACTGGCATGACATCTGTTGGATATGTAAGTATACTGGCTGATATTTGTGTAATTAAAGTGTCCAAATAAAAAGGTGCTTGGTTTGACTTCCAGCTGATGGATTGCTTTTAGATATTTAATGTGTTTCCCTGGAGGATGTAGAGGGGGACCTGTGATTACCAATAAAATAAACATTTGTTTTGTTCAGTGTGATTTTGACCTGTGCTAAAGTCAAGGCTGATGTCATTTAGGATGAAAACAGAAATCTCTAATAAATATAGATACACCTCCAGTGCTAATATTGCCTCTGAAAAATGATAGGTGGTACCCCACAAAATATAAAGAGTGTTTTATGTACAGTGGGAACAAGGTTTCAGTAGCTACACACTTGTGCATGCTCTCCAGATAAGTAAACGCTTCTAAGTCAGACATATTGCCTCTGATGCTTCTTGTGTTAAACAGATCCACACTAACAACTGGTAGACTGGAATTTGTCAGGTCAGAATTTCTAGTAATTTTACTTTGCCTAAAAAGACACTATGGGGGTGGATAGGTTTATGCCAGTATGGTGCAGCCCACTCCTGG
The DNA here is from genome assembly GCF_019279795.1 of Protopterus annectens. Lineage (NCBI taxonomy): Eukaryota > Metazoa > Chordata > Ceratodontiformes > Protopteridae > Protopterus > Protopterus annectens. The sequence goes on from NC_056741.1 coordinate 466,517,332, forward strand.
TGAAGCAAGAAGGTCTGTCTGTCTTGTTTTTTTCAGGTTGTCACAGTTTGGATTTGCCAAAAGTTACACCATCTACATAATCGCTGAAGTCAATGATGTTTGATTTCAACTTACGCATCATTCTGCTTGAGGGAAGAATGATGCTCAGCACAAGAGACCCCCCCCCCCCATAAAAGCAAACAAGAGCTCCTCCATGGTTCTCTGTACCACTTTCAAACCAGACAATTTAAGGTAATTCACTCAAGCATGAGAAATGACAAGATCTTACTCACATTTTAGATACCTCAAGGCCAAGGGGGTGCTTGGGATATCCCTAATTATAGTGACTGACAGACAACTGATGGTCACAGAGTCAAACAAGTATTTTTTGATAACTCCAGAGCAAAAAAACTTTTAGCACAAGGACAAGCAACAGAAAGTATAAAAGTTTGTCACCAAACTTAGGGGATCCTATAAGTAAAATAACCAGGGATCCTATCAGAAATAAAGATATTTCAGAAATGTTATGAAAAGTTGTATAAAGTTATCTGGAAACAAAGAAAAGGCACAAATGGAAATATAAAAAAATGAAAAGCCCTTAGCCACATTCAAACGGTGCCAAACCACTTAGACAGGTGCAAAATAATAAAACACAGAAAATACTTAGCACTTTCATTCCTTTTACTTCAAGAACATTGTCAAAATTCTGATGAAGTTCTTGAAGTAAAAAGAATGAAAGTGCTTAATATTTTCTGTGTTATTTTGCTCAGGGCTAATTGGTTCAGCACCATTTAAATGTGGTTAAGGGCTTTTCACATTATTTGAGTTGTTGTTATTTTGCCCTAGAGGCTCTAGTTATTTGACAAATGGAAATATAAACTTAATTACACCAAGGTTAGAGGAAGATAAGGCTCAACAACTAATAATTAAGTTATGAAGAGAGGAAATAAAATAATGATGCATAATCAATCACCACAGAAGTCTCCAGGAACAGATAGCATTTTTATGGAAATTTTAGGTTAGGAGGGTAGAAAGTGATAAAGATCTGGAAGGTTTTGTTTAAGAGTATTTTAAAAGGAAGTGAAGCACCAGAATCTTGGAAGAAGGCTGTGGTGGCTGTATTACCCAGAGAGGGTAAATACTCGTCAGACCAGTTTCATATAGACTCATTTGAATTTTAAACCATAGTTATAAAGTGTTTACTAGCTAAAAAAATGGCAAAGGTGTTGCCAAAAATTGAATGATATGGTCAGTGAGGTTTTATGGAGGGGAGCCAAACATTTGACAACATTAATAGAAAATTAAGGGAGGATGCTATCATACAATCAAACCCGCCTCTCAGAATTCTTACTCTACTGGCAGCCTGATTAATATAATGCCCTACAATTCAACACATATACAATTTAAAAGAAAAGAAACATCAAAGAATCAATTAAGACAAATCATTAAACATCTAATGAATATGTTTCAAGCAAGCACTAGATAACCATCTCCCTATCCTCTTAATCATGTCTACAGATTAACCTTTTAAAACCAGCTCTGAGGGTTTTGGTGTTACTCAGTGTATGCATTAATCTCATTCTAAAAGACTGAGACAAGTAACCAACTGAAGGTAGTCACAGGCAAATTAAAGCCTTCTTTAGACACATATGTGCATCCTAAGTAACTAACTGACCACCAGTGTGAAAAACAAATACCAGTCCTTCCAGATTTGTGGGGCTGGATAGCATTTGCATTGTATTCAACCCAATACACTGGTTATAATAAAGGAGATATTGACTTATCTAGAATGACTTGATGACCACTACTCTCTTGATTAGTCTTAGACTTATGAATCCAAATTATAACATCCACATTAACTGCTAAAACATGCTTCCGTCTCACAAACACCAATAATTCACTGATACATTCAAGTAAATAATGTGGCCTATAATGCAGAAAACTGATAACTCGACAAAGTTCCATGCACTCCTACTAGGATGGATTTTAACAAGCATTTCCCTATTGGACATTCTTCTTCTTCTTTCGGCTGCTCCCGTTATGGGTCGCCACAGCAGATCAACTGTTTCTATTTCTTCCTGTCCTCTGCTTCTTGCTCTGACACACCAACCACCTGCATGTCCTCTCTCACCACATCCATAAACCTTATCTTAGGCCTCCCTCTTTTCCTGTTACCTGGCAGCTTCATCCTTAGCATCTTTTTCCCAATATACTCTGCATCCCTCCTCAGCACATGTCCAAACCAATGTAATCTTGCCTCTCTGGCTTTGTCTCCAAACCTTCCAATCTGGGCTGACCCTCTCATATACTTATTCCTAATCCTGTCCACCCTCGTCACACCCAGTGCAAATCTTAACATCTTCAACTCTGCCATGTCTAGCTCTGACTCCTGCCTTTTTGTCAATGCCACTGTCTCCAACCCATATAACATAGCTGGTCTCACTACCCTCTTGTAGACCTTCCCTTTCACTCTTACTGGTACTCGTCTGTCACAAATCACTCCTGACACCCTTCTCCACCCACTCCATCCTGCCTGTACTCTCTTCTTCACCTCTCTTCCACACTCACCATTACTCTAAACTGTTGATCCCAAGTATTTAAACTCGTCCACCTTCACCACCTCTACTCCTTGCATCCTCACCATTCCTCTATCCTCCCTCTCATTCACACACATATATTCTGTCTTAGCCCTGCTGACCTTCATTCTTCTTCTCTCTAGAGCATATCTCCACCTCTCCAGGGTCTCCTCCACCTGTTCCCTAGTCTCACTACAGATCACAATGTCATCTGCAAACATCATAGTCCACGGGGACTCCTGTCTGATCTCATCTGTCAACCTGTCCATCCCCGTTGCAAATAAGAAAGGGCTCAGAGTTGATCCTTGATGTAATCCCACCTCCACCTTAACTGCATCCGTCACTCCCACCGCAGACCTCACTGCTGTCACACTACCCTCGTACATATCCTGTACCACTCTTACATACTTCTCTGATGCTCCCGACTTCCTCATACAATACAACAACTCCTCTCTAGGCACCCTGTCATATGCTTTCTCTAAATCCACAAAGACACAATGCAACTCCTTCTGACCTTCTCTGTACTTCTCCATCAACACTCTCAGAGCAAACATCACATCTGTAGTGCTCTTTCCTGGCATGAAACCATATTGCTGATCACTAATCATCACCTCCCTTCTTAACCTAGCTTCCACTACTCTTTCCCATAACTTCATGCTGTGACTGATCAGTTTAATCCCTCTGTAGTTACTACAGCTCTGCACATCACCCTTATTCTTAAAAATCGGTACCAAAACACTTTTTCTCCATTCCTCAGGCATCCTCTCACTTTCCAAGATTTCATTAAACAATCTAGTTAAAACCTCCACTGCCATTTCACCTAAACACCTCCATGCTTCCACAGGTATGTCATCTGGACCAACAGCTTTTCCATTCTTCATCCTCTTCATAGCTATCCTTACTTCCTCCTTGCTAATCCACTGCACTTCAAGATTCACTATCCGCACATCATCCAACCTTCTCTCCCTCTCATTCTCTTCATTCATCAGCCCCTCAAAGTACTCTTTCCATCTGCTCAACACACTCTCCTCACTTGTGAGTACGTTTCCCTCATTATCCTTTATCACCTTTACCTGCTGCACATCTTTACTAGCTCAGTCCCTCTGTCTAGCCAATCGGTACAGGTCCTTTTCTCCCTCCTTAGTGTCCAGCCTTTTATACATCTCTTCATGCGCCTTATCCTTAGCCTTCGCCACCTCTCTCTTTGCCATTCACCTCATCTCCTTATACTCTTGTCTATTTTCTTCATCTCTTTCACAATCCCACTTCTTCTTCGCCAACCTCTTTCTCGGTATACTCTCCTGTACTTCTTTATTCCACCACCAGGTCTCCTTGTCCTCCTTCCTCTTTCTAGATGTCACACCAAGAACCTTTCTAGCGATCTCTCTTACTAGCTCTGCTGTAGTTACCCAGCTATTCGGTAACTCTTCACTGCCACCCAGTGCCTGTCTTAACTCTTCCCTGAACATCACCTCACAATTACCCTTTTTCAATTTCCACCATTTGAAAAAGGGTGCTGCCCTCACACTCATCCTCCTCTTCTTGATCACCAATGTCATCCTACAAACCACCATCCTATGCTGCCTAACTACACTTTCCCCTGCCACCACTTTACAGTCTCAAATCTCCTTCAGACTGGCCCTTCTACATAAGATATAATCCACCTGTGTGCATCTTCCTCCACTCTTGTATGTCACCCTATGCTCCTCCTTCTTGTTAAAATATGTATTCATCACAGCCATGTCCATCCTTTTCGCAAAATCCACTACCATCTGACCTTCTGCATTCCTTTGCTTAACACCATACCTACCCATCACTTCCTCATCCCCTCTGTTCCCTTCACCAACATGCCCATTGAAATCTGCTCCAATCACCAGTCTCTCACCTTTGGGTACAGTCATCACCACTTCATCCAACTCACTCCAAAATTTTTCTTTCTCATCCATTGCACACCCAACTTGTGGAGCATATGCACTAACTACATTTATCATTACACCACCAATTTCCAGCCCCATAAACATCACTCTATCTGACACTCTTTTCACCTCCAAAACACTCTTAGCATACTGTTCCTTCAGGATAATGCCTACGCCATTTCTCCTCCCATTCACACCATGATAAAAACAATTTTAAAGGTCTGAATATCTTCCTTTGAGTCTGTCTCATCATTTCAAAATTCTACACAACACCTTATGTTTAGTTAGATCTCGAAGACTGAAAACATTTGCAAACAGACGAATATCAGCCTTTTTGCATCTTAATGGTACAAGGAGTTTCACCTTTTGCCCAACAATATACTAAATAGTATAAAATTAACTGTGTTGAGGAACTCCTTTCCTCCATAGGAGGAGTCATTTATTCCTTTCCATTCATCCAAATTTCATCGGGAATGAAGGTTAGCAAAGTAGCCATGTTTGAAGCCAGCTGACAGAATTGTGATATTTGCAGATGAGAAAGAGAGCCAGCTAGAATAGTATGACTTCCTGAAATGTGCTGTGCAGAAAAAGAGAAATTAACATATATGCTGAGTAAAACTAAAAGCCTTAAAGCAGACTGCAACCACAATGATTTGGAATACTTCCTTGTCAGTATGTGAGCTATAGCTTTGTTATCTAACTGAAATATTACTTTTTTATGGTATAACTTCTGCCATACAAACACTGCTAGTCAGACAGGTATTATTTCTAAAAAATGAAACGTCAATTTTTTTGTCTCTTGGGACTAAGAGGAAGGACAAGGTTCTGAGAACCACTTCCTTTTGAAATAGGCATGCATTTCAAATCACCAAGCATCATCCATAAATAATTCCAAAGTATCACTTGGTAGCAAATCATCTGCCCAAAAAGATTTCCCATTAAAAATTTGCCAAAATGACTGACCATATTCAAAGGTCTGATCTTACTCTCTTATTAAGTGTAACCCTATGGAGCTTGTTGTGACCACCCCAAAGGAGGTTGGACAGTGATCTGATAAAAGCTCTAATAAAGGCCGCAGCCCTATATGTGAAATTCATCTGAGCACACAACTCCATGACTTATCCAACAGTAACTTTTGACTGAGAAGAAATAAGCATGTAATATGAGAGCATCTGCAATTTAGTCTGTGGCAATCAAAATGAATATGATGGCAGATCCACTTTAAGCCCCCAAAATATGAGCATCTTAGCAGGACCTTCAAACCTATATGCCAAGAGTACCCCCAGTTTGCATGCACAACTCCTAAAATGCAGAAAGACTTTTCCTGGCACTCAGTTCTCCTCATCCCACAGTCAGGAAATCATCCATGTTATGCACAGCACACTACAAAGCTGATCCCTGCTCCCAACACCAGTAGACGATCAAACTAAACTTCTCAAAGGTGGCACAAAATATTAAACTGCCCATAGCCATAGCCAAATCAAAATAGCAATTGCCATCAAATGTATACCCAAAAAACCTGTTTTGGGGGCAACAGGCACAAGATGAAAAGCAGACTTGCCATTGAGCTTGGCTAGCCAGGGATCCCAAAACTATGAGTGATGTAAATAATAGCATCTCTCTTGCTTATGCCATCAGCCACAAAAGTGCCACCTGGAAATGAAAAATGGTGTATTAAACAATATTCTCCCATCTCTCTTTTGGGGAACTAAGTCTATCAGGGTGACTCTAAAAACTTCAAACAGTGTTTTCTGAAAAGGGCCTACTATTTCACCACGGCCAATCTCAGTGTACATCAGTCTACTGTATGACTCTGACCAAGTCATCAGTCTTTCGAAATCTCATTTTTCCCTTTCAGTGTATTTTAAATTTTTGCAATTTGGCATAGGTACCAAAGATTTAGACTTAGTAGTAAAAAATAAAACAGATTAAAAAAAAACATTAACAGTTCATTAGCAACCTATCTGTTCACATAATCACTCCATATGACAGATAAAACATCTACTTTTTTGGTGAATAATTCCAAGGTAGCTTAATAGCTTATCTAAATCCCTTGAAAAGTGTTGGCTCTGTTAAAGCCTGAAAGGAAGCCTTGTCTCTAAATGATGGATTATCTGAAGTGTTATGATGCCTGCCCCTAGCATCAAACCTCTCAACCTCTTAGCACAAAAAATCTGGACAAAGTCAAACATAATTGTATTACTGCAGTACAGGTTAAAGCTGCATTGTCCAAGGCTAAGAATACAGCTTCCATGGGACCCAACAATATCCCTGGATGTGTTCTTCATGAACTACAAAGGGAATTGGCACCACATCTGTGTGCTCTGTTCGATCACAGTCTCACCTCAGGCTTTGTCCCTAGCGAATGGTGCACTGCTACAGTCATCACCCTCCATAATGGTTGAGAGGCTACAGAACCTGGGAATTATCGCCCCATTAGCCTGACAAGTCTGATATGTAAAGCTATGGAGCGCATCATCATGGACCTAATTAACAAGGATATAGGGAATCTCCAACCTCTAGATCCCACGCAATTTGATTTTGTGAAAGGTAGATCGTGCCTGCTCAACCTGGTTGCCTTCTTTGAGTTAGTCACCAGAGCTGTGGATGATGGCAAGGCAGTTCATACAGCCTACCTTGATCTGGTCAAGGCCTTTGATACCATTCCCCACTCAAGAATTGGTAAACTCACCAAACTAGGCATCAACCCCTATATCACTAGGTGGGTTGCAAATTGGCTCACAGATAGAACTCACAGTGTGAAAGTAGCAGACTCCAAGTCAGACTGCTTACCAGTCACAAGTGGAGTCCCACAGGGATCGGTCCTGGGTCCTCTCCTGTTTGGCATCTGCTTCTCAGAAGTCCAGGCCAACATGGTAGGACTCTGGCTGACCATGTTCATAGACGACTGCAAGCTGGGAGCCAATATTAACTCTGCAAGTGATGTAGACATCCTACAGAAAGGCCTCACTGAGACAAATGACTGGTGTCAAAACCGTGGCCTTAATCTTAATGCCAAAAAATGCATCATTATCTCCTTTGGGAAAAACTCAGTTCCCACTAATTGCCACATTGATGGAAACCCACTGAACACTGAAGGCGTTATAAGAGATCTGAGGCACAGGTTGACAGAAACCTCTCCTTCAACCACCACATTGCCACTGTGGTCAGAAAGTCCTTCAATGTGGTGCATCTCATTACCAAGGGTTAGCATCCAGGATGAAAGAAGTATTCATCTCTCTCTACTCTTCCCCTCATTAGGCCAATCATCGAGTATAATGCCCATTTGGCATGTACCACACTAGACACATGCAACAGCTGGAAAAGCCACAAGAGTACCTCATGAAGAGGATCCTAGTCATTAATTACATGTCCTGCATGGACAGACTCAAAAAACTTCAGCTATTCTCTGTCTCATATCATCTACTAGGAGGCGATCTTGGCTTGATTTACAAAGCCATGTCTGACCCAGCTTTGTTAGAAATGCTACATCTAAAGAAATCCAAATCCCTCCACACCACATGGTCCAGAGACCTCATCCTCATTACCACAATCAACAGGACATGCTGGAGGGACAGGTTCATAACCCAGAGACTGCCCATGCTCTGGAATAGACTTCCCATACATGTCAAGCAGAGCACCTCACTGGCCCTCTTCAACAGATATCTTGATGAGTGGATGGGAAATAGAAAGTTCACTCCGGGGATCACTGCAGTGGCTCTACTTGACAGAGGCACTGGGAACTAACGTTACGCTGCACGATGCCTGGGCACGTCTATGGGCTAGGCTTGTAAAGGCTTCAGGGCAATTAGCCTAGTACATACCTATGAACCTATGAATCTATAATGAGGGGACAAAGGCCCAAAAATAGGTATACATTTTAAATATTGTTCTTATAAACTTAGAAAGTTGTTAGAATAAAAGATGTTGTGCTGGCAAGCAGTTTCAGAAGGTTATGAAGTCTGTAACTCAAATGTCTGTCATTATTTGTGACTTTAGTCCTCAATGATTATCCAGAAAACCACAAATTTTATAAAGAACAAACCAAAAATATAAGTCAAAAGAAATGGACATTGTGCAAAAATCTGGACAGTTGAAAGTTATGCCTAGCACTGCTAGTCAAGCTGTTGCCTTTATTAACCTCTTTAAACCAACATCTAAACAAAGAATGTTTTAGTCCCCCACAGTGAGAACATATGTGTTGGAACCTACAATAACTGCACTCACATATACCAGCATTAAATGTCCAACAAGACTTAAACTTAAGACCTAACTGGTACTTAATGGGACTGGCTACACATCTTGTCTTGTCACTTATGACAGCTAGTCATATATTGGCATGGCTTTCTTCCTTCTAAAGGTTTTCGTCACTGTTCTTCAGTTTTCTAAACATTTGGTCATACCACAACTAAGCTCAGCCTACTTTTAAATAAAGCACTTCTGTAATTATTAAAAATTAGCTGAACAGTTGTATCACTTGACTTTGGCTCTTTCTCAATAAAAACCTCCATGAAATGTATAATACCTAAAACCCAGTTGCAGTTGTCCCAAGACAAGACTTGATCCTACAATTTTTTTGACTGATGCCTACCCAAGGCCATTAAAGACATGCTCAAATCTTTTTTTTTTCTCCAGCACATCTGAATCCTAAATTCACTGCACCTCCACATAAATCAACTAAGTCATAAACCTCCACATAGTCCCACACCATTTTTATTTTATTGACTCCATACAATCATTTTTGAACACTGATGTCCTAAACTGCAATTGCTTATCAACCTATTTGCATCAGCTTTTGGTTTAAACAACAGATCTGAATCTGTGTTGTTTATAACTTTGCTAGGTTAAGGCAACTGAGTAAAACTAAGGCTAGCAATATTACACATGCTGGTATCTGGGTTTATGTGACCTTTTAAAGAAATATGTACACCTCTGTCTGTCATTAGCTGAAATAACCTGTATCTACCCTCCTTATTCAAAGCATCCACAAAAGACTATAAGTTCATTGATTCATTGATATTCTGTAATGCCCCCTCCTCAGCTTAAATATCAACAGACATCTGCTATCCTAACGACTCTGCAACTATTGTTTCAGTTTCTGCTTGTTCAATTGGATCTTTCCCTGTCCTTCTCCTAAATCTTTTAACAGCAGGTACTTCATCCGGAGCAGCAGTCTACTTCTTATTAACTCCCCTTTTAATGTTAATTTGATGAGGCTCTTTTGATTGCTGAGATCATTCAGTTTGTGAAATCCCTAATCAGTGTTTATGCCTCCTTAGCAAAGTGAATCCACTTACACATAGCCCTCTGTAAATGTAAGGCCATTTTCCTAAAAAATAATGGTAGAATACAAATGTTCACTTAAAACATTGAAACCTATAACTAAATGCCAACCCAAGGCTCATCTACTAGGCTAAAGCCCAAACCATGTAATAATATTAAATTATACAAAGAATTAATAAGAAAGATAAATAGTAACAGTGGATAATCAAAGTCATACAACTCACAACTATAGCTTAAGTCCATTGCACCCTACAAAATCTATAGTACTGACATTTACTACCCATTATCACATAGCTAATAAAATTAAATCAAGATTATGTAATCTCTCACCCACTAACATTACAAAACTACAACTAATAATTATCACATAATTAAACTAATTCACCTTGCCTAAATGTAGTAATTGAAGTTAATGTCAATATATATAACTATGAATGCATCCATTGCAGTGTACATTGTCTATCCATTATTTTTTTAAACAAAAATAAAAATTTCGTAAAGTGTATTAAACCAAGGGCCATTTGCAAATAAAACCAATACTGTACAATATTACCAAATAACCCACTGGATCACAGTGAAGCAAACTACAACTTGATAGATAGTCATAATAAGTTTATGTAATGGTAAATGAATATGTACCACATTCAATAAATAAGTATATGCAACAGCCTATAAATGCTAATAATTAACATATAATTTCAGCTTTAAAATAACAATCCTAATTTTATATAAACAGAATCTAGTGTGAGGTGAAATCCACTTACAAATAATAACCACGATAAGATATAATCGCTTACTACATACTTGATCTGTCTCAATGCTGATCTACCAAGTTATTAAATAAAATTGAATTACTATAATTACTTAATTGAATAAATAATTAATTTTTACTAATTAAATGCTGTTGCAGATGCTAAACAGAAACAATAGCCATTGCATTTAAATATCTAAGGAGCTAGAAGATGAAAAAACAAAAAGTAAACACTCAAACTCCAAGGAATAGCAATACTTCAGAGGGACAGCCACAAAATTAAAACCAAATCTTTAATTCTCTATTAACATGAAACAATAAAAAACTTTAGAAACATTCAAAATACTTAAAACACTGTATAAAAAAGAAGCACTTTCATCTCACATCCTTTTTGGACTTCTTCAGATGATGTCCAACTATATTTTTGAGTTTAAATAGAGTGATGCCATAGTGATGTGATCAGATGGAAGAAGATAAAATATTTGAAGTTCCAACACACCCTCATTGTCACTAAATAAAGCACATTAAACATTATTTTTCCATTTTTTATCTCAGTAAAGATTTTATTTTTAGGATACCAGCAATAAAAAATAGTCTCATTAAGACCTGGCCAATTGTCTGCTTTAAAAATAAATTGCCAGTACAATTCCCATTTTTCTAAACAGAGATGCCATGGACTGCCCCTTGGATTATGGTGCACCTGTTCCATGATAGTACATTTAAAAACGTCTTAGGAAATGTATAACGTGTTTAATCAAGGCATTAGTTGTTTTGTTCCTTTGGATGTCATAAAAATTAATCAGACTATTTCTATTGTCAGTATCATAAAATTAAAAGAGATAAAAAATGGAAAAGGAGTGTCTAGTATGCTTTATTTGGTGACAATGAGGGAGTGTTGGGACTTCAGATATTTTACCTTATTCAGTCTGATCACATGACTATGGCTGCAGTCTATTTAAACTCAAAAATATAGTTGGACATTATCTAAAGAAGTCCCAAAAGAATTTGAGTTGAAAGTGCTTATCTTTTATACAGTGTCTTAAGCATTTTAAAAGTTTCTAAAGTTTTTTCTAGTTTTATGTGAATAAAGGGATAAAGATTTGGTTTTAATTTTGTTGCTGTCCATCTGAAGTACTGTTATTCTTTGGAATTTGGGCATCTAAAGTTCCTTATTGTACGATATAAAATATATTCTATATTCTGCATGTGTGTTTGTTTGTGTGTGTGTGTGTGTGTGTGTGTGTGTGTGTGTGTGTGTGTGTGTGTGTGTGTGTGTGCATGTATATATATATATATATATATATATATATATATATATATATATATATATATATATATATATATATATATATATATATATATATATATATATATATATAATATATATATAGCTATATATATATATATATATATATATATATATATATGTAAGTATATGATTATAGGGCAGTCAGTCAAGCAGACACTGCTCTAACACCCAATAGATCAACGTCAGAACAATGAAATCACCAATGTTGACACATTCTGTCCATGCTCCAGGGATTATCCTGGAGTGAACTAAACCAACAGCATGTGTTTTTGCATGGGGTCAAGTCCTCCTTCACTCCCAACCCCCCCTGCTAATTATATATACTAATTCCAAGACTGCACAATCCCCAGGGAAAGGAAATATTCCCCTACCCAGGGATCATCAATCTCAAAAACCTATCAACCACCTGTCTGCTGTGTCTGCCAAATTATGTTGATCTCCCAGTTCAACCTACTGCTGTATACCCATATATATATATATATATATATATATATATATATATATATATATATATATATATATATATATATATATATATATATATATATATATATATATATATATATATATTTTTTTTTTTTTTTTGTTTTTTTGTTTAACATTTGTTGACCAGGAAAGTTTAACTAGGACAGAGCCTATTTTCAGTGGAGTCCAAGGAAGAAACATTCCAGATGCATTTCTTTGGAATGTGGGAGAAAAACAGAGTACCGAGGGGAAACCCATGCAAACACAGGGCGGACATGCAGATTCCAGACAGAAGGCACCCCAGCCGAGAATCAAACCAGAAACCAACAGTAAAACAATGGCAGGATATTCCCACTTCGAGTGAGCCTTAATTCCTGTTAGAAACAAAACCTTCTCTCCTGCAATCCCACCTCATAGCCCTGTCCTATAGGCTTTGAGGATGCCAGGTACAAGGTATGACCAATAACAGTAAAACATCTCAATACAAACTGCCAACAAGTGAACTGCTAACATTTTTTAAGTCCAAACTTGCTTCCACCAAACTCCAATTGAACACCTTCACACAGCCAGGCCTCAAACATCATAACATAATCAACTGTGGTACAATGATCTTTTCATCTTTCTCTCTTCTTTTTCTTTTTAGGCAGCAACAATTTCACATAAATATCATTTCTCAGCTGTCTAGATTTTCACAGTATATCCATATTTACCTCATGTTTATAATCTGATCCACATAGAATCTGTGGCTGTCTGGCAAATCATTTTGAAGTGAAGCCACTAAAATTGATATGCATTTTAGTTTCAGACTCCATATCCTTCAGAAAATGCACACCGATGCTAAACCTATTATTCTGACAAACACCTAACTTCAGAAGAGCAATAATTAACATTTGTCTCTGCCCCCCCCCCCCCATTATTTAGCTTTGTCCAGATTTCTCACACTAAAAGGTTGGAAGATATTTGCAAATAACACCTTTTGTTATTCACTGAACAAATGCAGTGATATCAAAGTGCTTGGCTGTAAATAACTGACTTTTTTGTATGGCTGGGATTATTACTGCTTCTGTGCAGCTACATCTGTCTGTCAGCTGGTTTCCTCTAGACACATGTCTGTAATATCATATTGTATATAGTAACCTTAGTGCCAAGGAGGACTAAACTCAAAGCCGAGTACTCCAAGGAGATTTTAACAGAGACATGGTCTTTTGTTAAGTCTTTGGTGGAATTCCTTGAGAGGGTTGATGCTATGTGTCCAGATTATAAATAAATCATCAATGTGTCTGCGGTGTTGTAGAGTTTTCACTTCTAGGTTTGTCCTGAAGAGGTTTGCATATTGTAGAGTCATTCTGGTGTTATTGACGTGCCCATGGTCTGAACATAATGTTTTCCATTAAAATTAAAGTTGTAGGTAATACATCTTGTCTGTGTTCCAGTATTTTTGTGTTTTCTGTTAGTGAACCAACACAGTATTTCTTAATTTTATTAAACTTTGTTAATCATGTAATTGAAGTGGTCTGAAAACCATTTTAGCTATAAACCAAGCCAATATGCAGTAACAGCTTTAAAGAACAGCATTTACAAACAGGTCTTGTGCATGGATGTTTTTTTACACTAATCACTGCATTATATACAAGAATACTGGTTCTAGTACATTTAAATAACCATTAAAGTTGTGTTTTCTACATGAATGATACTTACAGAAATCACTATATTACTTAGAATGGTACTATCAGCATTTACTTAGATATTTACAGTGGTTTCCTGTGACACCACATTGCTGAGTATAGTGTGAGTTTAAGTAGCATAACTGAGGCACCAATTCCCTAGATCTAATCTGTTTTCCTTTAACAGTCGTACTTATATTTTCTATTGAGGCTTGCCTTGTGGTCCTTTACAGAGTTAGCTTGCTTTTTGTATTTTGTCTTGTAAAGTATTTCACATTACATCATTGTCATTATATATGGAGGTCTTTGTAGCTGTAGGGTGTCTCTGACTTCTTGACTGCTCTTTTTCCCTAAGAGTTATTATATTTAGGTTCAGTGTGTATTGATTAATAAAGCTCTTGATGTAAACATAAATTTATTTCATTGGAGCGATAATGTCTCTTACCAGTTGACCAACCCTCAAAATGCTGTCACTAAAAGATTGACAGTGTTTTTGTCAAGGTGGTTAAACATGGAGAGGAATGAGACTATAAATGTAGCATTTCCAGGCTTTCTCCCTCTTCTCCATGTTTGTATGATGTCAGAGTTGGTATATGAAACATAGGTATTCCAGAAAGCACGAGTCAGGTCTGGTATCCCACTTGTGACACAGAGGGTGACAGGACTAACTAGAAAAAGAGTATAAAGAATTAATCAAATTAATTAATTTTAATTAAATTAAATTGATTCATTAAAGCTCACTTTGGATCTATGGATGGGAAACAGAAAATTTACCCTAGGACTGACACCCTGAACTACTAATACACAGAGCCAGCTCCTAAATGCTTTATCCTGTGCTCAAGCCCCTAAAATTATCAAAAGTATGATCCCGGTTATTCTGATTAGAGATAATATATAATTATTCACTATGGCTAAGTCTAATGTCTAACTAAATTGGTTATGCTAATTTGAGCAAAAAAAAGGGAAATTGGCTAGGCTTAAAATTGGACCTCAAGGGCAGCTAGGCTTTCTTATGAATCTATGAACCTATAATCCAGATAAAATCACTTTAGCTAGCAGATCAAAGAGAGTCTCTCTCTGATTCAGTTAAGTAGGTAGATGAATGAGTGTTCTTGTTCTTTAAGGGAAGGGAAGATGGGTTAGCACAAGAGCACTTGTCCATCTAACTACTTAATGGATACACTTCTTGCAACTTTAACAAGGCATCTTTATTCCTTGAACACGTAGGGCATCAGAGGGGATGCCACACTGGCTAGCACTGCTATCAAAAAGCAAGAAGTTCCCTGGTTCAGTTCTCAGTTGCGGTATCATCCTTGCAGAGTTTGAATGTCCTTCCTGTGTTTTTGTGGGTTTCCTCTGAGTGCTCTGGTTTCCTCCCACATTCCAAAGACATGCAGTAGGTGGATTGGACATTCTAAACTGGCCATTGGTGTGTGTATGCGAGTGTGTGATGTGAATGAACTACTGTGGCAGAGCTAGCCACTCAGTGGTGTAAACCTTGGCTCTAGATGATTGTCACTGTTGTTGAAGTGACACCCCGACCCCATGTGCAAAAATGGGAAAAGGGGGTTGTGGGTAGATGGAATACATGTAGGGCATCAGAGAGAGAAACTCACAGATCTGCTTGCCAAAGTGATTTTATTTGGACTTATTCTTTATACTCTGTTTCAGAGTCAGTATATGGGTACAGTGTATTTGGTTGAATGTACTGTTTGTCAATCAATGTTATGCTTTAGCAAGTGGTCAAAAGGTTCATATTGTCAGGGACAGAGATTGCCATAGTGTTTGACATTGCATGATGGAATGTAACTGGAGTTGAGACAGACTATGTGTGTGTGTGTGTGTGTGTGTGTGTGTGTGTGTGTGTGTGTGTGTGTGTGTGTGTGTGTGTGTGTGTGTGTGTGTGTGTGTGTGTGTGTGTGTGTGTGTGTGTGTGTGTGTGTGTGTGCGCGTGTGGGTGTGCGTGTGTGTCTGTGTCTGTGTGTTTGTGTGTGGCTTACGGTGATATTTTACTCATGCAATTTTGTGATTTCTACCAGTGCAAGGTTTCTTCTTGCCTGCTAGCCCATGATGTCTTTTTCACTTATTTTGTGCTTCCTGAAAATAGATAACTGTTGTGTGTGTGAAAAAACCTCTTCAGCATTTCGTGTAGCTTTGCCATAAGGGTGCCTTCACAGTAAAATATTAATAAATTCAGTAAAACTAGAGATGGTTTTCAGTGCATTCTTACTGAAACTTTGAGCATATGCAATCTCACTGACATATCATGCACCTAATTCCAAACTTAGAAGAACTAGAATAGACTTTAATACAAGAGTTGTGTTTTGTCTAAAGATTTACAGACTTCATCAGAACTCACATTGATAAGTTATACTGTTACTTAAAAAATGAAACAATTACAATGACACAGTGAATAAAAAAATGAAAATGTTATTTCATTTTCAAGACACTTTATTAATACTTATCCTATCATTAAGTCCCGGGGGTAATTAGCCTCATGCTTTATTTGCCAGCAATTTCTTTAAGGTCAAGAATGAACCTCATCAAATACCCCATAATGAAAATTCTTTTAGCTTCAATGGACCTCAACTACTAATAAAATAAGTCAATGAATACTTCATTCTCATAAAATAAGTAAATTCCTCATTTTTGTCTTTCTCTTACATTTTTTTGTTAATACGTCTGACTGCTAGCCAGCAGAAACTGCATCAGTATATAAACTATGTACAAGGCTTGGCTGTTATCGCATGCTCCCATCTGCTGACAGTATGTGGTAATGCAACTGGAACTTGGACATGACAAAGGAAAGACCAAGAATGGTGTTCTGTATCAAACTAAAACCTTCTCTGCAAAGAGAGTTTATAAAGAGATGGGCTGTATTTTCTGTTCAGCACAGTGCCACCTGTCAGACATAGTAGATCCCTACCAAAAGACAGAGTTATTTAACATAAAAGAAGCTAGTCTTAGGAACTGTAAGCAAGAGATGGTAGAATGTACCAGACCACATAACATGTTGCACAGCTAGGCCTTAAGGTAGAAGATGATGGTACTGAACAAGTGCAAGGATCAATAGTAATCAGAACATAAGATGAACAAGGTACAGAAGACTAGAAAAATAAATTTTGGAAATGCTTTGGGAACCTACATCATAAATTATTAATCTCTTCAAGTATAGTTCTGTCCCAGATATTTTCATATGTGGTTTATGCTTATGCAGCATGTTTAGTTGAACTGCTAATGATCATTAAAAAATGTATCATACCAGTTCTTATGAAAAATGTTTATTGATGCATCGTGCTTACCCAAAATAAGTATGATAAAGTCAGGATTTAAAATGTGTTGCCTTAAAAGATGTAGAAGCATTTTAAAATGTGTGTATGAATTTATTTTAGTTAAATAAGTAGTCTCTGTGCACAGTCAGTTGAAAAAGTGATCTCTCACCTCATTTTCCTGAGAGACATTGAAAACAAAGTTAACCAAAGAGCAAAACACATTTCGTGAGTATAATCTTTGTCTTCTGAATAGCTTCCGAATGACTGAGTTCATTTCAATAAACAACAATGCCGTCCTCGATGGACATCCCTGGTTTTCAGCATGGACATTATTTTCAACAAGACTACACAGAACCTGATGCACAAAATAACAAAAGTAACTGACTGTGCCTTGACATTAAAACAACAAAAAATCTAGCTGCATATATTTTTACAACAAAAAAAAATACAGCCATACCTCTCAGCTACCCCTGCTGTCATACAGAATCAAAAATCTGAACAAAGCCATAAATAACAGGGAGACAAAGGCCCCAGAAATAGGGCCATTTTTAAAATATTGCTCTTACAAACTTAGAAAGTTGATAGAGTAACATGTTTTGCATTAGCATGAATTTTTCAAGGGTATGAAGTTTGAAACTCAAATGTCTGTCATTATTTTCTGACTTCAACCCTCAACTATTTGCCAGGCAAAACATAATTTTATGACAAACAGACCAAAAATATGTGGCAAAAATCTGGACAGTCTGTGAAAATTTGTATAATTATGAGGTATGTATAGCATCTATAATTTTGTCTCATATTTTTGCTCTGCCTTTCATAAATTTTTCAAGAGCACATACAGCACATTGTGTGACAGTGCTGCTGACTAAAACAAACCAGCTAAGAAGCAGAAAAATTACAGCCCATGTAGTGTCTCATAAATCCTGGTTATAAACAGTAGTTTGTGGCATAAAAAGGCTGGCAGAGCAATGTGTTGAAAACTCAATTTAATGAATAAAAAATAAAACAAGAAAATCAAAGTAGTTAAGTGCTCATCCCTATTATGGTACAGGACTTCTTTAGAACTATGTTTAATCAAGCTAGAAGGTTTAAATAACCCTCTACATTAGTCACTCAATCACTTTCCACCTATAACAAATGCAACCACCTTGATGTAGGAACTTAAAATCACAGTTCATAAAACTTGTAAATACAAATATAAAATAATACAATGAATGCAATTTAATAAAATAAGAATTGATAATTACAAATTTTCCACGTCTGTAAATATGTTTATAAATAAATCATACATTCATAATTTGTTCACTTTCAATTATAATATTGAGGTTACAGAAACTTGGTCATTTAACCCTAAACTGTATGTTGCCCTCAACTGTAGTTGCCAAAATAAGTTCTCTTTGTTCTAGTTTTGTTTTTCAAAGACCGCCTCTTAGATCTTGGGGAACCACTTCAAGTATACCTAAGAGAAACTTAGAAGTTGCGCATTCCACCATGTGTTTAAAAAGGACATCGTTGTCCTTGGAAAACAAAACTGGAACAAAGAGAACTTTTTTGGCAACTTAGGAATGTATTTTTGTAGGATTTTCAGGATATATTATCTAGAAGACAACTTAAACTGGACTTCTATCCTCAAAGACAAAGGAACATCTGTATCCTGAATTTTAATGAAAAATAATTTCATTGTCATTTTATGGCACAACATATAGATATCATTTTTATAGAAATATATTTTAGGCTTGAAGCCACAAATATGTATTTATACTTTGATATCTTTTATATTTGCTGCTGTGAAGTGAATGGAGTTATATACTTTGCTTTGCAAACGCTGTAGTATGTCAATTGCAAAAGTCCATCCTGACCTGAATTTAACCCTAACTTCAAATTATAGTACCTGTTTGCTGCTTCAAGACATTCTTATGACATTTTCAGGATGAGGCACCAGTATGACCAGCCTTATTCTGCAGAATTAATGATCTAAGGCAACTTGGAACAGTAGACAGCATGCCTGTCAGACAAACTGAATTATGGGAGTTTTCACATTTAAAATTATGTAAATATAATGTTTTTTCTGAGAAAAGAGGCTTATTTTCTAACATCACAGTAGTGATACTATGTTTGCCTAGTCAGCTTGTAACATATGTAAAATGTACAGTTACTGCAAACCAAAGAAAAAACAGAGCATCTCAGTGGTTATACATGCCTACCCAGCAGTACAAGACAATCTCTGAAAATAATTTAATTTTCTTCAGCTACAGAATGTTTTTATCTGGTGATTTATGTGAAAAGTCACATGCACAACTTTATCTTCTTGCAACACTCTTTATTGTACATGAAATTGGAGGAGGTGGCAGTCATAATTCCACTCTCAAAATACTTCCCCAGCTAGTATACAAGAGATTTCTACTTCTGCTATAATGAGAACTCAAGAGGTTATATTCTGGATAGGTGATGCATATCCCAATCTGAGCATATATCCAACCACAGTGAAATTGAGTATAATACAAAATACCACACTGTGACAGCAAAGGCCTATGAACCCTTGTATTAGTTTGTTTGTGTCTTTCGGCTTTTCCCGGTTAGGGGTCACCACAGTGGAACTCCGGTCCGCTAATGATTGGCAGTTGATTTTTACATACCGGCTTGCCAGGCCTGACGCACAACCTTCAACGAAGGTACACCCATTCACACATGTCTCCACGCAGAAGACGCTCTAGCTGAGAATCGAACCGGACAGCGTCTTATTGTGAGGTGACAACGCTACCGCAGCACCACCACCGTGGGTTGAACCCCTGTATTTAGTACCAGCTTATAAAAGGCTATATGAGACATCATTACAGAACTTTCAGACAGTAGCAACAAGATGTTCATGTACAAAATGCACATAAACATATTGTTCTACACTTGGGAGTTTAGTGTACCTTCACATTATATTTGCCCCACCAGCATCGCTGCTTCAAACCATCGGGTTTGAGCAAAACAACACCTGAGAAAATACTTTTCTGGTAAAATGTAAAGCACTTTACTTCTGATACCATGACAGATCAGTCAAGGTATATTATAAAATGACACTGGCTCTGTGAATCCAGGAATAATGCCAGAGAAAATAAAACAGTTAAAATGCAATGCGTTTTTTTTTTTTACCTTTTTCTTATTTTGTGTTCTTCAGTGTACAGTTTTTATGGCTATGAATGTGAAGAATTTGTCTGGATATCAAAGGACAGGGAAAGACTGTGAAATGTGTTGGATCTCCAGACAAGCTAGCACATTTTCCTAATGTAACAAACAAGGATTAATTACTTGTGGGGTATAATGATGATAATATACTTAGGTGAATTCAGGATTTAAGGAAAGCAGGTGTGGATATATACTGCCTAGGGTCAGTACGAAAAGTAAAGTAACTTGCTTCTCCACAAAGAGGATGATGATGTCATGGACAGTGGGGTCTAGAGAAAGGATATTCTATTTAACTTTGTATGTTGAAAAGAAAAGTAGTTGATATTGATGCTGTCTTCTGTCTAACAATCTGTGAGTACTAGTTACTTATCTAGGGTTAGTATTTCTGTGGTACATTAGCCAGTGAACTTTGTCTTCTCTGTGTGTGCCTACCTATATATATATATATATATATATATATATATATATATATATATATATATATATATATATATATATATATATATATATATATATATATATATATATATATATATATATATATATATATATATATTACTCTGTATATGCACTATTTTCTTTATTACTGAAGTAAAAGTAATTTGTTTACATTTTGGATGGCATTATTAATTGTAGGTACTTTACGCACTGTCACTTATCTGACAAGAAGCAAATGGGTAGCATGCTGTATATTCATTGTCATATTTTATTTGGTTCAATTTTAAAGCAAAAAGTGACTGGGGCTGTCTATCCCTACAGCTCAAAGTGATGGCAGTACTAACACACTCAAAATAAAACTGTGGGGAAAGCATGAATTCTGCCAACCTTCTAAGCATATATGAGTGTGTGTATGTGTGTGTGTGTGTGTGTGTGTGTGTGTGTGTGTGTGTGTGTGTGTGTGTGTGTGTGTGTGTGTGTGTGTGTGTGTGTGGGCACATGTGTGCGAGTGCATCTGAAAGTAAAACTTTGTATGAAAAGTAGTTACCATGGATAATAGGGCACTGGAAAATACTAGTTCACAAAGAGAAAGACTCAACTCTATAAGTGGCCTTTTTCCACTCAGGGTGTGGGATTTGCAAGCTCATACACTAATGTATTTCAGCCTATTGCTCTCACACTTGTGCACTGCTCCAAGTAACCACATTAATGATTGCTTATTTGCAATCACTTAACTGCCCTTTGCTTTCCCAGACAACCTATCCCTCCAAAAGATTGCCATATGCTGTGTACACTTTTGATGTCTCACTTTAAAGAAACTGAATGTATTATGATCACAGTAATGTCTTTCAGCTTGCTATACATATAATCATGAAACAGTGGTCATGTGACTATCAGTTCCTTTTACATGCAACATTCCCAATACACACAAAGATGGCCATTTTCTGTTTACACCTTTGATGCTTGATGACATGAAAGAAATAATGATGACAACATGGTACCATTGTCACCTCACAGGAAGAGGTTCTCCAGTTCGATTCTCGGCTGGGGCATCTTCTGTGTGGAGTCTGCATGTCCTCCCTGCATTCATGTGGTTTCCTCTAGGTGCTTGAATTTTCTCCCACTTTACAAAGACATGTGTCTAGAGCATTTCCCCCAGGACCTCCGCTGAAAACTGGCTTTGTTCCAAGTCGGACTTTCCCAGTTAACAAATGTTACATAAATAAATAAATAAAATAAAAACATGCTTTTACACCTGTGATGTTTGATTATGGTGAAATTTAAGGAAACAATGACTGCAGTAATCCTTTTCAAATTGTTTCATTCAGACAACTATATGCTGCCCCAAACATACCATATCTCCAGACAATATTTCCTCAGGTAGACAGCAAATATTGGAGGTGTGATGGGGAAGAAACATGTAATTGGGAACATATTTTCTGGGAGTCTAATGAGTTGGCAGACTTTAACAATTCCCTGCAGATTACTCCATCAGAGATACTGGGTGAGTAAATTGGTGTAACTAGGGAAACGATGATAAAGAATCAGAATTGGTTAGATATAGTAAGGCCTTGCTGAGTCTAATTATAGTGGCTGCCAAAAAAGCAATTACTAGAAAATGGAAATCAAAGTCTAAACTAACTGGACTAGAAGTAGTGGATATAGTAACAGAGATAAAACAACTGGAATTGGGATCTTTAGAAAAGGGTAGGAGCAAATTACAAGAATAAAATGGGAATTGTGGGAACAATACATACAGGGAAGGAATGAGGTTGAAAAGAAGGCAGGATTTGAATGGGATATGTAATGTTCGACTGATAATGATTGGGTAGATTATGGGTCTATATTAGTTTGCTGAAATGCGATCTCAGTGAACACCTAAACATCGACCACATTTCAGCGAAAATCGTTTCAGCAATTCACTGAATTTATCAGGGGCAAGTAAATACTTGCCCTGCAACACAATGGACCGACATGTAAGTAAATCAATCCCACCCAAGTGGGGGTCTTTATCCCCCATACCCCCCTAACTATATATACCAACTCTGAGATTGCACTAAGTTGAGTAGTAGGCCATCTACTTCTTTGCCCTCAGTAAATTCAGCAAATCGCTGAAACTATTTTCGTTAAAGGGCGGTCAGTGTTTAGGTGTTTGCTGAAATCGCATTCGGCAAATTAATATAGAACCTTAGATTATACTTGATGTATAATGCCTGCAACTAAAATTATGTCAATATGGTTTGTGATGCATAATACTTTCAACTAAGATTATCCCCGGGATTCATGAAGCTTGGTGCAAGGATGGCATTAGCCTTGCGCCGACCGTGCAGCATAGAGATGGCGCAGCAGCACCATATGCATATTAATGAAGGTGCACTGCCGTAACAGCCACATGCTTAGAAAACATGCGCGAGTGCATGTGACATGTCCAAGCGCTGCACGGAGGCATGAACATGGCTGCATACGCGCAACCTAAAATGCTGACTAGTACAACCTGCCTGTAATAGTAATCACTCCTGTCAGTGTCCGTGGATACTAAAATATATGCAAAGAATACAAGACAGTTTTGCAAACACCAAAATAAAAAGTAAACACAAAGGCATGTAGCTGAATATTGAGTGCCCGTCCCTCGAACAAATGACATTTAAAACCCCGTGCCCATATTCTATTGTAGTGTCAATAGTTATACCAAGTGGAAGCGAAACACATTGTGTTAGCGCACTGCCAATTGCTAAGCCTAGCCCAATGGTTAGGGTTACCACCTGTCCCACATTGTGAGGGACAGTCCCCCTCCAGGCAGTTGTTTCCATACAAAAATCATTATAAATGTCAAATGTCCTGCAATTGTAGAACATAATTATGTCCCATATTTTATGTAATAGTCTCATACAATACTTATTTACATATGTAAAATACCTAAATGTTACAAGAAACAGAATAAGCAAGTAAATGAAACAGAATAAGCAACTAAACGGCTACAATAATAAGCTTATATTTAGGCATAAAACTAAAGTACTATCCTTTGTACTGACAGTGGGTGTGTGTTGGCCTGTAAAATCTGATGTGTGTCCCGAAAATGTCCCATCCTGGTCATATGAAAAGGTGGCAACCCTACCTATGGCCAGAGCATTCGCTCAATATCTGCCCATTCGTGGTCCAAGTCATCCTTGCCAGGATGGCCCAAAGATGAACGGGTATTACCCGGGTCTAGCTACCATGCCATGAAAGATAAGTATTTGCGTGTACCTATGTGCGTGAAGTACAGCATGTGGAAGATCAGAAATGCTAGGATAGTCCTCACAACCATATTGGTACCAGAGATATGTATTGTACGCAATGTGTTCTTTTGACTGTGCCATGGGCCATCAACCAGAGAAGGGATGGATGGTGTCTGTGGAATATGGGGGCGGGGGGTGACAGGTAATGTAATAATTTGCCAAGGGGAGACTGGGTTGGATGCACAATAGGTGAACTGGAGGTGTACGAGGGAGCAGTGGGTGAATCAGAAAGATAACACAATACAACCTGACAGGCCATGCTGCAGAACACAACCCCACAAACATATGAATATTAAAATGTGCGATACACATGTACAGAAATATTACCGGCACATACCCACATAATGGTCTGAACTGAACTAAACCATCCAGCCCCCAACACATCTGGATACATAAGTGAATACCCATCATCACCTCTACAGCACACCACCCCCCCGAACGTCCAGCAAAACCACCCATACTCGGGCTGCTAGCTAGGCACAGGCATATCTGCACATAGTGACCCCTACTCATATCTAGTAGGCAGTCTCACCCTAGGCAGTCTCAGGATTGCAAACTATGTATCCCTTGCATGTATAACCCTACCTTTTTTTCGTAAAGCCAAAGGAATCAAGGTCATCGGTCCCCACAATTTTTGGATATCCCTCATGGGATAAGTATCTGTTCTAAACATTAGACTTGGTGTCACGACACAATGTCCAGTCCTGTAGACATTGGGACACAAGTTGTATGTGCAGTAGTTGTCCACAAGACTGCTCAGCCTCCAGCCGGTCCTGCAGAACCTACAACCCAGGATTAAGCATCTGACCGTGGTGCATGTCTTCCCACATGCATTATCAGGAATATATACCTTACACATTCGCATAGTGGCAGTCGGATATAGGGTGATTAAGGCGCTTTAAAGCAGACATAAGTGGGGTTACCACCTGTCCCACTTGGCGAGGGACAGTCCCTTTTTGGGCAGTTGTGTCCTGACCAAATATAATACAATGGCAAATGTCCTGTGATTGTAGGAAATACTTATGTTCCATATTTCATGTAACAGTTGTATAAAACAGTTATTTCTGTATGTAAAATATTTAAATGTTACAAGAAACAGAATAAGCAACTAAACTGCTACAAGAATAAGCTTTCAAATGGGCAAATAAGTAAAGTTCTAAACTTTATACTGACCGTGGGTATGTGTGGCCTGTAAAATCTGATGTTGTGTCCTGAAAATGCCCCACTTTGACCATTTGAAAAGGTGGCAACCCTAGACGTAAGCGGGTATGCAAGCATGTATGCGCGATGGTAAGTGGCGGTGATTCAACAGTATGGGAAATGTAAATAAGCATGTAGGTGTATATGCATGTGTATGTACAGACCGATATATATATATATATATATATATATATATATATATATATATATATATATATATATATATATATATATATATATATGGGTCCACTACAGAATCCTGAAAGCTCATAATCCCGAAGCCCAAAATCCTGAGACCAAAATCCCAAAAATTCAAAATCCCGAAAGCCCAAAATCCTGAAACTCAAAATCTTGAAAACACAAAATGGACATATTGACGTCATTGTGGCTTTGCTATTGTTAGCCCTGTGGTGTTGGGTCATGCGTTGGGTTCAGGTAAGTGTGCGGTTGGTTTTATGTTAGGGTTAGGGGCGGTTTAAGTGAGTTAGGGTTAGGGCGCAGGTTAGGCATGTATGCAATAGTGACAAATATTGGGGTTGGGGTTGGGGGCGGTTTAAGTGAGTTAGGGTTAGGGCGCGGGTCAGGTGAGTGTGCGATAGTGATGGACCTTAGGGTTAGGGTTAGGGTCAGGGTCAGTTGGTAGATATTAGTGTCTTTATATTGACATTATTTGTGTTTTCAGGATTTTGAGTTTCAGGATTTTGGGCTTTCGGGATTTAGAATTTTCGGGATTTTGGTCTCAGGATTTTGGGCTTCGGGATTATGAGCTTTCGGGATTCTGTAGTGGACCCATAGATATATATATATATATATATATATATATATATATATATATATATATTAAATAGAAAACAAACGTATACTACTGCTTGAATGAAACCCAGCTCAAGGAAGTAATATATAAACACAGTAAATAGCTGGTATAGATCAGAATAGAGCAATTATTTTCAGTCAACTCAGGCAGATGAGACTGGAAAATATGCCAACAATATTGCTTCTAAAAATGGATATTTAATGGCTATTGAATATATAAAAAAATATATCAGTACCTTATACAAATGAAGCCGCTCATAGAAAAAGCCTCTCTTGTATCATCACTTCAGTTCGAAATTTACCAGAACAATATCAACTGTCTTAGAGCCGTAAATAAGCAGTACAAAAACGGCCCTTGAACCCAGACAGTATTCACTTCTCTGAGTCCAATAATCCTTAATGAGCGTATATTAACTGAAGTGAATAGCGTTTGCAAATACAAGCGCCAATGCCTCAGCCATCAATTGTAATGTTACCGATGGAAACTTCAAGCTGGTAACAAAGAATGCAGGCAAGGACATTTATTCAGCGTTTCAAAACCTCGGCAATTTCACCAGTTTCCTCTCTCCCAATACTCTGTATTCCGTCTTCCATACGACACTGGGCTTTCACCCCTCACAATGGGCTGATACACAATGTGAAGATTAAGCAGTTCTAAGGTGAAATAACAGTTAATTGTCTGGAAATTCTTCACTATTCGTTCAAACAAGTAATTCCCAAGTATGCTTGAATAAAATCCGTTAGAACAATTAGAGAAAAGATATATAAAACGTTTATTGCGATATCACATAAAGCAGGCAAGCGCTTTCACTAAAATAGCTTCCTCGGGCCGTTACAATTGCTAACTAATTGGCCTTTATATAACTTCAAATTTCAAAGTTAGTTACATGTCATTTCCTCTGATGTCATACTACTTAGTAAACAATGATTTTATTCTGTTTACTTTATTAGACATATTATACTATCGCGTTAAATGCAAATCAAATCTAAGATTATTTACTTACAAATATAACTTTTAATAATACTATGATCACTTTTAAAAATCATTAAAAACACTCTTAAAAAATCAGTTTGTGTATGTGTTTTCTTTTGTATATAAGAGCCATGTAGGAAACCATCTGCTTGTTTTCATTTATAACAAAACACGACCCCTGGTTCAAAGATGTTTCCGTTCACTTCTATCTATTAATATATGGATTCTATACTTGCATGGATGCAGTAGTCCATCTGACCAGTGTGTCCCCTAGATAATAATGAATGAATATATAACCAGCGTGAACTGATTTCATTTTATATACTATCGGCGTTTAACAAATGCCTAGTGTTTGCATTTTACAGACTGAACCGTCTGTATGCTTTCTAAATTTTATATTTAGTCAAACTGGCGAAAAACAATTTCTATGACTATAGATAATTTGTCAGCGCTGGAATGTGAATAAAGATCTATTCTCACATTCAACCCTGCTGACTTATACTAAGCGCTGTGTGTTGTTAATATAAACAGCACGTAAAAATGCTGGGACATTAATGAATTGATATTTTATGAACTCTTAATTGTCTCTTTTAAAAATATATCTGTAAATATTAAATAGGATATATAAAAAACCATACAAATACTAATGATTTACTATGTAAACGAAAAGCTTAGGAACTAGCTAGGTTAAATAATTATCACAACCAAATTAACAGAATAATGTACTCTATTTAAATATAAATGATGTATGTTTTATAATAATAAATGCATGAATCTATTTACTGAGTTTATGGACACTGCATGTCAATAACTATACATATATAGTAGAAATAAATATAATAAAATGTCTAACAAAATATTACTAAAATAAATAAGGTGAAATTAAAATGATATTTCTATCTGAGTCACTATATTCCATAAATATCTGTAGAGACACAAAAAAGGACCTATAAACCAGTTTACATTGTATAATGTGTATGAAATATGAAATGGTTTATGTATAAGTGTAGTATCAGTCACGTGATAATGGAAGTGTGTACCTGGTACAAATCTATATGAATAAACAGAAGATGATTACGGTGTAAAATATAAATGGTATGATCAGAGTTAGATATACAAGAAAGATGGAAAAAATTTTTTACGATGAAATGAAAAAATGAATGTAAGAATGTGATATATAAAATCTAAATAATAAATAAAATGACATTTTCTATTTGAGGTAAATATGAACTAATATAAAAATAACTAATCAGCCAATAATCAAAAAGACAGAATACATAATGTATCTAATATTAACTAACCATTTATATTTTACACCGTAATCATCTTCTGTTTATTCATATAGATTTGTACCAGGTACACACTTCCATTATCACGTGACTGATACTACACTTATACATAAACCATTTCATATTTCATACACATTATACAATGTAAACTGGTTTATAGGTCATTTTTTTGTGTCTCTATAGATACTTATGGAATATAGAGACCAAGATAGAAATATCATTTTAATTTCACCTTATTCATTTTAGAAATATTTTATTAGACATTTTATTATATATCTTTTTATTATATATGTATACTTATTGACATGCTGTGTCCATAAACTCAGTAAACAGATTCATGCATTTATTATTACAAAAATATACATTATTTATATTTAAATAGAGTCCATTATTTTGTCAATTTGGCTGCGATAATTATTTAACCTAGCTAGTCCCTAAGCTTTTTGTTTACATAGTAAATTATTAGTATTTGTATGGTGTTTTTTATATATTTTATTTAATACCCACAGATATATTTTCATCAAAGATAATTAAGAGTCTATAAATATCAATTCATTAACGTTTCAGCATTTTTACGTGCCGTTCATATTAACAACACACAGCACTTAGTATAAGCGAGCAGGTTTGAATGTGAGAATAGACTTTTATTCACATTCCAGCGCTGACAAATTTTCTATAGTCATAGAAATTGTTTTTCGTCAGTTTGACTAAACATAAAATTTAGAAAGCATACAGTTCAGTCTGTAAAATGCAAACACTAGGCATTTGTTAAACGCCGATAGTATATAAAATGAAATCAGTTCACGCTGGTTATATATTCATTCATTATTATCTAGGGGACACACTGGTCAGATGGACTACTGCATCCATGCAAGTATAGAATCCATATATTAATAGATAGAAGTGAGAAACGAAATATCTTTGAACCAGGGGTCGTGTTTTGTTATAAATGAAAACAAGCAGATGGTTTCCTACATGGCTCTTGTATACAAAAGAAAACACATACACGAACTGATTTTTTAAGAGTGTTCTTAATGATTTTTAAAAGTGATCATAGTATTATTAAAAGTTATATATGTAAGTAAATAGTTTTAGATTTGATTTGCACTTAATGCGATAGTATAATATGTCTAATAAAGTAAACAGAATAAAATCATTGTTTACTAAGTAGGATGACATCAGAGGAAATGACATGTAACTAATTTTGAAATTTGAAGTTATATAAAGGCCAATTAGTTAAGCAATTGTAACGGCCCGAGGAAGCTATTTTAGTGAAAGCGCTTGCCTGCTTTATGTGATATCGCAATAAACATTTTTTATATCTATTCTCTAATTGTTCTAACGGATTTTATTCAAGCATACTTGGGAATTACTTGTTTGAACGAATAGTGAAGAATTTCTAGACAATTAACTGTTATTTCACCTTAGAACTGCTTAATCTTCACATTGTGTATCAGCCTATTGTGAGGGTGAGCCCAGTGTCGCACGGAAGACGGAATACAGAGTATTGGGATAGAGAAAACTGGTGAAATTGCCGAGGTTTTGAAACGCTGAATAAATGTCCGCCTGCATTCTTTGTTACCAGCTTGAAGTTTCCATCGTAACATTACAATTGATGGTTGAGGCATTGGCGTTTGTATTTGCAAACGCCATTCACTTCAGTTAATACACACTCACTAAGGATTATTGGACTCAGAGAAGTGAATACTGTTTGGGTTCATGTGCTTTTTGTACTGCATATTTACGGTTCCAAGACAGTTGATATTGTCCTGGTATATTTCGAACTGAAGTGATGATACAAGAGAGGCTTTGTCTATGAGCGGCTTCATTTGTATAAGGTACTGATATTATTATATACTCAATAGCAATTAAATATCCATTTTTAGAAGCAATATTGTTGGCATACTTTTCAGTCTCATCTGCCTGAGTTGACTGAAAATAATTGCTTTATTTTGATCTATACCAGCTATTTACTGTGTTTATATATATATATATATATATATATATATATATATATATATATATATATATATATATATACATGTATGTATATATATATATATATATATATAGATATGAAGAATGAACATGGTCACAATATAGCAGTCATAACAAATGTGAAGGGAAACAGCAGCGGAACCCCCCGTAATATTTAGTGCTGTTATATATCAGGATGGCCAGAGGTGAGCACACCTCTGCATCCCCAACCACAGGTAGGGTGCTAAAGGTGGAACTAACGATGCCCCCGTGCTAAGTCTGACTTTCAACTAGGTACAGGGCAGTCCTGGTCTCCAGTTGGACAAGCCTAAACCTGGATGACCACGTGAACACCCTGACAATCAAATACAAGTATGTGCCAGGACTATAGGATTTGGAGGTCTGAATATTCTTTGAGTGAGTCAACATGTGGCAAGGGTCCAGAGCAGTAGGGAATGGCACATGTGTAGTAGTGCGGTTTTCTAAACAGGAAAATGGATGCCTGCTGTGTTAGTTAAGTGTTGAGTCGTGTGTTCGGGTAACTATGAACCATGGATATACATATAAATGAAGCAGAACACCAACAGTGTAGTTGTTAGAGCATTCGACTATCAAGCAGACGTTGCCGGTTCGACTGCAGCACACACCATTTATGATGCGTAATCCGTATACGAGCATATCTTGCTAATTTTATGCTGTATAACAATATAATACCAATTAAATGTGAACTGGGGTGACGTATCACAGTAAGAATGTAGACGGATTTTGCATGACTTGAATCGGTGGTTAAACGGAAAACTGTAGCTTTAAAGTGTTGTACTCATCCTTTGTCAAACAGCCCTTGTTCTGCCCAGCAACAAAATATACCGCATCGGCCAGGCTCGACGCCAGGACCCTAAACATCACAATCAATGTGATTTACCAATAAGCCACGGCAGTTATACGTAACATCGATGTTATCACTAACATAGCAGACAGCACAGTCATTCAACAGTATGATCAAAGTAATTAAATCATATAGATGTGTATGCATGCGTACGTACACACACACACACACACACACACACACACACACACACACACACACACACATATATATATATATATATATATATATATATATATATATATATATATATATATACACACACACACACACACACACACACACACACACACACACACACACACACATATATATATATATATATATATATATATATATATATATATATATATATATACACACACACACACACACACATATAGGGTAATCACCTGTCCCACTTTGTGAAGGACAGTCCCTCTTTGGCAAGTTGTGTCCTGTACACTTAGTGTCAAATGGCAGATGTCCTGAGATTTAATGACAAAAATATGTCCTCTGTCTATGTAATAGTAGCATAAAACAAAGCAAAAAATACAGCATCCATGGGACCTGATGGTGTCCCCGGCTGTGTGCTCCATGAACTCAATGAGGAATTAAACCCACAGCTAGCACAGCTGTTCAATCAAAGTCTTACCTCTGGATGCACTCCAGGAGTGGCACTGCAACTGTGGTACCACTTCACAAAGGCGGTGCCTCCACCGACCCTGGAAATTACCGGCCCATTAGTTTGACAAGTCTTATCTGCAAAGCCATGGAGAGGATCATAATGGACCTCATAAATAAAGACATAGGGAATTTGCAGACTTTGGATCCAACCCAGTTTGGCTTTGTCAAAGGCAGATCATGCCTTTTAAACTTGGTTGACTTTTTCGAAACAGTCACCAAAGCCATTGATGAGGAAAGGCAGTCCATACAGCCTACCTCGATCTGGCTAAGGCCTTCGATACAATACCCCACTCGGGTATCATTGAAAACTCATCAGCTTAAATGTCAACCCATACATCACAAGATGGGTTGCAAACTGGCTGAGTGACAGAACCCACAGGGTCAGAGTTGCTGGCGCCATGTCAGACTCAAAGCCTGTCACAAGTGGTGTCCCACAGGGCTCAGTCCTGGGCCCTCTTGTTTGGCATCTACTTCAAGTACAAGCAAACACAGGAGGGTTATGGCTGACCAAGTTTGCAGATGACTGCAAACTGGGCGCCATAGTAGAAAACACATCTGACACAGATATCCTTCAGAAGGGTCTCACAGAAGCGGATAACTGGTGCCAGAGCCACGGCCTAAAGTTAAATGCCAAAAATGCATAGTCATACCCTTCGGGAAAACAAGGTTACCCCTAGCTACCAAATAGGTGGCAATACACTGATGAAGAAGTTATCAGGGACCTGGGGACCCAGGTTGATAGTAGTCTGTCATTCGACACCCATGTAGCTAAAGTAGTTAGGAAGACCTTCTACATTGCCCACCTTATCATGAAGGGTTTCTCATCTAGATCAAGGAGGTCATAGTCTCCCTTACTCATCACTCATCAGACCAATGATTGAGTACAATGCCCCATTCGGAATGTATCTGACCCGACACTTGCAGCAGCTGGAGAGGCCACAAAAGTTCCTCACCAAAAGGATAAAGGGTCTCAAAAATCTGCCCTATGCTGCCCGACTGAAAGAACTCCAGCTCTACTCAGTCGCCATCGCTTGCTCAGAGGTGACCTTTGCCTAACATACAAGGCCATGTCAAACCCAGATTTGATGAATATGCTTCACCTCAAAAATCCAGATCCATCAGAGCCACAAGGGCGGAGACTTAAACCTTGACACGACTATTAATAGGGCGTGCTGGAGGGATAGATTCATCACCCAAAGACTCCCTATGCTGTGGAACAAAATCCTGGTACATGTGAGACAGAGCACCTCGCTGGCCTTGTTCAAGAGAAATCTTGACCAATGGATGGGAGATCGCAGATATACCCCAGGGATCACCTCAGTGTCATTGCTCGACAGAGGCACAGCAAAATAATGGGTTTATTTCCC
>NC_056741.1:466918107-467030607 GCF_019279795.1 Protopterus annectens
GCATGTATAATGATGGACAGTGTAGTCCTTAGCTGTCTCAAAGGGCAGTAGGGTGAGCTTTTCCAATACAAAATTAAGATCCCAAGGAGGGGAAATAGGCTTCCTTGGTGGTCTAATGTGTAGCATCCCTTTTAAAAAGAGCTTGACTTCCAGTCTGGAAGCCAAAGGAGGGGAGAGAGGTAAACAAGCTGAGATGGCAGAAAGGTGTGCCTTAATAGAAGAATATGACAAGCCAGTGTTCATCAGTTCACATAGGTAAGACAGAACCACTGGAGGCTCTATAGCCAGTAGTCGAAGTTTTTGTTTTAGACACCAATGAAAAAAACCTTTTCCACTTGGATAGATAGGATTTTCTGGTAGTGGGTTTTCTGGCCACCTGCAGAACCTGAAGCATGTCCTCGGTATAAAGGTGTCTAAAGGAAATCAACACCCTATCACCGACAGTGTAAAGTTCAGGGTGGATATTTGGGGGTGCATGAGAGTTCCCTTCTCCTGTGTAAGTAGGTCCATCCTGAGGGGTAACTTGTGGTGATTCCCCTTGGCTAGATGATGTAGAAGGGAGAACCAGTGCTGCCTTGGCCAAAAGGGGGTCACCAACAAGATTTGAGGTTGTTCTCTCTGAATCTTCAACAGAAATTTTTGTATGAGAGGGAAGGGGGGATGCATAAGCGAACATCTCCTTCCGTGGGAAGGAAAGAGCATCCACCTTCCATGCCCCAGGGGTAAATATCCTGGTGCAGTAAGTTGGGAGTTGTCTCTTCATGGGGTAGGTAAACAGGTCTACCTGAGGTATACCGTATCAATGGACCACGTCCAGAAACACATCCCTGTTTTACATCCATTTGTGGGATTGAGTCGTGGACCTGCTTAGGACATCCGCCATCACATTCTTGGTAGAAGGCATGTAGACGGCTAAAAGGGATACTTGCCTCTGTTGGGTGATCTCCCATGCCTGCAGAGCCAATCTGCACAGGAGGAAGGACTCTGCCCCCCCCGCTTGTTACCACAGTATAGTGATTTTGTCAGTGCACCATCTCAACACTCCTGGGAGAATTTGAGCCTTGAAGATTTGGAGGGCATATATCAAGGCTCTCATCTCCTTGATATTGATGTGTTTCCTCTGTTGGGAAAGGGCCCGTGTGTCCCTCACTCTCCAGTTTCCTAAGCTTGCCCCCTCCAACCTGAGTGTGAAGCATCTGTGTACAGATCCTGGTTGGGGGGAAGGGGTTGTAGGGGAAGACCTGGATTGACAGAAATCTGGGCAATCCACCACTTTAGTTCCCTGGAGAGGCAGGGAAGGAGGGCTACCATAAACTCCAGAGGGTGCAGGTGCTGTTTCCACACTGTCCTTAGGTACCACTAAAATTTCCTCATGTGTAGCCTTGCTAAGGGTATCATGAGAATGGTGGAGGCCATGAATCCCAGGAGCCTCAGAAACTCCCTAGCTGACAGGGTTTATAGAGAAAGAATACCCTGGAAATAAGAGGTGAGGGACAGAATCTTGTCTGGAGGAAGACAGGCCATCATTTGAGCTGTGAGAATCCTGCATCCTAAGAACACATGATCCTGGGAGGGGGTTAGATAGGATTTTTGAAGGTTTATGGTAAACCCCAGGTGACTCAGAAGGGAGATGGTGTAGTCCAGGTGCTGTTGGACAATCTGTAGAGAAGATGCCTGGATGAGGATATCATCCAGATAAGGGAAGAGTTGGATCCCCTGCATTCTAGCAAAGGCAATGACTGGGGCTAGACACTTTGTGAACAGAGACCAAATGGCAAAGTACAAAACTGAAAATGCACAGAACCAACTGAGAAACAGAGGAAATTCCTGAGAGGTAAATGGATAGGTATGTGCAGGTAGGGATCCTTTATATCTAAGGACACCGTGAAGGCCTGAGGAAGGATCAGGGAAAGGAGAGTAGGGATGGTAAGCATCCAGAAGGAAGACACCTTGAGAAAGGTATTCAGATGGGACAGATCTAATATAGGTCTCCGGGGACCTTCTTTCCTGGGGACCAGGAACATTCTGGAGTAGAATCCTTTCCCTCTTAAATGTAGGGGCACCTGCTGAATAGTGCCTTGTGAGAGGAGGCCTGCAGGACTGGAGGAAAGGAAGCCATTTGGTCTTGAGGTGGTTGAGGAATACCTTTGACAGTTGATTTGGATTCCCACATCATGAAATAACCTTGTTTATGGTTGAGAGGACCTATGAGTCCTGGATTATCTGTTTGCAGGGAAGGACAGGGAGAGAGAGGGGCAGCTGGGCTTAAGGCCTGGTAGTCAAAGACTATCAGCTTTGGCCTGAAAAGGCTGTTTCTGAGCTGCAGTAGAAGGAGAAGACCTGGAGGGGATCTGCTTCCTAGAATCTTTTATCCCTTTGGAGGACATACATCTGGAAGACTTTCTCATGTAGGTTGTTCTTGCTGGATAGTTCCTCTAAAGGCATGGAACAGGGACACAAATAGGAGGTCCTGAAGTTCTTTGCCTTTCTCCTGAAGAGCCTTAAAGAGCTCAGCAGCTGCTGAACCAAACAGAGCCTTGTTATCCAAGGGTGCATCCATAAGTTTTGATTTAATGTCATCTGACAGAACTTGAGTCTGCAGTCCTTGCTGAAGCCTCCACTACATCATAACACACTTTACAGAGTGTCCAGTAACTTGACTGCAGGAATTTAGCAGGCTAGAGATCTTAGCTTTTTAGGGGGAATCAGGCAGGTCACTCAATTGTTTAATGGCATCTGTGAGGAGGACCAAGGAGTATTTGGCCATATCAGTTTGACACTTTATGGCTCTCACAGCTAAGGTAACAGAGATATAGACTTTTTTTGCCCAATCTTTCCATAATTCTACTTTCCTTATCTGAAGGTTGTAAGAAAGTGGAGGGAAGAAGCTTAGATGTTTTATCTGCAGCCACAGAAATAGTTGATGGGAGATATACGGCATCTTCAGGGACTTTATAAAATCTATCTGGATGCTTGGGTGCAGGCGGTTGGGAATCAGGGGCCTTTGAAGCAGTCAGGAAGGCATCCAAAATGTAGGATGCACAGGAGGAAACACAGACAGGTTTGGGGACTCCATTTGTAAGAGGTCATAGTACCTCTTTTGGGTCTCATTAATCTGACTGTAGTCCCATTTAAAAAAGTATTTCATTTGAACTACAGTCTCTCCAAATGTAATGTCTTCCCCAAGAGATTCAGTTCCATTTGACTTCTCATCTGGGGAAGCATACCCCACAGGAGAAGCAATTTGGGAGGAGTAAGTGAGGGATTCATCCCCTGAAGAATCCTCTTTCTCAGTAGAAATATCAGCCAACACTTTACTCTTTGGAGTGTATACAGAAGGGGCCTGGGCAGGAGCACAGGCCTGGCATAAGGCTAAGAAGGCATTAAGTAGGCCTTGAGGAAAGGCCTGCCAATCAGGGGTTTGGTCCGATGGTACAGTCAGCTGAGAAGGAGCAGAATGTTTTGTTTTCTGTTTCTTCTTTTCAGGAGTATCAGACAAAGAAGTGTCTAACAGTCACTGAAGAGAAAGAGAGCCAGACGTCAGGTGACATTCTACGACATCCGAAATAACGTCCTCCCGAACAATGATATGGGAAACCCCACTCAGGCCCTCGGAGATTATAAGTCTTGGTTCACCCCTGGACCCTGAGTCGGACGCCTGGGACTCCCTCTGATACCCATCAGTGGAAGGTCCACGGATTCCGACTCGGACTCCGGGCCTTCACTGGCCTTGATAGGTACGGTTGGAATAGAGCCTGCAGTCGTAGAATCAGGCTTAGACTTTTTGGCCTTTTTCGTGGGTGGCTCCTCTGTAGCTCTCGACGTCAGGTCCATGTCTTTCGCTAAGCATTTCAAAAGCTGATTCTCTAAGTAAAGTTTTAGAGCAGGCAGATGGCACCTAAGAGTTTTAGGTACAAATGCCTGACAGATCTCACAAGAGGTATGGTCGTGGTCTTGGCTTAGACAGAACAGGCAGAGCTCGTGTGAGTCTTTACGTGGAATCTACCTTCCACATCAACACTTGCCCTTTCTACTCGACATTAACCCACAACACAGTAGCAAGAAAGTAACAAAAACCCCTATGCGGTTCCTATCTGAAGTCGGACAAGCACAAAGTCACTATTCCAAGTGAGCAATGACAGAGATGGCAGTCACACACACAGCAGAAAAGTTCTGAGGTAGGTGTGTGCTGATACCTGCTTAACACTCGACGTCCGTTTATGGCCGACATTCGCTGAGTGATGCTGGCCGTCACACATACCGTCACAGTAGCATTTACCTTTTGTAGAATGGCCAGATGTATGAGTCAACCAGAGGTAGACTCCCTCATGTTATGGATACAGCAACATATGAATAGAAGGACATCCAACTGTTTTGATAAAGTTTGCTTAAGACATGGGTCTGCCTTGCTTTTTTCACATCATGGAAATGAGACCTGGTCAGCCTTTTAAAATCCCTTGTTATTTCAAAGCCTGTGCAGATTCATTAGGTAAAAAAGCCTTTCTTCCTTGCTCTGGGAAGGTGTGCAGAGAAGACTAGACGACCGCCTCCAGAACAGCCTATATAGCTAACACTTTGATAAAGGAAGTGGTAGTAGTTTTAACTCTGATAGGATGAAACCTGACCTGCCTCTGGCATTTCCATGGGTAGAATAGCAGAAAGTGGTGCAAATATGTCAGCCACTGGAAAAAAAAAAATATTTAGTGATTAAATTACTTTCCCCATAAGATGCAAAATAAACAAAAAAGTGAGAAATTCTTCTGGTTGAGGAAATGGCCACCAAAACAGCAGAAATTTTTCAAAGGCAAGTGGAAGTTAATTCAAAAGGACTTAAGTCAATGTTTCTATCACAACTGTTAGCTGAGATATATTCTTTTTTTCGATTATTTTTTGATATCCAAACTGTGGTTGGTAACAAACCCAGTTTTACATTCCGTACATGTGATAATCTGAAGGTCATTTTTTCCACAGATTTCAATAATATAAGCAAAAGAACCAATGATGTTCATGTAGAATATGGAACATTCCCGTGCATGAAATGTAACATGTGTTCACATATTACATCTACGCAGCACTTTAAACATCCAGATGGTTTTTCAGAATTCATACCTAAGGAACATACAGATTGTAATACGATGAATTTAATATATATGGCTAATTGTACAGTATGTGAAGCCTTTTATATTGGTCTTACGAAAAGAAAATTTAAGGAACGCATATACAACCATATATATGACATTCGTAAAAGGAATGAGTTGAATGCCCTTGCGAGGCATGTTGTTTTACATCCAACACATGAGTTTAAATTTAGGGTTTTACAGACAGTTAAAACTAACCTGAGAATGGGAGATAATGAGAACCATTTAGCCAGGTTAGAACTGGACTGGATATTTAGATTTGGTGCACATAAGACACCTGGTATCAATAACTATATTTCATTAAAACCCATTCTAGAAAGAAGATGAGCTTTTATATAGAATTTATCGTGGGATTTCTTTAATAATAATGGTTTTCATAAGAAGATTCCAAAAATAAATTTAATTTAAGGATTACAATAACATGTTCTAGGAATGGATAATATGGACTTATAGTCATTTTTTTAATAATTTCTATACAGATATTTGTTAATATTACACTCCCTTCCTTCATGAATTACCATACTTGCGTATCAACTTTCATTAGAATACTTGAACTTCAAAATATATGTATTTTTAAGAGACTTTAGATTTATTGACATAGATGAGATGTTATGCTCTATATTAGTTTTACATTACAGAATATATTGATTATTTATGATTATTTATATTTAATAATCTATATTTAATATTTTATATAATAATCGATTAATACATCTAGGTAACGTGTGAACAGAAGAAGACTTGATTTATTATTAATAATAGTTGATATTTAATAGATAGAACTATATTTGTGTTTATATAATGAAGTTGATATATAGTAATAATCTTGAACAGCTCTATTTCATATGCATAATCAATTTATTTGAATTATGCATGTACGGTTTAGACTTTTTGTGTACAATATGAATAGAAATGGAGATTGTTTAGATTACTACAAACAGATATGTAGTGAATATATGAACAATATTAAATATATTTTTCAAATGTAAGTTTATGAGAAGCACGTTACCCTTATAATTAGATTTAAATAAATAATAATTATAGCTTTGATGCGAAATATAGAAAATATATTGAGATGAACATGAATCCTTAAAAAATATAACAGATGGGTGGATAAATCCCACTTTGAGCCATGTGGACAATATTTATCGAAAGATCAGGCACATCTTGACAAGGATATATAATAAACAGAAATATAAACATACATATATATATTAAAAGTTCCACAAGTCACAGGAAGTTTTCTAAGGAGTTTTTATGTGGGGTTTTTAATAA
This sequence comes from Protopterus annectens, assembly GCF_019279795.1. Classification (NCBI taxonomy): domain Eukaryota; kingdom Metazoa; phylum Chordata; order Ceratodontiformes; family Protopteridae; genus Protopterus; species Protopterus annectens. The sequence goes on from NC_056741.1 coordinate 466,924,521, forward strand.
ATGTTCTTTAAGAAATCTTTTTATGAAAAATCTTTATGTGAAGTTTTTATAAAGTCTTATGACAAGGAATGATACGTTTGCATGTTATGAAATGTTTAATTTTGCCATCTATATCTGCTATCTGTTTAGTCTTACCGTCTGGTTAAGAACATTATGCTATATATTTTAATATATGTGCTGATCAGAAGTTTAGTGATAACAAGAACGATGTATCTGTATGAAATGATTCATTCTTATTGTCTGGTTAGTCTCATGGCTTCGTTAAAAGATTACGATGTTAAACTAAATGTACACAGAAGCTTTAGTATATACATATTATGACTAGCATTTTAAGAAATTGTTTTAAAACATAAATAATATAGATTTACAATTATATCTTGGCATGTTTTACATAGTTTTTAAATATTTAAAGCTATTGATGGTTGCGCCGAAGAATTAACAATGAAAATGCTCTTATAATAACAGGACTTAAGTTTTAAAGCACTGGGGCACTTTAAGTTAGTTAATTGGATGATTATCAATTGATGTAATTAAAGCAATTGTGCTATACTATTTAAAGAGCATATTCGAAATGATTTAGATAGATCTGAAGAAGCGTGCATAGTGCACGCGAAAGCGCTCATCTTTCTCTTTTTTATTTTTGTGTATGTTAATGGAATAAAGCAACATTTGTTCTACAACTGAGGATTTTGTGATTTGATCGCAGCTGAAGTTCTCGTGGTGTATCCTACAGTTTATTTATCATTACGTTTGCTTTGAACTTTTGCTGGTAGGATACTTTGGGATAGCAGTGTTATTTCTTCACGTACCTGTTATTTCTTCACGTACCTGTTTTTCGATTATTTATACAGATTATTGTTTCTAACAATTAATATATAGCACTTTTATTGCCTGCTTTTTAGTCTTTGAGTGTATTTTATTGCTATTAACTAATCTGCACAAGTAACTGATTTGTTTGCAGTTAAAAGCATTCTGTATCTTTACAAATCTTTATCTGTTTAAAAACTTTCATTTGTGGCTTTCTCTAGTGCTTACTGTCTCTGTGGGCTATTGTTTTTAGCTGAAGCCTTTCTTTAACTTGGCTAGATTGTGTTAATTGTCTGCTGGCTAGTGGGGGCTGGTTCTTTTGTGTTTTTGTAAAAAAAAAAAAAAGTTGTTCTTCTGGTATTTAAGCCCTAACTTTGATATTGTTAACCACAACTGTTAGCTGAGATATATACGTATCCTGTTTTTTTTTTCAATTATTTATACAGATTATTGTTTCTAACAATTAATATATAGCACTTTTATTGCCTGCTTTTTAGTCTTTGAGTGTATTTTATTGCTATTAACTAATCTGCACAAGTAACTGAGTTGTTTGCAGTTAAAAGCATTCTGTATCTTTACAAATCTTTATCTGTTTAAAAACTTTAATTTGTGGCTTTCTCTAGTGCTTACTGTCTGTAGGCTATTGTTTTTAGCTGAAGCCTTTCTTTAACTTGGCTAGATTGTGTTAATTGTCTGCTGACTAGTGGGGGCTGATTCTTTTGTGCTTTTGTAAAAAAAAAAAAAAAGTTGTTCTTCTGGTATTTAAGCCCTAACTTTGATAGGGTTTCTGTCTATACACACTGAGCAGAGTGGATGAGAGTTGTTGACCACAACTGTTAGCTGAGATATATATGTATCCTGTTTTTTTTTTTGATTATTTATACAGATTATTGTTTCTAACAATTAATATATAGCACTTTTATTGCCTGCTTTTTAGTCTTTGAGTGTATTTTATTGCTATTAACTAATCTGCACAAGTAACTGACTTGTTTGCAGTTAAAAGCATTCTGTATCTTTACAAATCTTTATCTGTTTAAAAACTTTCATTTGTGGCTTTCTCTAGTGCTTACTGTCTGTAGGATATTGTTTTTAGCTGAAGACTTTCTTTAACTTGGCTAGATTGTGTTAATTGTCTGCTGGCTAGTGGGGGCTGGTTCTTTTGTGTTTCTGCAAAAAAAAAGTTGTTCTTCTGGTATTTAAGCCCTAACTTTGATAGGGTTTCTGTCTATACACACTGAGCAGAGTGGATGAGAGTTTTTGACCACAACTGTTAGCTGAGATATATACGTATCCTGTTTTTTTTTTTTCGATTATTTATACAGATTATTGTTTCTAACAATTAATATATAGCACTTTTATTGCCTGCTTTTTAGTCTTTGAGTGTATTTTATTGCTATTAACTAATCTGCACAAGTAACTGATTTGTTTGCAGTTAAAAGCATTCTGTATCTTTACAAATCTTTATCTGTTTAAAAACTTTCATTTGTGGCTTTCTCTAGTACTTATTGTCTGTAGGCTATTGTTTTTGTCCCCACCCCCCCTCTCAGTTGGTGTCTTGCTGTTATACTTGGTGGCTTTGCAGTTGCCCGCCCCTACTGTAAATCTGATCTGTGACACTCCTCCCAGTCTAGTGTCATTAGCTCATTCTACCTAATACAGAGAGAACATTGGATAAGGCCATCTGTTTCTCCTTTTTCCCTTCAAAAAAAAAAAAAAAAACTATTTTTTTTTGCCTGAATCTCCTTGTGTTCTGACTGTGCTTCTCAAACATTTTGGAAATATAGAGTATATTTCAGAGCATTTATTATAACTGTAATTGCCTTAATATTGCTACAACTCAAGTGCTCTAGGTTGCACTGCATCTGAAGTGTTTGTGTGTTTTAGCTGCTTTTCTGTATATATAGACTTCTCTGTTTCTTTAACTAAATAAGCTCTGCAAAGTTGTTTTATTGCATTCCTGTCTGTATTTCTGACTTTTTTGCACTTTTAAAGTTGGTTTTTGCTTAGTTTAACTGGTAGGCTACACACTCAAGTGCGCTAGTCGAATTAAAGCATGTACTGTGTTTCTGTACCTAATTTCTGCTACTTTGTAAAAAAAAAAAAAAAAAGAAAAAAAGACAAAAAAATATCCTTGTTTCCCGCCTTTACTGGACTAGAATAGTCCAGTCTTCAGGTATTGCTGATCTCTGGGCTGTGTCATAGTTCCTGTGTTGCCCATATCCTTATTTGGATAGGAGGAAGCTTCTTTGTTGACCAGTGAGAGTGGGGAGCTCTGAGCAGCCTATCTGTCCCTTGAGGAGTGGTTCCAGCCAAGTGACTTGTAGCTTATTGGCCGTTTTGGGCCATTTCCTATCTCTTTCTAACCCCCTGCTTTAAAGCCAGCTTTAGCGCGCTTTTGCGCTTGTAATTTAAAGTTTGTCGTGTTTGTTGCATTTACCTGTTGCGGCTACACACTCAAGTGCGCTAGCCTGTGTTACATATTTATTGCATTTTCCTGTTGTTTGTTGCAAAAAAGAAAAAAAAACAAAAAAATTATCCTTGTTTCCCGTCTTTCCTGACCTAGAGTAGTCCAAATACAGGCTTTGCTGTATTCTGGACTTTTGGAAAGTTCCTGTGTTACCCATTTCCTTTCTTGGATAAAGGGAGGCTTCTTTGCTCACCAGTGGCAATGGGGAGCTTAGAGCAGCCTATCTATCCCTGGAGGAGTGTTCCCAGTACAAGAATCTGGTAGTCTATTGGCCGTTTTGGGCCAATTTCTAACTCTTTCAAGTCCCCCTGTATAAAACCCGCTTTGGCGCGGCTTTGCAAGATTTTATGCATAGCGCAGCATCGGGCAGCTCCGCTTAATTGGGTTTAAACCATTCTCGGCTCCACAAAGTCTGCTCTTCACTTTTTCCCTTAGAACTGATCTAGTTCTCATAATAAACACCCTATTCCTACTCTAAAGCCTGGCACTTGCTCACTAAAGCACTTATATAAGTCAGCACTAAAAAATTAAAAGCACTACACCCTCATAAACTCCCCTTGAGTACCTTGTTCCCCATTGGCCCTTCTATTCAATTATAAAGGAATTCCCAATACTATTCTAGCATGTCCAAAGGTCAGTTGTCGATCTACTCTCCGGTGCAGCTGGTGAATCTGGGAATCTTGAGGCAATGTTACAACTGCATCATGTACACAGACAACCCTCTCCTCCTCCCAACAAATTCCAACACATGCGAGAGATGCAACCATATAGCCAAACTGGAGGCTAAGCTCTCTCAACTCAGTACTGGCGTAACCAGTCAGGAGGAGAAGGAAACCACACTCACTACAATTCCAGTCTCACATAGACCTACCACGACAGCAAACCAAACACATAAACACACAAAAACATACTCGGAGGCTCTAAATAAAAATCTGCCTAAGCAGCAGAGACCTCCAAAGCAGACACCCAAGCAACCACTACCCCAAAACAAAACACATGCAACACATAGCACACAAAGCCAGTGTGCCGAACAGTCACAGCCCTTAAGGCTAAACAACACACCTGATACACTTGTAATAGGTGACTGTATCGTCAGGCACACTGACGTCCTGCTCACCAGGCTGAACAAGGAGAAGGTCACAGTAAGCTGCCTGTGGGGCGCTAGGATCCGCCACATAACACAAGCACTCAGGTCACTCCAAGGCAAGTACAAATATGACTCAAGTCATTGTCCATGCTGGTGTGAATGACCTGAGACGTACCTCCCTGGACTACATGAAAAGAGACATAGAGGAGCTCTCTGAGCATGTAGCCCAGGCCGGTATGACCCTGACCTTGAGTAGCATCTTACCCTCACCAAGAATGATGCCACAATATGAAGACAAGATGATCAATTTCAACAACTGGCTTAAGTATTGGTGTCATTCAAAGGGGATCCAATGCCTGTCAGCCTGGGATGACATGCTCGACAAGCCACGATGCTTCACTAGGGACGGCTTGCACCTGTCACCCCTGGGCTTTGGATATTGGCAAAGGCTTTTGCCACCCCATAGTGCCTTTTTAGGCAAGACTCAAAAGACAAACCCACCTCCATAGGTATCACAAGGGATAAGAAACTAAGAGTAATGCTACTCAACGCCAGAAGTCTAAACCTCAAGATGCATGCACTCGAAACTCTCCTTAGCATGGAGAACATCGATATCTGTGCAGTAACAGAAACCTGGTTCAAGGCTCCCGAGAGCACCCCAGCACAACCAGGTTATACCTCACACCATGCTTTTCGGCCCCAAAACTTGGACCAAACCACAAAAGGAGGGGGAGTATCAATATTCATCAAAGATACCCACACCTCCAGGTTGGTGGCACAGCACAAAGCATCAGAGACTATCCATGTGCAACTAACAGTGGGTAAAACTGCCTTCCAGTTTATAGCCTGCTACAGACCACCCTCCCAAACCCAAGAACCCCACTCGGCCTTCCTGAGAACACTGGAAAATATGAAGGTCTCCCCAAATGCCATTATATTGGGCGACTTCAACTACCCAAACATAGACTGGGAGCATTACTCTAGCTCCAGCACCCTAGCTCAAATGTTCCTAGAATTTATAAACTCAAATGCTATGGAACAACTTGTTACCACTCCCACAAGAGGGGAAAACATACTGGACCTGATCATCACCAACATGGGGGCTCTATGCTCCATACCAGAAGTGTATCCCTCACTGGTAAGATCAGACCATAAACTAATTTCACTGAATATTCACATCCCGACCCCACCCCCTGCCCAGAAAACTACAGTGAAAAACTTCTCTAAAGCAAATTTCACACTCCTCAAAACAGAGGTGGAATCCTTCAAAGCCCCCGGGCCTGTGGAAAATACGGCCCAGACTGCAGAATCCTTTATAAACGCATTCTATGAACACCTTCAGGAATGCATGGATCATGCAATCCCAAATAAAACCAAGACCCAATCCTCCAAAGGCAGGCGTCCTGTCTGATGGACCTCAGCCATAAATAAACTATACAATAGAAGGAGGAAGCTACTACATGACAGAGCAAAATCCCAAAAAGGGAAGGCATCTCTGATCAGTATTAGCAAAAAACTACGGGCACTCATAAAATCGTCTAAGGCCAGCTTCGAGAGAAAAATTGCACAGGACACTAAGGATAATCACAAGGCTTTCTTTAGTTATGTTAGGAACCTGGGTGGGAATTCCCAGATATGCTCAGAATTAGTCCAAAATGACAAAAAATACACTGAACCCACAGACATTGCCAACATCCTAGCTGACAGGTTCAGTGCAAACTTCTCCCACCAAAGGGCAAATAGCTTATCCCCGCTGGGTGCTGGCCCCCTGACATCTCAGATGCTCAGGTAAGAGCTGCCCTCTCCAAAGCAAAAAACACAGCATCAATGGGACCAGGCGGTGTCCCGGGCTGCGTCCTACATGAACTCCAAGAAGAGCTAAACCCAAACATAAAACTACTGTTCAATCTCAGCCTTACTACAGGATATGTACCCAAAAAGTGGCGTACAGCAACAGTGATCCCCTCCACAAAGGTGGTGCCTCAACGGATCCTGGAAACTATCGCCCCATAAGCCTGACTAGCTTGGTCTGCAAAGCTATGGAAAGGATCATCATGGACATCATAAATAAAGATATTGGGGACCTACAGACACTGGATCCTACCCAGTTCGGCTTTGTTAAGGGCAGATTCTGCCTCTTAAACCTGGTCGATTTCTTTGAAACAGTCACCAAGGCCATTGGCGAGGGAAGGTGGTCCACACAGCCTACCTGGACCTTGCAAAGCCTTCGATACAATACCCTACTCGGGCATTATAGATAAGCTCACCAGCTTAAATATAAACCCCTATGTCACTAGATGGGTTGCAAACTGGCTCAAGGACAGAACCCACATGGTTAGAATTGCTGGAGCCATGTCAGACTCCAAACCAGTTACAAGTGGCGTCCCACAAGGCTCAGTCCTGGGACCTCTCTTGTTCGGTATATATTTCTCGGAGGTACAGGCCAACATGGAAGGACTGTGGCTGACCAAGTTCGCAGATGACTGCAAACTAAGTGCCATAATTGACTCTCCAGCCGACACAAGCATCCTACAAAAGGGCCTCATAGAAACAGACAACTGGTGCCAGAGCCAAGACCTCAAGCTAAATGCCAAAAAGTGTATAGTCATCCCCTTTGGCAAAAACAAAGTGCCCACAAATTACCACATAGGTGGTAATCCATTAAGTACGGAAAAAGTAATTAGGGACCTGGCGACCCAAGTTGATAGCAATCTCTCATTTGAAAACCACATGGCCAAAGAGGTTAGAAAAACATTTTATGTAGCCCATCTAATCATGAAGGGATTCACATCTAGATCAGGGGAGGTCATCGTGCCTCTTTACTCATCCCTCATCAGGCCCATAATTGAGTACAATGCCCCTTTTGGGATGTACCTTACCAGACACCTGCAGCAACTGGAAAGACCCCAAAAGTACCTCACCAAGAGGATCAAAGGGCTCAAACAGATGCCTTATGCTGCCCGGTTAAAGAAACTCCAGCTCTACTCAGTGGCATACCACCTGCTCAGAGGCGATCTGTGCCTGACGTATAAAGCCATGTCCAACCGGAATTAATGGACATGCTGCACCTCAAAAAATCCAAATCCCATCGAGCTACGCGCTCGAGAGACTTGAACCTCAGCACTGAAATAAATAGGACATGCTGGAGGGACAGATTCATAACCCAGAGGCTCCCTTCACTCTGGAATAAAATCCCAGTCCAGGTTAGGCAGAGTCCCTCATTGACTCTCTTCAAGAGGAATCTTGATGATTGGATGGGAGATCGTAGGTTTACCCCGGGTATCACTTCTGTGTCACTGCTGGACAGAGGCACAGTATACTAACCTCGAAAAAGGGCATAGAAAAATTCATTTAAAATGGGTGGCGAAAGCCAAACACACTCTGGCTAGTCTTATAAATGCCCTAGGGCAGATAGCCTAGTATGAACCTATATTCAAGTTCTTGGTGAAGCCACTGCTCTTCTAAGAGGCATTACATGGACAACCTCTTTGTAGAAGTGTCATACTGAATCAAAGGTGCTAATGGAGGTGCCACTGGTAAACAGACTGAGATGACAAGCAAGTGTACTTTCACTGAGGAACAGACTAGTCAAACTGTAAACAGTTCAGCAAGATACCATATATAATCAAAGACACCGCTGCTGGGTAGGAGTCTAATTCTTCCTTTGGTGCACAGGAAAAACCTCTTCCATTTGACTACGTAAGACTTTCTAGTACTAGGGCTCATAGTTTTCTCCATCTTCTGAAAAAAGGAGCCCAAAGTGTAACAGGATGAGATTACACAGGCTGTAAGCTTCAAGGTGTTACTGGCTCCTCCGCTGTATCTACCACAGGAGGGAGAACAACTGCTGCCTATGTCACTAAAGGCATATCAATAGCATTTTTGCTTCTCTACCCTTACTTTTTAGATGAATCCGGGAAGAAGAAAGTTTTGGTGACTAAGCAAAAACAAACAGACCTGCCCCACTGAAGAAGAACACATCCGATGTACAAGCTTTTTGCATGGTGCTCTCAAGCACTGTTTTCCTCAGTTTTCTGCTGCTCAGAGAAGCAAAAATGTCTACTTTTTGGTAAAAAGGTATTCCTTTCAAACACCCATTTGTGTGAAATCTGCAGACATGCTCAGCTGATCCACCATGGCATTTTGGCATTTTTCTAAAAAAAAGGATACAAGAAGCCCTTAATGTCATTTGGGATTACAGGGTTGTCTACCAGGCTTGAATGGTCAGCCTGCAAAGGGGTCAGATATGTGATCTACCTTGTTTATTGATGCATCACATCATGTTGTGATGTTGGTTATCAGGTATAGGACACCTACTCTCCAGAGTGGTTTGAAATCTTTGAGTGCCAGAATAACTGCCATTGTTTACTTATATTTGATGCTGTACTTGTGCTGCACCTTGAGCCAGCTGCCTTGGACCAATAGAGATCAGTTAAAGGAGCCAGCCAAGCTACGCCCAAAGCACTGATGATAAAGCTGTATGTGTAAGAAGGCTTTATGAAAGGGTTTCCTAGCTTGTTTTGTACCTGGCATTTGCACCATATGATCTCTTTCTTCACACAACCAAGCAGGATAATGGTTTTTGATGCAGGCTGGGCGTGCTACTGTCAGAGGTAGCAAAGGTGCCACCCTAACTTCCTCACGTGCAATTATTTTGGTGGAACCACAAGGAAAATGGATGTCATAAATCCCAGGATACTCCTCTGCTTTGTACTGGGGTGATCTTCTGCCAGTACAAGTGCTGCACACCTCCAAGAAAACTACTGTCTTGATGGATTCACAATGGACTTGGGGAGATTCAAAGAGATCCTCAAGCAATGGAAACAGTTAGGTGTATAAGTCAATGCTCTCTGTAGCTCTTCCTAAGACTGGACCTGAATTAGGCAATTATCCAAATAAGGGCACACGAGTGCCCTTGGTTGTGTAATAGGCTATCACTATTCAACAGCAATGATGTAAACAGTCAGGGTGATCTATATGTATGGTAGGCATCGTTCAGCTTTAGGGTCACCAACCATGACTTGAAGGACATGTAGAAGGGTGTACAGGGACAACATTTTGAACCTTGGGATTTTTAGGAACTTGTTTAGATTTCATACATCAAGAATAGGTCTCCAGATTCCCTCTCTTTTCAGCACCAGGAAAAGTCTTGTGTAAGACCTGTGCCCTCTTCTCCATATCAGACCACTACTGCCTTCTGTGCCAGCAGCTCTTCTAGAAAGGATGACACCAAATGTCTATGGTCACTTTGCATGAATGCTATCCCTCAAAAGTGCAGGAGGGATATAAGCTCTACGCCTGGGAGAAAATGTGCAGGGCTCACTTGTAATTTCTTTCCAATTTTCTGAAAAAACAGCCAGATGCCCTGGGAAAAAAGAGGTTGCAAGGTTTGGGCTGGAATTAAGAGAAGAGACTTCCAGTCTGTGTTGTTGTTGTGTCTTTTCGGCTTTTCCTGGTTAGGGGTCACCACAGAGGAACTACAGTCCGCTAATGATTGGTAGTTGATTTTTACGTGCCGAGTTATCAGCCCTGACGCACAGCCTTCAACGAAGGTAAGCCCATTCACGCATGTCTCCATGCAGAAGACGCTCTAGCTGAGAATCGAACCGGACAGCATCTTACTGCGAGGTAACAACGCTACCGCAGCACCTGTGTTGATAAAGCTTTTTTGTATCACTGCATAAAATGAATATATTTAAGCTTATATGAGCTTAGTCACCATGCTGATCTAAACAAAATGCATTTTATACTCTGACATCTTGTTTTGTACCTATGATTTATGTTAGAAAGCATGCTGACAACAAAGACTTGTGCAACCATCTTTAAACAGCTCTACTTTGATACAACAAACTTTAATCATTTTTATATTTTAAAAGTGTAAGCACTGTGCCCTTAAAAATCACAAATGGTCACCAAAATATCTTTAACTCTTTCATTCACTTTCTTTCATCTTTAGCAAAAATGATATCATCTGTTGTAAAGCATCTTCTTTCTCTTTCACCCTGCAGAAATTATAGTATGCTAACTCTTACTCCTCTTGTATATGTTACTTAACAGCAGCCAACTTCCTTCTTGACATTAGATTCATTCCAACATCTTGTTTCCCTCTCTTTTACATTGCCACAGGTTCATAGGTAAGTACTAGGCCATTGCCCCTGACAGGACATGTTAAGACTAGCCTTGCTTCCCATTTGTCAGCCTGCTGTATTATCCCATAGGTGTTTAACTATCCTTGCCACAGTTACATTTAAATACTTCACATTTGTAGCAGATTATTTTGATTTGGTCTTACTTTCACTGTAACAGGCATCTTTACTGCAAGGAAGGTAGTTTAAAGCGTTGCCACTGTCTGTAAGAAGAAGAACAGGGGGTCAGTCCTGGGACAAATTTCCTATTTCACTGTTACAAATTATGCTTAAACAGGATCATGGAAGGGCTTTGTTTTACGTATATAGGGAGTCTGTTCCATAGTAGTGGTATCCTCTGGGATAGGTACCTGTCCCTCAAGACTGTTCTGTTTCTGTTGCAAAAGTGGTTGAGGTCTCTGGATCAGGTATTTATAATACTATTTGACTTGTGAATGTGCAGAAGTTTCACTAGTGCTGTGTTTGTGGATGTGGTAGCAGTCATAGCTCTGGTAGGGTACAGTATGACCTACCTCTAACTGTGATGGATACAGTGTTCGGAAATTTCCTATGTCTTTATTGATTAGATCAATGGTAAGTCTTTTCCATGTCATTACATATCAGGCTAGACAGACTTATGGGATGGTAATAGTCTGGATCTGTGGATGGCCCTTTCTTGTGCAGGGTTATGACTGTTGCTGACCTCCATTCACTTGCTATGAAGCCAGTTTGGGGTTGAGGGTGTACACTGTTGCTAGATGCATAGAAATATCTCATTTTGAGTTACTTAGGATGCATCCTGGGATACTGTCAGGGCCCGCAGAAATTGTATTTTTGCTTTTTGAGGGCATATCAAGGACTTGGTCTTGTGTAACAGCTGAAGTTGTATGGTTTCCTGATACTTCTTGGAAGACAATTGGGTTGGAGGGAGTGAAGTTAAAGCTGAATGTGTCAACTAGTAGGTTTGCTATATCCACAGCTTCAATACATATGGCACCATTTACAATTAGTTCAGCATGCTGCTGCGTACTGCCCTTGAGATTATGGCTATAGCTTAAGAAGCCTTTGTGGTTATCCTTGGCCTGGCTGGCTAGTTTTCTCAAATTTGGCCTTGGTAGTTTTTAATTATGTTTCTAAGTTGCTTGTTTAATGTAATGATTAGATTCTTAATCTTCCTGGTGTTGCACGTTTCATTGTTGGCTATTATTTTCTTCCTTTTGCTGTAAACCTTACTTATGTGATTCCATTAGGATAGTTTGTTCATTGGGTTTGCTCTGCACTTGCTTCTTTTGGGCACAGTTGCTTCTATGCAATTGTGTATATGTTGGTAAAAGCTGACAGTGTACATTTCTGCATAATTAGCTGTGCTTTTTGGGTTTGGGGAAGATTTCAATTTAGCCACAGAATCACTCAGAAGTAACAGTTCAGTCATGGAGAAGTTTTTAAAAGTATCTGGCTCAATGTGGAACTCTTGTTTTATCATCATTATGGCTTTATGGTTGGACCTGAGAAGTGGGGTTGTTACACTGGAAATGGAGCATGAGTCACCAATAAGAGTGAGAACAAGGTGGAGGATGTTGTTTCCCCCTGGTGGGTACTCTGACTAGTTTGTCCCAGGGCATTTGTACTGACAAAGTTCCAGAATCTCTGGGCTTGCATACTAGTGGTGATATAAGTTTCCCAGTCTATGGCTGGATAGCTGAAGTCACCAGGAATATGGTATTTGCATTAATGATAAGTGACTCTAGTTTATTTAGGTAGGTGCTATGATATTCCTGGGTCACAGAAGGTGTTCTGTGGCTTGCTAGGATATGGTAAAGGACTCTGTTAATGTTAAGTTGGATATGAAGGATCTCAAAGGCATCATGCTGTACCAGCTAAGATGTCAGCCTTTTCTATATGACAACTGAGACACTTCCACCTTTTTTCCCTTCCTGTGTAGTGGCTGTTCTAAATTTATAGAAGACATTGTAGCCCTGCATTGCCACAGTGCACTCTGCCAATTTGAAACACGTCTCGGTCACTACATATACATCTGTGCTCCTAGGGTGAGGTGGGCTTGCAGATAGTGGAGATTTTTGTTTAAGATCTTAGCACTGGTCAGTCCTACAAATAAGGTTTCCTTTGTTTGTTTTCCTATATAGGCAGTTTAATCCAGTTAACCTTACCTAAAAAGGGCACAGTAGGATGGATAATGTTTTAGCCAATATACAAGAGCCTAGAGGGGACAGGTACATACCATCTCAGCGAAGCAGTGTAGTCCATTTACCATAGCCTCCCAGGATGACAGATATTGTTACCCCCATGAATGCCACCAAAAGTTAACCCAGTTATTGAAATAAATTATCTTTTGCTCATATTGAGGTATCATTTTTGGAGAAGGTAGAATGTGGCTCAATCAGTGTTAGGCTCATACCTGCCTGGGTCACATAGTTGGAGAGCTACATTGTGTCTCTCTTCCTATAGTCCAGGGAGGTTTGTCTCAAGTCGTTAACACCCGCATGCACTATGACAGAGTCATAGTGTCAGTGGCACAACAGTTAGCATACTCACCTTTGGTACAGAAAATTACCACACAAGATAGACTGATTATTGACAAAGCAGTGCAACATAATTTGGTGCTGCACTCCTGAGTGTATCGCCCTTCGGATGAGATGTGAAACCATGGTATCTTCTGCTTGATTTGGAAGTAGCTCAGATGGATGTAAAAGATCCCATGGCACCTACTGAAAAGAGTACAGGAAGTTCCCAATGCCCTAGTAGTATAAATATCACTTTGGCCTCCCCTGAAAACAGGATACTAGCCTACTGGAAGTGACCCAGTCAACAAAGAATAAATAAATAAAAATGAATAAATAAAAGTAAATAAACAAATAAATACTATACTTGCTGTTTAAGGACTTGAGTACCTATGTGATCTGGTGAATTCTGGCCCCAGGCAATCAACTGACAGTCACTTTTTCTTCACTTAACCTGGTGAGTGGTGCATCTCTATGTCTCACTGTGCGGGTCACATATGAATATTAGGTTGTGAGGATGCCTTATGGGCATAGTATCTAAGACAATATGACCTTGGCTACTATGTGAGGTGGTAGGCTTTGCCTGTGTTGCAGACTTGGGATGTTGCTGAGGGTGCTTAATGCCCTTGTTGTGTTTCGGAGGTCTTTGAAGTTTTCGTTGGGTTAAGCTTTAGAACTTCGGCATATAAAGATGGACGATGTGTTTTATGGGAGATGTAGAGTGGTGAACTATGTGGGGTGAGCTGCTGCTGATCCTTGCATCAGTGGTATGTGTGTGTGTATGTGTGTGTGTGTGTGTGTGTGTGTGTGTGTGTGTGTGTGTGTGTGTGTGTGTGTGTGTGTGTGTGTGTGTGTGTGTGTGTGTTTGCCTTTAGCCTCCAGTGACATTAAATAAATACATCTCTCACACACTGTGTTGTGCTGTTTGAGTGGTAGATAGCTGTCAGACAGCATGAGGCAATTCTTACATTGTCTCAAGATGCCCATCTCAATCACACTGGGTACAGAAATTGCAGGAGAGTGCTTTTCCAAGATTCCTATTTGTCGGATTTCGGGGGGGGTTGTTTTAGGTGAAGTAGTAGTCTGACTGGATACAGAGAATAGAGGGTGGTGATGCTTGTCTGGATAGGAGTCTGAGGTGACTACTTATAACGGATTATTAATTTCCTTGAGATGGGGAAACAACTGTAGCTGTTGTTGCAGGGTTGTCTTACCTGCTCAAAACAGGTGCCTACTTCTCTTGGGCTGGGTGAGAAATTACTGTAATTTCTGCTGCAAAGCTGTCTTATATGCACTTGGCATAGTTGAATGAAACCACAGATTCAGAGTGCTGAATTCTGTTTGATTCAAGCAAAGTTTCTTATGTAAAAAGCCCTTGAGCACATTACCCACAATCAATGGAGATCTGCGGTGGTGGTGGTGGTGGTGCTGGGCTGTTGTGGGAGACAAGCTAAGAGAGTAAATCCATTAAGAAAGCCAGAAACTAGAGCCAAGGGAACACAGGTCTTGCAGCAAATCACACTGCTCTCATTACTGTGACTCTAAACTACAAGTCCATGGTCTTACCGGGGCTAGAATTTCAAGCTGCTGTAGCTACTTCTGCAGGGACAAGGAAACCATAAGCAAATGTATCAAAAGGAAAGCAGGGAAGGCAGAAACAATGTAACTAATAGAAAAACAGGAAGATTATGAAAAGTACCAGTTCAGATTTCTGCATGTAAGTGAACACCACAAATCAATGGCAAAATGTAAATGGACCTAGCTGTTGAGAGCTAAGTTCTCTACACTCCCCATGCAGGCTGCACACTCTTTACCGATCTAAGTAAGCCAGTGGTCAATGCACCTTGCAGAAATAAGACTTTCTCCTGAAATTACTTTAGTTAAAAAGAGCGCATTTATGCACTCAGCAGTTGCAAAAGCGACTGAAGCAGACACTGTATGTTACTGTACTGACAATATGACTTGCATATAACGTACCGATAGATCTGGTTGATCCTTGTCCATACACTGTAATACTTGGACAGGTCACTATATATGCCTGCAGTCAGCAGCACTGAGAATCTCGAGTAAGCTTGAGTTTCTCCCCCTCCCCAAAATGCACTGGCGTGCTGAATATAAGCATAAAGGAGTCTATATTAGATAACCAAAACGATATCTGTTATCGACACATAAAACATGAACTCACTAAACACCGAAGTTACAGAACAGCGATTTATTTCCCAGGGGAAAAAAAATCGCTGTTACAAAAAAAAAATAAAACTTGAGATACCCCCCCTACTTAAATATACCAACTCAGAGATCGCACCACAGTGGAGGAAATGGCAAAGTCCCGAGAACGGCCCAGTGATTATCGCTGTTCTGTAACTTCTGTATTTAGTGAGTTCATGTCTTATGTGTTGATAAAAGAACGTTCGCTCTTTTATCGTTTCGGTTATCTAATATAGACCCGCATAAAGTTAGGCCACTGTAAAAAACTAAGGAGGAGCTAAAGTGTTTTTTTTTTTTATTGTATCTGCTTTATTTTCTGAAAAAAAAACAAAATACTTGTTTTCCTGCCTTTCTAAGCTAGTAGTCCAGTTTTCAGGTTAGTGCTGCATTAAGGGCTGTGTTACAAATTTCTGTGTTTGCCCATACCTTACTTGGATAGAAGGAAGTTTCTCTGTTCACTGTAAGAGATGGAGCTTTGAACAGCCTATCTGTCCCTGGAGGAGTGGTTTCAGCCCAGAAATTAGTAGTTTACTGGTCATTTTGGGTAATTTCTATCTCTTTCATTTCCTGCTATAAAACCCGCATTTGCAAGGTTTTTGTGCTAGTATACAGCTCAGCAAGCTCCTGCCTGGTGCCCTGCAGAGTTCTACAGCAGCAGAGAGACTTTGGAGTGATTAAGTATCATTTTTCTGCATTTTCTTGCTGCCTTTAGTTAATTCCATCTAAAAACACAGATTTTCTAGAGTTTCTGTGATTTAAAAAGCTTGTTTCAGCTACATTTTGTACTTATTTTACTGCCTGCACTTTAACAAAGTTGTTTTTGTGTTTAAATTACCTGTTTAACTGTTGTAGGCTACACACTCAAGTGTGATGTTGTTTTTGTGTTTAAATTACCTGTTTAACTGTTGTAGGCTACACACTCAAGTGTGATAGCCATTTCTGTGCATTTAAAGTATTTTTTTGATTGTATCTGTTTTATTTTCTGAAAAAAACAAAAAATATATAATTGTTTTCCTGCCTGTCTAAGCTAGTATAGTCCACTTTTCAGGTTAGTGTTGAATTCAGGGCTGTGTTACAAGTTTCTGTGTTTGCCCATACCTTACTTGGACAGAAGGAAGTTTCTCTGTTCAATGTGAGAGAGGGAGCTTTGAGCAGCCTATCTGTCCCTGGAGGAGTGGTTTCAGCCCAAAAATGAGTAGTTTATTGGCCATTTTGGGTTAATTTCTATCTCTTTCGTTTCCCTGCTATAAAACCCGCATTTGTGTGGTTCTGCGTGCCGGGCAGTGCCAGTTAGCTAAGGTTTAACTATTCCCGGCTCCACAAAGTCTACACTTCAATTTTTCCCTTGGAACTAGATAAACTTTCAACTTAAGCACTCAAACCATTCACTTCTCATTCCGGCACTTGCTCAAAACTCATAGCAAGCACTAATAAACCTTAGCACTAGACCCCCCCCCATACTGCAGAGAAGGACAAGGCTCTCTATTCGACCTTACCAGCCAATCAGTAAAACAGTTCACTGTACCTTTCCAGGCATGTCCAAAGGGCAGTTTCAGATGTACTCTCCGGTCCAACTGGTGAATCTGGGCATTTTGAGGCAATGTTACAATTGCCTCATGTACACAGACAACCTTCTTCTCCTTCCACCAAACACTAATACATGCGAGAGATGCAATTATACAGCCAAACTGGAGGCTAAGCTCTCTCAACCCAAGACTGGACCAGGCAGTCAAGAGGAGAAGGGAATTACTTGCATCACACCACCAGTCTCACATAGAACTATGAAATCAGCACCAGCAAAAACACACATAAATACATGAAAACATACTCGGAGGCTCTAAATAAAAATCTACAGAAGCAACAGAGACCTCCAAAGCAGACATCCAAGCAACCTCCACCCCCCAACACAAATCATGAAACACATACGTCACAAAACCAGTGTGCCACACAATCACAGCCCTTAAGGAAAAATAACATACCCAACACACTAGTAATAGTTGGCTCTATAGTCGGGCACAGTGACGTCCCACTCACTAGGCTGAACAAGGAGAAGGTTACTGTTAGCTGCCTGTCGGGTGCCAGGATCCGCCACATAACACAAGCACTCAGGTCACTCCAGAAGAAGTACAAATATGCCTCTGTCATTGTCCATGTTGGTGTGACTGACTTGAGCCGTACCTCCCTGGACTACACGAAAAGAGACATGGAGAAGCTCTCTGATCACGTAACCCAGGCCATTATGACCCTGACCCTGAGTAGCATCCTGCCCTCACCAAGAATGATACCATGGTATAGAGAAAAAATTATCAATTTCAACAATTGGCTAAGCTTCTGGTGTCATTCAAAGGGGATCCAGTGTCTGTCAGCCTGGGATGACATGCTTGACAAGCCACGCTGCTTCGCTAGAGACGGCTTGCACCTGTCACTCTTAGGCTTTCGAATACTGGCCAAGGCTCTTGCCACCCCCATAGTGCTTTTTTAGGCAAGGCTCAAAAGACAAACCCACCGCCGTAAATAGCACAAGTAACAAAAAACTGAGGGTAATACTACTCAATGCCAGAAGTCTAAATCTCAAAAAGGACGTACTCAAGGCCCTCCTCAGTATGGAGAAAATCGATATATGTGCAGTAACAGAAACCTGGTTTAAGGCTCCAGAGAGCACCCCAGCACTAGCAGGCTACAACTCATACCATACATTTCAGCCACAAAACCCGGACTGAAATACAAAAGGCGGAGGAGTATCCATATTCATCAAAGATACCCACACCTCCAGGTTAGTGGCACAGCACGATGCTTCAGAGATCATCCACGTGCAGCTAACAATGGGCAAAACTGCTATTCAAATTATAGCTTGCTACAGATCACCCACCATGTCCCAGGACCCCCACTCTGCATTCCTGGAAACACTGGGAAACATAAAGGTCCTACCAAACACCCTGATATTGGGTGATTTCAATTACCCAAACATTAACTGGGAGAACTACTCAAGTACAAACTCCCTTGCCCAACATTTCCTAGAATTTATAAACTCAAACGCCCTGGATCAACTGGTCAACACCCCCACGAAAGGTGACAACATATTGGACCTGGTCATCACCAACATGGGCGACCGCAACCCCTCGCTGGTTAGATCTGACCATAAACTAATCACTCTGGATATCCACATTCCGCCACCACCCCCAGTCAAAGAAACCACCGTGAAAGCTTTACAAAATTAAACTTCACACTACTTAAGACCGAGGTGGGAAGTTTCAAAGCCCCCATGCTAAAGGATAACGCTAAGCTGCAAAATCCTTACTAATGCACTCTCCGGGCACCTGCAAGAATGCATGGATCGTGCTATCCCAAACAAAACCAAGACTCACTCCTCCAAGAAAAGGAAACTAGTCTGGGGGACCCCTGCCATAAACAAGCTATACAATGGAAGGAGGAAACTAGTACAGAAAAGAGTAAAATCCTAAGAAGGGAAGACATCCCTGATCAGTATCAGCAAGAAACTATGTTCCCTCATAAAATCATCCAAGGCTAGCTTCGAAAGAAAAATTGCCATGGACTCCAAAGATAACCACAAGGCATTCCTTAGCTATGTCAAGAATCTAAGTGGCAATTCTCAGATCTGCTCGGAGTTAGTGCAGAATGGCACAAAATACACTGAACTGACCGATATAGCCAACATCCTGGCAGACAGGTTCAGTGCAAACTTCACCCCCCTCTCACCCCCAAAAGGGCCATAACTATACCAGAAGAATGTAGTGCCCCTGAAATCACAGACACTCAGGTTAAAACAGCCCTCTCCAAAGCCAAAAACACAGCATCAATGGGACTGGACGGTGTCCTGGGCTGCGTCTTACACGAGCTCAAAGATGAACTAACCCCTCACCTAAACACACTGTTTAAACTCAGCCCCTCCACAGGCTACATGCCCACAGAGTGGCGCACAGCAATGGTTATTCCACTCCACAAAGGTGGAGCCACAACAGACCCCGGGAACTATCGCCCTATAAGCCTGACTAGCTTGGTCTGCAAAGCTATGGAGCGCATCATCATCATAGATCTCATTAACAGAGACATTGGAAACCTCCAAACACTGGACCCTACCCAGTTCGGCTTTGTTAAGGGCATTTCATGCCTCCTAAACTTGGTGGACTTCTTTGAGACAGTTACGAAGGCTATAAATGAGGAAAAGGTTGACCACACAGCCTACCTAGACCTTGAAAGGCCTTTGACACCATTCCCCACTCAGGTATTATAGACAAGCTCACCAGCCTGAACATAAACCCCTACATCACAAAATGGGTTGCCAACTGGCTCATGGACAGAATCCACATGGTAAGAGTTGCGGGAGCTAGGTCGGACTCTAAACCGGTTACAAGTGGCATTCCCCAGGGCTCAGTCCTAGGACTCCTCCTGTTCGGCATATACTTCTCAGAGGTACAGGCAAGCACAGAAGGACTATGGCTGACCAAGTTCGCAGACGACTGCAAACTAAGGGCTATAATTGACTCTCCGGCTGACATAGACATCCTCCAACAGGGTCTCACTGAGAGAGATACCTGGTGTCAAAACCATGGCCTCAAGCTAAATGCCAAAAAGTGCATAGTCATCCCTTTTGGAAAAAACAAAGTACCAACAGACTACCATATAGGTGGTAGCCCCCTAAATATGGAAGATGTAATAAGGGATCTGGGGACCCAAGTAGATAGTAACCTCTCCTTTGATAATCACATTGCCAAAGTGGTTAGAAAATCCTTCTATGTGGCCCACCTAATCACAAAAGGGTTTGCATCCAGATCGAAAAAGGTCATTGGGCCCCTCTATGCATCACTCATCAGACCCATCATAGAGTACAATGCCCCATTTGGGATGTACCTTACAAGACACCCACAACAACTGGAAAGACCACAGAAGTACCTGACCAAGAGGATCACTGGCCTCAAGCAGATGCCCTATGCAGCTCGACTGAAGAAACTCCAGCTGTACTCGGTTGCATACCGCCTACTCAGAGGTGATCTCTGCCTGACATACAAGGCCATGTCCAACCCAGAATTGATGGACATGCTCCACCTAAAGAAAATCATATCCCCCTTGAGCCACATGCTCCAGGGATCTAAACCTTACCACAACAATAAATAGGACGTGCTGGAGGGATAGATTCCTGTCCCAGAGACTTCCCATGCTCTGGAACAAGATTCCAATCTATATTAGGCAGAGCTCCTCGCTAACCCTCTTCAAGAGAAACCTTGACGAGTGGATGGAAAACAGAAAGTTTACCCCAGGGATCATTTCAATGGCTCTGCAGGACAGAGGCACAGGGAACAAATCTAAGGGGGCGAAAGCCAACACATTCCGGCTAGGCTTATAAATGCCTTCAGGCAGATAGCCTAGTACCTACCTATGAACCTATGAAATACCCGACTCAATGTATACAGTCAAACATTTGCTGCTATGTTTCTATTCCTGTAAATATATACACTAATAAGTCAATGTAAGCCTCCCTTGCAATGAAGTAACTATTGACCTCTGGCTGTCCTCAAGGTTACTGCACAACTGGCAATTTGGTAGAGGTAAAGTGGTTACATATATTACAATGTACATTAAAGGAATAACCAAATCTATCATTACGTTAAGTACATAACTTTCATATCTGTGTTGATCTAGTCTGTACCACTCAGTCTTCCACTTTCTTCCACAGGGTTTATAGTTCATAGGTAAGTACTAGGGTATCTGCCCTTGCAGGACATTTTAAACCTAGCCAGTTTCCCTTTTTGTGCTTGAATTAACCTATCCCACTTGGTTATTGTCTTTACCTGTCCACGGTAAATAATTATATATTACTCCTAATGAGAATAACAGGGATCTTACCATAGATAATTTGGGAGGAGGGGGGGTCATACATGAAACAAAGCATTTAGGTGCTGCCGTTGTCTATTAGCAGTACAGGGGCAGTCTTGGGTACATTTTCAATTTCCTAGCCACAGATCCAAGCTGCACTTAAATATGGACAGGGATGAACTTTCCCTTCCAGTCCCCAGATTACACATGCTTGACATCAAATATTAGTTCCAAGTTTTCCTAGAAATTAGCATTTCTGTTGCTGTCAAAGCCTCATAAGTTTAATGTATTAATTTTTCTTATATCTGCTATAGATCTATTTCACAGTTTCTAAGATTGTATGAGGGGAGCTCTTCAGTGGCAAGAAAGCCCTAAAGGGCTTAGCTCCAAAACTAGTCTTTTTTCTTCAGCTCTGTTTGAGCTGGTTAATGGTTTGGATGAGTAGAAAGAACAAGCTTTTAAGCTGATATGATGAACAAGTGGTTCAGTGGTTAGGGGAATACGCTTCTCTGGTGTAAAACAAATATCCTACAGTGGAAAATGATCCTTAATAAGAAGCCAAAGCAAGCTGCTCCACAAAAATGCTTTATTGACTTTGATAGAAGCTAAGGACTAGGAAGCCTGGTCTGCATGATAATTCAAAACAGCTGCATGCCAAATGAACTTCAGTGGTGGAATATTGAAACAAGCATCAAACAGTTTTGAAAGGTACTGAATGAGTAAAGCAACAGGACTGTGGAAAAGGGATCCATATTCCTGGCTGAAGCATTATCAGAAAATCCCTTCTATTTGTCCTTACAAGTCACAAGAAATGGCAGCTACTGTATTGCTCCAGTTCAACTACTAGAACAAAGCAAATGTTGCCAGTATGAGAACATGGGGATCTACACAGACTTTCCAAGAAGGATGAATCAACAGACACGTTGGTAAGACTAAGAGAAGCAAAGATGGGAAATTACATGTGTTGAGCTAGTAAGGGGCCAAAAGACATATTTGAGTGTCTGGTCTAGATAATAGCCTTTATTATGAAGGGGAATGGAGGAAAGTCACAGATCAGACTCTCAGGCTAAGGCTACACAAGGACATCCAGGCTGCAGTAGTTAAGAGGAAGAATTAAGGAAAAAACATTCAACAGTTAGAGCTGATTGGGGGAAGGAAATAAGTCACAGACTAGGTGATCCCACTGGTTGGAAAGCTTTTTGCTTGAAAGGCTTAACAGTCACTGAGGAGGCATTAGAATGTGCTTTTTAAAATCTGTTGGCTAGAATTTTGGCATCCTCAGAAATGAGTAAAGCAGACATACAGTGTCTGTTCTTAAAGATCCACTCCCATGCGCTTACCACAGAAAAGATAAGAAAGAGTTCCTTCTAGCTTAATGTGCCACACCACTACCATAGTGTCCACATGACTGGAAACATGACCTTGTAGAACTGGCTCCTGCATGACCTGAAGGAAGAGGACTACTCCTACTGTAGATACCGAGAATGCCTAAGCCGTAAGAATGCCCTTAAGGAAACTGTTAGGCATACCGTCCACAGTGCAGCATTGCTTCCAAAATGTGTTACTAGAAATACGACAGCTGTGTAAGACATTTCATCACCCTCAAACTATGTGGAGAATGTAAATAAATGGAACCACCCAGGAGGACGGCTTCAGGTCTGCATACTGAAATCTCTTTGAGAAGAAGACAGACCATTGGCCACCTCTTCTCTTTTATACATGCCTAAAGATTTCCACAAATGTGGAAGGGATAGAGGAGAAAACATTCCTTCATCCTCGTCCACATCCTCTAATAAAGGCTCATGCAAGACATCTAGTTCAGGACTCTTGCCACAAGAAGGACTCTCTGGGGTGGGAAATATAAAGTATAATTTACCTCCTGGGAAACAGTAACTTTAGTATCTGGACCCAAACATAAGTGATCACATCCCTTATGGAGACTAAGGCAGGTCAGCACCCTTGAAAACAAAGTGGAGGATATGAATACACACCTCTTAAACTTAGCCACAGCCCTGGATTCTCTGTCCATGAGATGCAGTACTGTTGGTAAGGAGAATTCAACCAGAATAAGAGTAGTGTGTTTGAGGGGCTCTTCAGGTGTCCTTGACCTACAAGGGGATGCAAAACAGTGGTCATCACAAAAAAAAATTCTCAGGCAAGACATGTGGAGATTATGAAGACTAGGATACTTGTACAACAGATGATAAAAGAAAAAGAAGGATGGAAAAATAGAAATATCTTTTTTTTTCAAAAGAAGGTGGTTAGCATGGAGGAAGAAACATCAGTCAAGACTGGTGTAAATGGGAGAAAAGTGCAATCTGCCTTACATTCTGGGGATAAGATATTCTGGGGGTAAAGTATAGATCAGAATGGAGGAACAGTCAGCAGTAGCCGTCATTGAATATAGCAGCTTCCTACGATGATGCTTCTCCTCACCAGATCTGGAAGAAGTTTGAGAAAAATAAAACACTTTTCTCCCACACAAACATACATGTGAAAATACTAAGTATTACACTGTGGTGGAAATGAAGAAGCATAAGCTCATAAATCTTTTTTCAAAGCTAAGAAGAGGATTCTTATTCTAGAGGCAGAAATTCAGACTGCTCATTCACATGTGGTTACAAGAGCAGTATCAATGCATTATTACCTATCAATTGTCTTTTAATGTGTAATAACTAAGTTAAAGGCAGCAAACAGATGAAAGAAGCATACAGAACAGACCACCAGCAAAATCCAAGTTTATTTAAGCGCTTTTCGTCAAGTTTCAGACTTCATCAGAATAAAATCACATGATCATGACAAACATATATACATCACCCCATCTAACCATTGGTCAATGTAATTACATCATTTCCTCAAAAAAAATTTTTACAAAGTTAATAAAATTGTAAAAACTTCATATACGTGCAAAAAATCAAATTAAAAATACAACTAATAAACCTATAAAAAATACATTGATTTTAATTTTCAAACAGAACTCAAGGAAATTCTGTCATTAAGACCTGGTACTTGGCAGGCATTAGTTTTAATCTGCTATGTTAATTCCTTAAATTCTAGCCATTCATCCATTGGTCCCCCTCTTGCTCCAAGGTCAATATGGTCTATGGCCCCAAACTTAAAAGTATGTGTGGGGCACGCATAAATGTGCTTATACAAAGCACTATTTATGTTTTTATTCCTGATGTCATACAGGTGTTGATACACCCTTTGCCTCAGTGCTCTTTTGGTCTTACCAATGTAGAAACTGTTGCACAGATCACACACTGCGACATACACCACCCCCTTTGAGTAGCAGAAGTATTTCTTCCTAGGTTTTACCATACCATAACCAGTGATTTTGATGGCCTCACCCTGAAACATGGCTGAACACCGATTACATTTCCCGCATTTGTAACAACCACCCAGTGTGAGTGCACTAGAGTCTCTTTCTAAATGGCCCTTTAGACTAACTTCCCTCTTATAAACTATAGTGGGCTTGTATCCCACTACTGAGTGTACTTCGTTATCAATAGTGAACGTGTCCCATAATCTACATATAATGTTCCTGATGTCATAGAAGTCAACACTAAAAGGAAAAATAAAAGCTTTTGAGAAACTATCCTGTCTCCCAGTCTGGATTGCTCCAGTGGGACCATTATCTTTTCACGTTTTTGAACTAAAGGGTAGAGAACTGCAAATGTTTTAAGCTTTTTCCCTCTAAGTCTTAACAAGATGAAATCACAAATTAATGGACGAGCCATGTTTTGTCAACTTAGATCCTGATAGGTCCTGTTCCAACGTCCATAATTTCTGAAAAACAAGATAATCTTGCAGGGCAATTCAGTGTTATTTATTCATATAACTAAAACTTATACAAAAAGGGCACTAGTACATGTTGCTGTCAATGAAGACAAAAAAAGGCACTGTGAGTGTTTGTCAGCAAGTAAAATTTGTGGTTTACCATCGTATGGTCGACCGGTGGATGGTCGAGCACGTATGTCCGAAAGGAGTGCGGCAACATCCCACAATCGTGAATTTGACCCCTGTTAGCACTCGTTTTTGGATGTAGAGCAGTCAGAAATGTCGATTTCAGTGTTTTTGTGACATTCTGACCATTCAGCATGCCAGGATTCGCTAATAAAATTTGCACATATACAGGTTAGAGTACTGTGTGCTCGACCATATGATGGTAAGCCAAAATTTGTATTCCAGGCTGAAATTTATAAACTGTAGCAGTGACAGAGAGAAGTCCTAAATCCAAACACTTTCTAAATGAAAGTATGAAATTAGGAAAGAAAACAGAAACAGGAAACTTCTTCATACCAAAGCAGAATGGCTGGAAGGTAGAAAGGAAGAAAGAAAATTAACAATCCTTCTCAATTTTTTTTTTTAAATAAGATAGTTAAAGAAGCCTGTGTCCATCAAAAAAAAAAAGAAAAATGATTAAGCAGGAAAAAGATGGAGAAATGGGTGGGAGTGGCACTTTATGTAATAAAGAAGGAGGGAACAAGCAACCTGGTAAGATTTCCATGCCAGGCAGTACCTACACTTGTGGAGTAAGTCCTAACGGAGCTTTCTGGTTCGGATGATTAGGACTAAGTCACTACATTATAAAAGCACATTGTCACTGAATACTAAACAAGAATGCATTTTAAAAATGAATTTCTTTCAGCTCAGAGACTTGTATTACACCTCATTTGAGCACCATGTCACAATTCAGAATATTTTTATTTTTTTTATGCAGAACAGCGTAATTTTCAAGTGCAATGTGATCATCCTTTAGAAATGTGGCAACAGTCCAGCATTATATATGCATTAATAAGTATCTGGAATTAAATGTGCAATGATACTCACCAGGGTTCCAGTCAATAGCATTATCAACAGGTCCTGTCACTTGATATTTATCTGTGTAGCGTTCAATATCTAAAGGCAGGAAAGAATAAAGTGTTTGTTACTAACAGGTAATGTGTCTTTTTTTTTTTTTTTGCTCTGACTATCACTAGACCATAAAGTCTCCTTCCCACTATTTAAATGGTTAGTTCATTCCTCTAGGAATGAGAGCTCTACAGCCCAGTCATTTCCTTAGAGGGGAGAGTTGAGTCAGCTGGGAGTGCCGTCATCTATATGGGAGACTGAGGTTTTCTAACTGAGCCCTAGTCTCACAGCATATGTTCAGTAATACATGAGTTGGTGTGCAATAGGCATTTGTAAGAAGTGTCATTTACTTACAGCCAGTGCTCCTATGTGTACCCTATGTATGCACTCTCACAGTCCCCCCCCCTAAAAAAGGGCTAAAATAAGCTACTTCATTCCTCTAATTCCCCATATCAGTTCCTCCAAGTGCTGCAGCTGCTAAATAAATCTCTGGTCACCTGGGTAGTATTCAGGACTTTACCTCTCTATGCCAATGGAGCTTGCTCACAACCCATCCATTTTTAAAATTCAATAGTACAAAAAATGTAACAATTAAGATGTCATTAACAAGAACACACATTTAGCATACCTACTTGTCCAATGCAGTGACCTTCAGAAAGTATTTCAGTAATTAGTGTGTTTCAGTACTTACAAACTCTGTTACAACTGATATGAAAGAAACCATGCAAAAACCCACATCCCAGATGCAATACAACAATTCAGCCTCTGCCGTTACCCCAGTTATTTGGTGAATACACAAAATAAAGATAACCACACATCCATTACTAACCTACGGTTGTGACTACCCTACCATATTGAAATTGCTTCTTTCTAAAGTCATTTCTATCCCAAGCCCTTGTGTTTGGTTACTAAGTTTCAACACCACATAGGACTCTGTCTTCACTCGCACTCAACAAAGCAAGTTGCTCCTGCATGGAAAGTGTGGAGGAGCTTTATTCACACAAAATGAAACAAGCTTTAAATAAGTGCAGTTTGACAGTCTAAATCCAGTCAACTGGAATTTCAGATTGTAGTCGAAGACTAAGCCATATTAAATAGCAAGCTATGCATCCAGAAAATGAGAGCAGTCTCTAAGAATAAATGCCAAAGCAAAACCACCCCATGCCTCGGAATCACAATCCGACTTGCAAAGCAAAGTGAAACAATGAAAAAATAACCAGGTCATTGCCTCACCAATATCCCAACTGTGATTCCTCTACAAAGGCTTCCAAGGCCTTAGTACCAGAATAATCTTATCAGCACCATGACAGCAAATCTAACACAAGTGGCTATCAATTAAGAAAATGCCATTTCCTGCTCGGGCACCAAACTGTTAAAGCCAAAGAAATAAACAGTTGTTTTGAGTTTTTAATGTCTTTAGCGCTGGAAATATATGCTCCAAATTGCGGCCTATGAGTCACAAAGTGCAGAACCCCTTCCCCGGAGTTCTGAAGAAGACAGAAACAAAAGGCCAAGGCCACAGCATCTTCGTTTAAATCAAATTCCGATATGACTGACATGAGGGAAGGAGTAGTAGGCAAAACCGCCTTTTCCTTAGGGAAAGTGGAAAGGGTGAGGAAGGTCTACAAGTCTGATACTCTTCCAGTCACAGTCACTTCCACAAATACAGTTGTTTTCCAGAATGTAACTGGAGAACCAAAGAATCAAATTTCAATAGAGAATTTGTCAACTTTTTTAGGAAAAAAATTGAAATCCATGGACAGATCTACCTTCTTGCAAAGCATAAGACATAGTACTAAAAGTCTTTGTACGTTCTGTATCCTTCATCCTTACAAAAGACCAGTACTTGCAGTATTTCAGAGGGGATGGGTAAACTCTGCAGTACAGACACACGAGATTTTTTCCTATACCATTTACTGCATCCTCCTCACTATACTGTTTACCTAATAGCTGCAGGTGTCTGTAGAAGGGAGCACATCTTCTGTGGCTGTTTTTGACAGTACTGATTCTGCATACCAGCACTGGGGTAATGGCAGAGGCTGAACTGTTATACTGCATCTGGGATGTGGGACGGTTTTGTTCATATCAGGTGTAAAATAGAATTTAAATGCTGAAACACACTAATTGCTGAAACCTCCTGCAGTTTGTGAACGTCTTTGTTTAGGATTTGATTTTTTTGTACTGCTTTTTTTTCCTAACACAGGCAGTCCTAGGTCCTCAATTTCTTCTCCCATCCAACAATCCCACTATCTTTTTACATTTAAAGGTGCAGAAGTAGTAGTTGCTCCTCCATTCACCTACAGTTTTTTATAACAAATGCATATCCAAGAATATGCTAAAGCCTATCCTTATAGTAAAAGTCTTCTTACAGCACAATTTTCTATACCGCAAGAAAAAAAAAAAATTATAAAACGCATATTAAACTAGCAACCACTAGTGACAAAATGATCTTCATACTGCAATTAGTACCTGTATATAAAATAGGCAGTAAAATGGTTAAGACCAAAACAAAATATTCTAAGTATTTTAGTTGGATTTTCCTTCTGGTAGAACATTCCAACTAGTGTATGTGTGTGGCAAAAGATTACTTTTTGATCTGGAGCCAAGCTTGATCATAATGTCTCCTGCCCTCCACAGCATCAGTCACTTAAAGACCTAATTTTTTTAGATCCCATGCTTCTACAAGAAGTAAGAAGGATATTTCTAGGTAAGCAGCTGTGATTCATTAGTATAAATTCTCACCCTCTAGGTAACTCACCATCAGTGCAGGCTAAATGAAAGGCAATGTTCTAATTGGAAATAAAATACAAATGTAAACACATAAAACAACAAAAATTAAAATACAAAATAGTTTAGCAACATTACCTTACAACTAAACGTTTTCAAATCAAACCACAGTATGATGCTATCTTCGACACTTTTTTCCTGACCAAACTTAACTACATTATTCACTTACTCATGTCATAATCTTCATATTCCATCAGCTCTCATAAGTCACTCATCCAGGTTACTGTAACAAAAGAAATGACAGAACACACAGATCTGCTGAAGGACTAATAATCATATTCAAAACAACCTGAAATTTTCTACAGAAGCAATTAACCAGGCATCCAAGGTTAGCAGACTTGTGGCTGCAGGCACATCAGTCCAGCTGATTTATGTAAAAATACTAAATATTTTTATAATACATGTTGCTTCAAATGATACTGCATCTGCAGTAGAAGAAACACAGCAGTAGCTTTCACTGTGTAGCGTTGTTGCCTCACAGCAAGAGGTTCTCCCGTTCGATTCTTGGCTGGAGTACGGGGAGTGCCTTTTGTGTGGAGTCTGCATGTCCTCCCCATGGTTGGGTGGGCGTTCGAAAGACATGCGTAAATGGGCATGCCTTCGTTGAAGGTTGAATGTCGAACTGGCACCTCGCCATTCGTCAAAATCTACTGCCAATCATTAGTGGACCAGAGTTCCGCTGTGGCGACCCCTAACCGGGAAAAGCCGAAAGACAACAACAACCACCTAATAAAAATAATTGTAGGTGACAATCAAAGTGGAGCAACAGTTCAAGCAGAAAAAAGTTCAAAGACCTAACTCCTCCACAAATGCAACCTTTACGCTATGCCCCACTCATAAAAGACATCTATCCACATATAAACCCAGAAGGAAGAATCGATCTTTGACTAGATCCAAGTTTCCTCTAACCAAAGCATCATTGCCCACAAGTTGACTAGATTAACTGCAGAGCAGCTTCCCACTTTGACACTGAATGCATTGATTTACTGATATGAAACAATTATACACAGTTGGTCTCCTCCTACTATGAGCTTATATTTACCTGATTTAGTTTTAACTAATCGTATGGAACTTACTTCAGAGACAAAAGAAAAAAGCCCACTTGGTAACTCAGATCACATTGGACTAGACTTCAATAAAGCTTCCACCCTCACCAACCATTGACCACTATAAATTCTTGGACAGAGGAATGGTGGAGCAAAAAATAGACTGAATCGTGCTGTGTGTGTGTGTGTGTGTGTGTGTGTGTGTGTG
Source organism: Protopterus annectens (assembly GCF_019279795.1). Taxonomy (NCBI): domain Eukaryota; kingdom Metazoa; phylum Chordata; order Ceratodontiformes; family Protopteridae; genus Protopterus; species Protopterus annectens. The sequence continues at coordinate 466,954,461 of NC_056741.1, forward strand.
TGTGTGTGTGTGTGTGTGTGTGTGTGTGTGTGTGTGTTCATAGGTTCATAGGTAGATACTAGGCTATCTGCCCTAGAGCATTTATAAACCTAGCCACAGTGTATCTGGCTTCCGCCTCCCTATTAGATTAGCCTACTGTGCCTCTGTAAAGCAGGTCACAGAAGGTACCCTTTTAAGATTAGTTTACTGTGCCTCTGTCTAGCAGGGACACAGAAGAGATCCCAGGGGTATAGGTTCATAGGTAGATACTAGGCTATCTGCCCTAGGGAAAATAAACTGCCTTTGTGAGGCTCAAACTCAGGACCCTGTACACTATAGTCACAGTAGTTAACCACTAAGCCATCATAGCAATTGTGTGCGGGGGGGGGGCATGATGCTTGACAAAGTCTGCTCGAGATCTGTACTGAAACTCTAGTAGGCATAAGGACAACTTAAAACCTTGGGATGGCAAGGGTGCCTGAAACTGCCATGGTGGAACACTATAACAGAAAGAATGTTAAGAATAAAATGGAAGCAGTACAACATGTGTAAAAATATAACACAAGGATTAACAAAAATGGTTACATGATCATCAAGATTGTTAAGGTGGACTACAGCACATGCCAAATGAAAATTCATAGACTCCCTACTATTACTTAAGGATAGCAGAAAGTCCTGCTTTAAATATGTGAACTCTCAGTAAAAAGCAGTAGACCAGATTAGACAGATGTTTAATACCATCACGGTGCTCACTGACGTGTCTGAAACTGTGGACAGATTTAACAAATGTTTTGCTACACAGTCTTGTGACACGTAAAAACACAACGAGGCTTGTACCCTCACCAGCTACAGACAGCTACAACTTCTTGGACAGAGGAATGAAGAAACATTCTTGATCTCAAAAACAGTACTGAATCATACTGGGGAGGGGGGCATGAAGCTTGACAAAATCTGCTTGAAATCTGTACTCAAAATTTAGTAGGTATAATGACAACTTAAACCCTTGGGATGGCAAGAGCACCTGAAACTGCCATGGTGGAGCACTAGAATAAACAGAATGTTAAGAGCAAAATGCAGGCAGTGCAACATGTGTAAAAACTACAACACAAGAATCAATAAAAGTGGTTAAATGATGCATCAAGACTGTTAAGGTGGGCTACTGTAGATGTCAAATGAAAATCCGCAGACTCCCTAATATTACTTAATGATAACAGAAAGTCCTGCTTTAAATATGTGAACTTTCAGTCAAAAGCAGTAGTCCACATTAGACAGATGTGTTATAACATCATAGTGCTCATTGACTTGTCTGAAACTGTGGATAGGTTTAAAAATGTTTTCCTACACAGTATTGTGACTTGTAAAAATGCCCAGCAACCACTACCGAAACAGTTGAATAATCTTCAGCCAGGGTAAAATGCATGTCAAGCAAGAGAAACATGACCTATCAGGTCCTATGGAATTGCTATTTAACTGTAGCCTCCAAATAGGCTTCATGACTCATGAATGGAAAGCAGCAACTGTCATTCCTTTGTCAAAGGTGGGTCTTCTACAGACCCTGGAAGCTACAGATCCATAAGTCTCATTAGTCTCATATGTAAAGCAATGGAAAAAATTATCATGGAAATGATCCATAATGACATCATAAACATCCAGACACTGGATCCAACCTAGTTTGGTTTCATCAAGGGCAGGTCCTGCCTGCTCAACCTGGTGGATTGTTTTTGAGAAGGTCACCAAAGCAACAGATAAGAGCAAAATGGTTCACACTGCCTACCGTAACCTGGCCAAGGCATGTGACACAAAACCCCACTCAGTCACTGTTGACAAACTAAAGAAGTTTTGTATAATCCCTTATATTACCTGGTGGATATACAGCTGGCTCACAAGACAGGACCCAGAAAGTTAGAATTAGGGAATTCACCTCTATAAAGAGGCCAGTCACAAGTGGAACCCCTCAGGGATCAGACCTGGGACTGCTCTTTTTTGGCATTTATTTCTCGGAAGTCAAGGCCAATGTCAATGGTTCTGGCCAACTAAATTTGCAGATGACTGCAAATCAGGAGCAGTCATAGAATCCCCCACTGACATAAATGTTCTCCAGGAAGAGCTGACACAGACAAATAACTGGTGTCAGAGCCATGGACTAAAACTAAATGCCAAGAAATGCATAACAGTATCCTTCGAGGAAGTCATCCAACTCTGGTAACTATCATGGTGTGAACACAACCCTAAGAGATGACCCAGTAGTCAAGGACTTGGGACAGACATAGACAGTAATCTAGCCTTTGACCATCACTTGTCTACAGTAGTGAGGAAATCACTCTATGTTGTGCAACGTATAAACAAAGGTATGGCATCTAAGTCCAAGGAAGTCATTCTTCCAATGTATTCAGTATTCATCAGACCTATCATTGAGTACAGTGTCCCCTTTGGTATGCACCTAATCAGTCCTATCCAATAATTGGAAAATCCACAGAGGTTCCTACTATAAATAAGTAACATGTCCTATGCAGGCTGCCTCAAGGCCTTATCCCTGTATTATGTCTTCTACAAGCCATTTAGGGGAGATCTATGCCTGGCAGATAAGATACTGTCAGACTCCACCTTGATGGACCTTCTGCATATCTGCAAAACAAACAGCACCAAAATTACCCCTTCTTAAGACTTAAACCTTGCCTATGGTATAAAAAGGACCTGCTGGAGAGACAGATATATATCCCAGAGACTACCCCTTCTCTGGAACAGGCTCCTCATCCATATAAAGCAGAGTACCTCCCTAACCCAATTAAAGTGTAACTTGGACAACTTGAAGGGAAACAGGAAATTCAACCCTGGTTTGGCACCTATGCCTTTAATGGACACAGGCATGTTGAAAATGGTTTATCTCCCAAGCCCCTGCTTACACTTATCAACGATACCAGAACTTGTCAGAGATTTGGAATGCATGAGTAGGCGAGAAAAGGCACTTATGGTCATTAGTCTAGTAAACACCTATAACACCTATGCTCATTTTTTACCATATGAAATGAAATCCAATGTTAGAGGGACCTGTTTTTTTGTTCACTGAGACTTCTGTATTACACTCTTTGCCTGTACTCTTTCAAGTGGGGAAGAACTGTCCAAGTCCAAGCTGCCTCACTGTTCGGAGTTTTTTTATTCCTCCCAGTGTGTGGAAACCACATGGTTCTTTGCTGATGCAGCCATCAAAACTGTACTATTCTTTCACCACAATATGTCCAGGGTGTGCTGCAATGTCACTGACGTGAACAGGCTATCCTTTTGCTTGGTTGAATTTGGGTAAGTTGATTTTCATAAGATTACTAATGAAGTTTTAGAAATGTGTTTTTCACTGCACCCAACTTACTGTGTACTGGATCCTTTTATTCTCTCTCTCTCTCTCTCCATGTTTACTTGTGAAGGTGGTACAAATCTCAGATATTGTGGATACAGTTAGATCATTCCTCAGAATATTTTTGCAAAGTAGCAAAAACTTTTCAAAAGACTCTTGAGCACATCTAGCATTTCAAGGAAAGATTCAAAATGTGGGATTCATTGTACTGTTGGAGCATATCTAAAGAAGTCCTAAACATACAGTGGGATTGTTTCACAATCTAGAAAGGCTAGTGTAAACTGAAAGAAATTGCTGTGGTCTGGTTAGGAAGAAAGGTACAATACTGCTTGAAAATAATTCCTCCAGGAAGTGTACTAGGAGGTCTAAATACCACCAAATAACAGAGAAGTATTTAATACAATCTGTTAAACTAGAGCTAGTGAAAGCCTGGCAGGGAGACTTAAGCTTATCCCACAAATGAAAAGGCATAAAAACCTCTGAGAGGAAGCAACTCAAGACATTCAATGTGTGAAGGTGTCTTACAGATCCGAGTATATATAAACAGTGTAAGTGACTTGCTTTTGATGCCAGTAAATGAATGTAGTAAGTTAATCAAAACATTATTTACTACTAATAGCTGTCCATGATAACTCATAAATGTTTGCTTAGCACTTGTTTATTCATCATGTGAGATGCTTCTCTAGTCTAGACTGTGCTATTTTATTGATTTTCAGACATTAGTATTAGAATCATTTTCATTTTATGGCCTGCATTTCTGGTGCTCTATCATTGTTTTTACTAATGCAAACTTAATAAAAACAAGTATGCTAAAAAAATAAAATGCACAAGTGGACATGCTATTTTGTAATGCTTTGCTGCTTTCCGTAATGATGATCCACCATTAACTCTTTCCCTCCAATGAAACTCTGGAAGTTTGCACTGTAACTTTCAATGGGAGGAGACCAAGCTTTTTTGACAGAAAATTATGTCATCACATTTTATACAAATGTTCATATCTCTGAAACCAAAGAGGTTACTAAAAAAGTGTAAATTCCAAACTCTTCAGCGCAAACTATTTTATAGTGATAGCATTCCTTAGGTTATAGGTCTTAAACAGGATTTTATGTACTACAATAAAAACATTAACTACTACATTGCTAATATTTTATAAACAACTTACAATATCTCCACAATCACTCGAGTTGCACATATACTGTCAGTCACAAGTTGTTCATCCCGCAAACAGCTTTCATATGAGGCTAAGTAGTTCTGTCTGTGCTACTTGGTTGTTTAGATATTAAAAAAACATGAAATTTATGACAACATAAATAAATATTATATAGAGAATAATTAATAGCTCTTTATCTTCACTTCACAGAGGTCAAATATAACTACAGTTGTGTTTGCCACCATGAAAATTTTACAATGAAATCTTTAAATATTTTGTTTCTAACATGGTTTTGGAATTATTAATGCAAATATTAGCAAACAATATTTCATGCCTACAGGCATCAGTAGGATGTAACTGCAGAAGCACCTGGATGTGTCACTCAATGTAATGAGTTAATAAGCTGTTCATTAATAACCTTATGAAAATTATCTTGCCTAGATACAACCTAGCAAAAGGCTATCCTGTTCGCATCAGTGACATTTCAGCACATCCTGGACATATCATGGAGAAAGAACAGTTTAGTTTTGGCAGCTGCATCAGCAAAGAACCATGTGACTTCCTTACACTGGGAGGAATAAAAAAAAATTCTGAGGGGGAAACAGACTGCTGCTCTATAACAAATTCTTAGGCTCTTGGTTGGCATTCAGGTCCTGCAATGCAATACAGACATCAACATTTTCTGAATGCAACATATTAGCTGCTGCCTGCATATGATACCCATAGTAATGCTTACAAGGTTTGCTAGGCTGTACTACCTACCTTTCTTTGGAGCAGCAGGCTTGACATAATAAGGTAGGCTCTTCATGGCACCTCTTAACTCCTGCTTGAGTGCCAGCATGTATTCTACTTCTTCACCAGTCTGGAGTGGAACCGGTTTATAGTCCAAAGCCTGGTGATGACAGAAATGCAGCAGTTTGCAAAAATTTATTTACACAAATGTTTACATGATTCATCACCAGTATGCCACCATGGATACCAAGGGGCCAAAACAGTATTACATATCTTTGAAACAAAATGTGTTCCGAGCCAGCAACATTACAGTATGAATGCTTTTTTTACAACTATACCCAGTTTTAGATCACTCCAAACACATGCAGAAGTCAATTATTACAGGACAGCAATATTTCTGTTTGTCTCTTGTCTATCTGTGTTAAAAGAGTCTAAGAAGTTTTGTTTCTATCTACTGCTAATACAAGTTAAAGAACAAACTGTTTGGGTTATATAAAATTTTAGCTGAAAGAAATGCAGCAGGCCATGATACCTAATCAGCATGCTCCCCAACTACAGATGATTTGCAACCAGTTTTTGCACATACCTATAGTCTTTCTTTTTCTTTTGGGATAACAGGATGGTTTCATGATCTGCAAATTCAATTTACTTGATATTCTCTTGTTTCATTTTACTATTACTTCCTGCTCACACACTTTGACTCTCCACAGACGTTTGAGGGCAGTACTTCCTGTCTTTGCATCATCACTCTTGTCACTTTGATGATGCAGAGTTGGATCTTTCCTGCACTAGTGGGCTGGGTCTTTTTCCTTTGTTTTTTTTTTTTTCTTGTACATAAATATCATGTTATTTCTTCTCACAGGCTTAAGTGCAGTATGTCTGTTTATTAATGGAGCAGGTTTCATATTAGCATGCGTTTTCAATGATTTACTACAAAATTGAAAGGTTTACGAGGGATGGAAAGGGTAAAAATATGAGGCAAACTCAGGAGAGTTCTGCAAAAATCATAACAGATGAAAGGTAAGATTGAGTGACATTAAGCAAATTAGAGGTAATTAAGAGTTATAGACTTTGTTTTACACATGATATGCTTATGTGACAGTGAAACAGAAACAGCATTCAATATTGTTTTTAAATAAAAGGGCCACAGAATGTGGGTGTGAAAACCAGATAAACCAACAATTTGTAACTAACCTTAAAACTGAAAATTAGACAAAAGATTACAAATAAAACTACCCAATCTAAAAATTCTCTCTCTGTATATCTTTCATCCTCTTGTGGACAAGATAATGGACTCTGGTGATCCCAATGTGATGCTAGCACATCGGCAAGGAAGCAGAACTTTCTTCAGAGTAATAAGTAAGGGTGGAGCATGTTATGGGTATGGAGGGCATTTATTGGAGAAGATCTTCTTTAAAAAGAAAAGTAAGAATGCAAACTTAAATGACATAAAGGCTGCCAAGATCAGCAATTATAGAAGAAATGCACTTTGAGAACACACAGGCTTACTTAGATTTTTGTCAGTCTGCACATGATTGTTGAGTAACGCTCAGTCAAGCTCAAATTCAGATTTGTTACAGTGCCTTCAACCTTGCCACTCTACATGAACTATGGCAAACATAATATGATACATACAGTAACTTCACAAACAGATTACACCACATAATTACATTACATAAGACAGGGCTCAAAGCATACTAGACCTATAAAGTGCTAAAGGAATATGGTAGAAAAATATCAGCCAAGTGAAGTGCATGTCAGCTTAAAAAAGTATGACTTAATGGACCACTGGAACCATTCAGAGTCAGGGACTCTCGGGCAGATTTACTAGGTGTGGTTCTGCTAATCAAAGGAACAGATTCTAAAACATTTCGACTGTTCCTTTGGAATCAGTGGCAACCTCATGATGGCAGAGTAGAGGGAACAATACGGCAGATCTTCAAGGTAAGGAGACACAAGTCACACAGGATCAAGAAGACCAAGTAGACCGTGACCAAAACTGTATAGATGACTCAAGATCTCTCAACCAGTGCAAACTTCTCAGAATCAGCATAATATGAAGGTATCAAGGTACTGCCATAACTACCCAAGCCATAAATTTTTGCACTAGCTGCAGATAATCTAGATTAAGGTCAGACAGGCCCAGGTACAGGACATTGCTAGAATCAAGGAATGAGCAGACCATGGCATACACAACCACAGGGAGATCTGTAAATGGTACAAGGTGCTTAATGAGTGCAATGATCCTAAGATGGAAACAAGAAGCTCTGAAGGCAGCTGAAACATGGTACTTAAGAGTCAGTCCACTAACCCTAAACTTTGTACCTTCAACACAGATTCCAGGTTGTAATCACTAAAGGCAATGGTACAGCAAAAAGGTGGAACAAGACAATCCCATGACATGGTGTGCAAAATCAGAGTTGCCATCTTAAAGTTGACTAATTATCCGACCGTGGATTCATTTGAAATCAGCAGCTAAGTTGTTTATGACAGACACAGATTCCTGCGGGAAGGAAAGGCAAAGCTCTATGTCATCAATGAACTTGTTCTTCTCTCCCTGAATAACGTCTCCCAGAGGAAGCACAGACATGGTGAACAAGAGAGACAAACAGAACAAAATGGAGCACCACACGTGCCAAAGTAAGTAGAAGAGGAATAAAAACCTGAAACTACTCCTTGCATCTGTTCACACAGGTAAGAGGCAAATCAATCAAGGATTACTCCTGTAATGCCAAAGTAATGATGAAGTCCATCTGGGAGGATCCCACAATCAACCATGTCTAAAGCTGACAAAAGCTCTAACAGGACCAAAACTGTATAAAGGTTTGAATCCCTCACCATAAGGAGAACATTAAAGACCTTAGTCCGGATGGTTACAGTGCTATGGACAGACCAAAAAACAGAAGGGGATAAGTCATAATTACTGCATGTAGATCCAGTTGTAAACAAACCACCATCTCTAAAACTCTTCCAACAAATTAAATGCTCGAGACTAACCTATAATCATCCAGATAATCAGAACCTAAGCATGCTTTTTTAAGGATGGGATTACCCACAGCCACCTTTAAAACACACTGAAAACCTCTCTACTAAGGGAAGATGACATGATCTGGTAGATAGCTGGGCCCACCACCTTCAGGCAGGATATCACCAGTCTATTTAAGTATATTTATTCACAGAGTCTATTTTATGCAAGTAGCTCAAACTTGCACCGTATCATCTATTTTTTCCTTTGCATGCCCTTTGGCCCCATGATGTACTTGTGACCACAATGCCCCCCCCCCTCCAATCCTGCTCTGACTCATTTATTCCCTCTGCTTCCAGAAGCCTTGGGAGGCAAGAATTAGCAGTTATCATGTGGGAAGTTAAGAGACTTTTTGTTCTATTCCTAACCTTTCCACTGTTGCCTGGAAGGGTACAGATTTCTACAGTGCATGCCTGTACACATCTGCTAGATGTAGCTACACACTGATGTTCTCCGTGCAGGCTTACCCCCTCCCCCATCTCTCACTTCTTCAAATTGTGCATATACCTGCACTTTGACCTACTGACAACACTACAGCTGCACAAGCCAATGCTGTTCACTCGCACCCATAGGTAACTACCAGACTACCTGCCCTTACAGGCCATTTTAAGCCTAGCCAATTTCCATTTTTTTCTTAAATTAACCTATCGCATTTGGTGCTGGACCAACCTTACCCATCCCATGGCTGATAAAGATATACAGTGGATATAAAAAGTGTATACATCCCTGTTAAAATGCTAAGTTTTTGTGATATAAAAAAATGAGACCACAATAAATCATTTCAAAACTTTTCCCACCTTTAATGTGACCTATAACCTGTACAATTCAATTGAAAAACAAACAAATCTGTAGGGGAAAAAATAAAAAACGTACAATAAGCTAGTTGCATAAGTGTGCACACCCTTTAACTAATACTTTGTTGAAGCACCTTTTGATTTAATTACAGCATTAAGTCTTCTTGAGTACACACCTGCCATCAATTAAAGAGACTCTGACTAACCCGAAATAAAGTTCAGCTGTTCTAGTAGAATTTTCCTGACATTTACATAGTTGCCTTCTATAGCAGAAGCCATGATTCGCAGAGAGCTCACATAACATCAAAAGGATCTCATTGTTGAAAGGTATCAGTCAGGAGAAGGGTACAAAAAATTTCCACAGCATTGGATATGCCATGGAACACAGTGAAGACAGTCATTAAAAAGTGGACAGAATATGGGACAACAGTGATGTTGCAAAGAACTGGACGTCCCTCCAAAACTGATGAAAAGACAAGATGAAAACTGGTCATGGAGGCTGCCAAGGGATCTACAGCAACACTGAAGCAGCTGCAGGAATTTCTGGCAAGTACTAGTTGTGTACTACATGTGACAACAACCTTCCATATTCTCCATGTGTCTGGACTATGCGGTAGGGTTGCAAGATGGAAGCCTTTTCTTACACAGAAAAACATCTAGGCCTGGCTAAAATTTGCAAAATAATACATCAAGTCTCCCAAAAGCATGTGGGAAAATGTGTTATGGTCTGATGAGACCAAGGTTGACTTTTTGGCCACAATTCCAAACTGTAGCAAAAACAACACTTCGCATCACCAAAAGAACACCAGCCCCACGGTAAAGCATGGTGGTGGCAGTATCCTGCTTTGGGGTTGCTTTTCTTCAGCTGGAACTGGGGCTTTAGTCAAGGTGGAAGGAATAAGGAACAGTTCCAAATACCAGTCACTTTTGGCCCAAAACCTTCAGGCATCTGCTAGAAAGCTGAAGATGAAGAGGAATTTCACCTTTCAACATGACAATGACCCCAAGCATACATCCAAATCAACAAAATAATGGCTTCACCAGAAAGAAAATTAAGTTTTGGAACAGCCCAGCCAGAGCCCAGACCTAAATCCAGCAGAAAATCTGTGAGGTGACCTGAAGAGGGCTGTGCACAAGAGATCCTCACAATCTGATAGATTTGAAACACTTTGCCAAGGAAGATTGGGCAAATATTGCCAAGTCAAGATGTGCCATGCTGATAGACTCCTACCCAAGAAGACCAAATGCTATAATTAAATCAAAAGGTGTTCAAAGTATTAGTTTAAGTGTGTACACACTTATGCAACCAGCTTATTGTATGTTTTTCATTTTTTTTATTTTTTTCCCCTAACAGGTTTATTTGTTTTTCAATTGAATTGTAAAGGCTATAGGTTACATTAAAGGTGGGAAAAGTTTTGAAATGATTTATTGTGGTCTCATTTTTTATATCACAAAAATCTGGCATTTTAACTGGGGTGTGTACACTTTTTTTTATATCCACTGTATACTACTCCTAGTGAGGAAAAACTGGGACTATACCATAGATAATTTGAAGTACCTTGTGCATGGGATAAAGCATATAGGTGCTGCCTTTTCTCCATTAGTAGCACAGATGGTAGTCTTCTGGTACATTTTCTGTTTCCCATCCATATATCCAGATTACGTTTGGATTTGAACAGGGATGAACTTTGTTTTACATGGATAGGGAATCTGTTCCAGTGCAGTGGCGTCCTATGAGAGATAAACCTCTTCCTCCAAACTGTTCTATTTATGGTGTGGAAGAGATTCGGATCCCTACACTGAGTATTCCTGATGCCATATGACTTATTGATGTGCAGTAAATCCATCAGTATTGGCTTGGAAGATGATGTTTTGCATGCCCGACACAGGTCACCTGTTAGCAGTCTGTAGGATATTGAGTACAGTGAAATGGCTTTGAGTCAATCAATGTAGGGCTTGTTGTTTGGACCTTGCATCCTTTTAGTAAAACATCTCTGTTGGCATTCCATTTGCTACATGTGTCTGGACAGATGGGCATTATATTCAATGATTGGCCTAAAGAGAGCTGCATAAAGAAGGACAATAGCATCTCTGGATCTAGACACAATTCCTTTGTCTATAAGCTGTGTAGTACAGAAGGACATTTTTACAACAATGGACATGTTGGTTGATAGGTCACCGTCTACATAAGTTCCCCAAATCCTAAATAACGGTGTCAACTCCTAGGGACATAGTGTCATTGTGGCAGTTCTCCTGGGGTAGATAACTTCCCAAAGGATACAATAATCCATTGTTTGGTACTTAGTTTCTGCCCATGATTTTGGCACATTTATTTATTTGGGGTAAACCTTCCTGCCAGACAGCTAAATCATTTGGTGATTCAATGACTGGGCCTACCTTGCAACATCTGCAAACTTAGACAGCCAGAGCCCTTAAGTATTGGCATTTACATCAGAGAAGCACATGCCAAACAGAACAGTACAGAACCCTGGAAGCCACCACTGGTGACTGGTCTCTTTGTGGAGATAAGTACCACTATTTTGATTTCTTGCATCCTATCTGTAGGTATCTTCTCTGAATGTAAGATTGTACTTAGTGAGGGTATCAGAAGGATCAGTGCTAGGCTCTCTCCTGTTTAGCATTTATTTTGCAGACGACATCCAAGTCAATACCCTGAAGTGTGCTTGACCAAGTTTGCTGATGACTACAACCTCAGACTTTTCAGATACTAATGTTAAAACAGCTACAGCAAGAGTTGGAATATGCACATACCTGGTGTTCCTAAAACAGTATCAAGCTAAATGTAAAAAAGTGCAGCACAGTAGCATTCAGCAAAAATATACTCCTACCACATATGCTATAAAATGTACTCATCTTCTGAAATACATTGTCAGAAGACACCTAGGTACTTATGTAATCAACTTTCCTAATCTCTCAATTTCATTTATTTTGCAAATGTGCAAAAGGTTCATCATAGGTTCATAGGTAGGTACTAGGCTATCGGCCCTGGGGCCTATACAAGCCAAGCCAAAAAGGTACCCTGGCTTTTGCCACCCAAGAAAATTATGTTCCTGTGCCACTGTCGAGCAGAGTCACAGAGGGGATCCCCAGGGTGAATTTCCTATTTCCCATCCAATCATCAAAATTTTTCTTGAAGAGTGCTAATGAGGAGCTTTGTTTGATATAGATAGGTAGTTTATTCCAGAGTATGGGAAGTCTCTGGGACAGGAATCTATCCTTCTGGCATGTTCTGTTTATTGTGGTGACAAGGTTTAGGTCCCTAGAACATGTAGCTCGGAGGGATTGGGATTTTTTTAAGTGGAGCATGTCCAACAGTTCTGGGTTTGACATAGCTTTGTATGTTAGGCAAAGATCACCTCTGAGTAGGCGATATGCGATGGAGTAAAGCTGGGGTTTTTTGAGACGGTCTGCGTAGGGCATCTGTTTGAGGCCGGTAATCCTCTTTGTGAGGTATTTCTGAGGCCTTTCTAGTTGTTGTAGATGTCTTGTGAGGTACATACCAAAAGGGGCGTTGTACTCTATAATGGGTCTAATGAGTGATGAGTAGAGGGGAACAATGACCTCTTTTTTCTGGATGAGAAACCTTTTGTGATGAGGTGTGCCACGTAGAATGATTTCCTGACTACTGTGGTGATGTGATTATCAAAGGAGAGACTACTGTCCACATGTGTCCCAAGGTCTCTTATCACACTTTCGGTGTTAAGTATACTACCGCCTATGTTGTAGTTCATGGGTACAGAGTTTTTACCAAAGGGGATGACAATGCACTTTTTGGCATTGAGCTTGAGGCCATGGCTTTGACACCAGACATCTGTCTCAGTGAGGCCCTTTTGTAAGATGTCCACATTGTTAGGAGTTTCGATTACTGCTCCTAGTTTGCAGTCATCTGCGAACTTCGTTAGCCAAAGACCTTCTGTGTTAGCCTGTACTTCAGAGAAGTAGATACCAAACAGGAGAGGACCCAGGACTGAAACCTGTGGTACTCCACTTGTCACTGGTCTGAAGTCAGATTTGGAGTCTGCTACTTTCACAATGTGGGTTCTGTCAGTGAGCCAGTTGGCAACCCATCTTGTGACATAGGAATTTATACCCAGTTTAGTGAGTTTATCTATAATTCCAGAGTGGGGGATGGTGTCGAAAGCCTTGGCAAGATCTAGATAGGCTGTGTGAACCACCTTACCCTTGTCTATGGCTCTGGTGACTGCTTTAAAGTAGTCTATCAGGTTTAGGAGACATGATCTGCCTTTTACAAACCCGAACTGGGTGGGGTACAGTGTTTGGAGATTACCAATGTCTTTGTTTATAAGTTTCATAATGATACATTCCATGGCCTTGCAGACCAGGCTTGTCAGGCTAATGGGGCGGTAGTTCCCAGGGTCCGTGGTGGCTCCCCCCTTGTGGAGTGGGATAACCGTCGCTGTGCGCCATTCAGCAGGCACAAAGCCTGAGGTGAGGCTATGACTGAACATGGTACTTAGGTGGGGTGCCAGTTCGTTCTGTAGTTCGTGTAGAACGCAGCCTGGGATGTTGTCTGGTCCCATGGATACTGTGTTCTTGGCTTTGGAGAGTGTGGTTTTTACCTGTGCAGCTGTGATTACAGGAACTTTGCATTCTTCCGGTATAGAGATGGGCTCTTTAGGGGGTGAGAGGGGGTAAAGTTAGCACTGAACCTATCTGCCAGGATGTTGGCAATATCAGTTGGGGTCTGTATATTTAGTGCCATTGTGCTGTAACTCAGAGCAGATCTGAGTGTTGCCATTGAGATTCTTGACATAGCTATAGAATGCTTTGTGGTTGTCTTTAGAATTAGTGGCAATTTTGTTTTTGTAACTAGTGTTGGAGGATTTTATCAGGGATCACAGCTTCTTACTGAGGCTGACCAGGGAGCACCTCCACTCGTGGGATTTTACTCTCTTTTGCAACAGTTTCTTCCTTCTGTTGTACAGTTTGTTTATGGCAGGGGACCACCAGATGGGCTTCCTTTTTTTGGAGGATAGCGTCTTGGTTCTGTTTGGGATAGCACGATCCATACACTCATGTAAGTGCTTATAAAGTGCAATTGTGTAGGATTCAGTAGTCGGAACTGTATTGTCCATCTGCATGGGTGTCGTGAAGTTCACCACTTCTGTCTTAAGAAGCATGAAGTTGGCTTTGGAGAAATTTTTTACCATGGTTTCATTAATGGGAGGTGGGGGCAGGATGTGGATATCTAGGGTAATTAGCTTATGATCGGATTGGACCAATGAGGCATTGACTTCAGGTGTGGAACACCGTTCACTCATGTTGGTAATGACTAGATCTAAGATATTGTTGCCCTGGGGGGGTGTGGATAAGTTGATCCAGGGCAATGGAGCTTATGAATTCCACAAAGCGTTGAGCGAAGGAGTTGGTACATGAGTAGTTTTCCCAGTTAATGGTGGGGTAGTTGAAATCGCCCATTATTAGGGTGTTTGGTTGAACCCTAATATTTTCCAGTACATCAAGAAAAGAGGAGGGGGAATCCTGGGGCATGGTGGGTGATCTGTAGCAAGCTACAATTTGGATTGCAGTTTTGCCCAGAGTTAGTTGCACTTGGATAACCTCTGCTACATTATGTTGAGCAACTAGCCTAGAGGTGTGGATATCCTTAATAAATATGGACACACCTCCGCCTTTGGTGCTCCGGTCCAGGTTACATGGCCGAAAAGTGTGGTATGAGTTACAGCCTGGTAGTGCAGGGGTGCTCTCTGGGGCCTTGAACCAGGTCTCAGTCACTGCACAAATATCGATGTTCTCCATTTTAAGGAGTGCCTCGAGTGAGTGCATTTTGAGATTTAGACTTCTAGCATAGAGTAGCATCACCCTCAGTTTTTGCTTGCCTGTTCCTGTTAAAGTGGTGAATTTGTCATTTGAACCTTGCCTAAAAAAGGCACTATAGGGGAGGCAAGAACCTTAGCCAGTATCCGGAATCCCAGGGGTGACAGGTGCAGGCCATCTCTGGTAAAGCATCGTGGTCTGTCGACCATGTCATCCCAAGTAGACAGATACTGGATCCCTTTAGAATGGCACCAGAAGCTTAGCCAATTGTTGAAGTCAATCATTTTGTCCTTGTACTGTGGCATCATTCTGGGTGTTGGCAGAATGCTACTCAGGGCTAAGGTCATACCTGCCTGGGCTACAAGATCGGAGAGTTCTTCCATGTCTCTTTTCATGTAGTCCAGGGAGGTACGTCTCAGGTCGTTCACACCAACATGGACAATGACAGAGTCATATTTGTACTTGTTGTGGCGTGACCTGAGTGAGTGTGTTATGTGGCAGATCCTGGCACCCGACAGGCAGCTGACAGTAACCTTCTCCTTGTTTAGCCTGGTGAGTGGGACATCAGTGTGCCTGACTATAGAGTCACCTATGACTAGTGTGTTGGATACGTTGTTTGGCCTTATTGGCTGTGGTTGAGTGGCACACTGATTCTGCGGGCTATGTGTCATTTGGGTTGTATTGGGGGGTGGAGGTTGCTTGCATTTCTGCTTTGGAGGTCTCTGTTGCTTGAGCAGATTATTATTGAGAGCCTCCGCGAATGTTTTCGTGTTTCTATGTGTGGATTTTGGTGGTGTAGATTTAGTGAGACTATGTGATGAGTGTGGTGTGGTGCAAGTGTTTACCTTCTCCTCTTGACTGTCAAGTTCAGTCTTGATTGGAGAGAGCTTTACCTCCAGTTTGGCTAGATAAGTGTATCTCTCACAGGTTGTAGTAGTGGGTGGTAAGAGGAGAGGGTTGTCTGTGTACATGAGGCAATTTTTACATTGCCCCAAGATGCCCAGATTCATCAGATAGACAGGAGAGAACACTGGGAGCTGACCCTTGGACATGCCTGAATAAAAAACTATTTTCCTCTAGATAAGTGAGGAAAGTGAGTACAAGAGCTGTTTTTCTCTAAGCAAGTGAGGAAAGTAAGTACCAAAACTGTTTTCTTTTAGGTAGGAAGGTTGAGTGCTGTTGTAATTAGTAGGTTATTTAGTGCTTACAAGTTCTGAACAAGTGCTGATCACGAATAAGCAAATTCAAGTGCTAAAACTAAGAATCTGTATCTGGACTAAACAAGTTACAGGAAAGGGGGGAAACAAGTGCAAATGTGGGCTTTTAAATCAGAAAGTTGAGAGAGATGGAAAAACTGCCCAAGATTAAAAATGACTAGAAACAAGTGCAGAAGGAGTCTATTAGGTAGAATGAGGTAAAGAGATGGGACTAGGGGGAGTGTCCCAGATCAAATCTACAGTGGCGGGCGGGCAACTGCAAAAGCCTCCAATTTTAAACAACACATGAATAGGGAGGGTGAGTATGGGAAAACTAACACCTTCAGCAGAGATCTGAAAAAGTATACAGTGAAGCAAAAATAACAGTGCACAACTCTGAAGTCAGCCAGCAATGACATAAAATTAGTCAAACAACAATTACCAGTACACATCTCTGAAGTGCCAGAAAAATGTACTCAGCTCTGTATATCTCCAGATAGTTTGAAGTGCACTCTGTCAGGACACAGGAAGGCTCCAGAAGAGCACTCTGTCAGGACACAGTCCAGCAGTGAAGGATGCCTTCTATGCCAGACATAGATCACCTCTCACTAATCTGCAAGAGAGAGAGTATTGAGATAGGGCTTTGAGGTGATCCGCATAAGGCATTGTGTTTATGCCCTGTTATTCTTTTCGCAAAGGACCTTTGCAGACATTCTCATTACTGAATTTATCTGGTCAAGTACATACCGAAGGGAGCATTATACTCCATGATGGGTCTGATGATGACTGAGTACAGTGGTACGATAACATCCCTGGACTAGATGTCATGCCCTTACTTATAAGATGAGAAACACAGAAAAATTTCCTTACTACCTTGGACACATGTTGGTCAAAGCCCAGTTTACTGTCTACAAGAATTCCAAGATCCCTGACTAGTGGGTCAACTCTTAGGGGTGTTACAGTGATGATGTAGTTTCCTGGGGTGGCCAACTTCCCGAACGGCACTATAATAGATTTCTTGGCATTCAGCTTTAAACTGTGGCATTGGCACCAGTCATTTGTCTGTGTTAGGCGATCCTGTAAGATGTTTGCAAACTGGGGTGATTATATGGGTACTCCCAGTTTACGATCATTTGCAAACTTGGTCAGCCAGAGGCCTTTGAAACTGGCCTTGACTTCAGAAAAGTAAATGCCAAACAAGAGTGGAGTCCAGTATGGAACCCTGAGGGACTCCACTGGTGATCTGCCTCTTTGTGGTGGTGGTGGTCTTACCAGTCTCAACTTCCTGGGTCCTATCTGTGAGAAGGCGGTCTATCTAGAGCATTAGGGGTTTATGCCTAACTTTGTAAGCTTGTTAACAATGCCTAAGTGAGGTACTGCATCAAATGCCTTAGCCAGGTCAAATTAGGCAGTACATACCATTTTACCCTCATCCATTGCCTTGGTGACCTTCTCAAACAAGTCCACCAGGTTCAGTAGGCATGACCTTGCTTTGACAAAGTCATACTGGGATGGATCCAGTGTTTGAAGGTCCTATGTCTTTGTTGATCATTTCCATGATAATCTTTCCAGCGCTTTGCATATAAGTCTAGTCAGACTAATGGGTCTGCATTTTTCATGATTTGTTGACAGTCCATCCTTATGAAGAGGGATGATCACTGCAGTCCTCCATTCTCGTGGCACAAAGCCTATTTTGAGACTATAGCTAAATAGTAAATCCAGTAGCCCTGATAGGTCATATTTTAAACTATTCAGGAGACATCCCGGAATATTATCGGGGCCCATTGAGGCAGTGTTCTTGGCCACAGCTAGTGCATCCAGGACATGCTCTTTGTTTACAGTTAGAGGGGTTGAGTTTGAATGTATTTCTTGGGAGGCAGCGGGGGATGAGTGGGGGGGGGGGGGATAAAGATGGAACTGAATTTGTCAGCCAGCAGACTCGCTACATCACCCGGCTCAGTGAATGTGGTACCATTAACACCCAGTTCAACATAAGTTTCTGACATAACTGAAGAAGGCTTTAAGGTTGCTTTTTGCCTGGGAGGCTATCTTTAAGTCCAAAAAAGCCAATTTTGACAATATTAACCCTGTTACTTTTTCTTTCCTTGGAGGCTTCCTTTTCCTAATGTCTTACAGTGATGTGGGGAAAGGTGGAAACTGGACAGCAGCTATCATTCAAAGACACTCTTGCATTAAAAGGATACAGCCATAGTGTCAGAGTTGATGCCCAATAAATATTTGGCATTGATGGCATTAACACTGAGAGTGTGGCACCAGAGAGAAAAAAACATCAGCTGTGACATGAACCCCAGTGCCAAGAGAACAGCTGACACCAACCAAAGTGCTGAGACCCTCATGACCAAACATTGAAGGCTGATGTCCTTGATGCATGAAGACCACTAAAAGGGCCAGCTCCTACACTGTCCTTGTACTGACAACCCTCAATGTTCAGAGTCAAAGGGACTACTGAAGCCATAAGTATCAGTGCCAGGAAAGCAGGTACTGAAGGCAGAACTGACACAGAAGATACAAATTTTGTGGACCAATGTCATCTTAGATGGCCAGTACAAAGGTATCTGGTTGGCATTAGAAGCAACTGAGACAAAAATGTGCCCATTGCCTGTGTAACTGGTGCCAAGACAAAATGAATGAGGAAGAGGGCAAAGCAGGGGTAAGTTGGACTAAATCCTTGTCTGTCCTGAAAACAGGGGAGGACAGGATTAAGCTCATCTTCAATGGAGCCTGCAGCAAGGCTCCATCATCTCAGAATAATCAATGTCCACAATAATACTTTGAAGAGAGGGTATTGAATGAACAGACCTGAAGGTGGGAAGCCCGAACAATTTACCATCTGAAGCAGAAGACAAACTGAATGCCCAGGAAGGTTAAGTAGTCCTGCCTTTAACAGGGGCTGGCCACCAATCATTACAGTTGATTCTCAAGCAGGAGGAGTAATCTCACTGTGCTCTCTTCTAGATTCTTAGCAACAGGAGTCCTGGAACAGGACTGAGCAGACCCATTGGTACTTCTTGGGGATTTTTCTTTGGGTCACTGAAATTCAGATGAAGATGAAGGGGAAGGATTCCTTTCTCAATCCTGTCTTTATCCAAAAAAACTTCTCAAATTAGCTTATTACGGTGGTATTTCAAAGTACACTTATCAAAGCTGGCATAAATACTACACTCTGCTACTAAATACTGAGCTTCAAACAAGTTATGCACACACTATGGTGGCCATGGAAAGGACGCTTATGACAGAAGGAAGCACACTCTTTAAGAAAAAAACACCAGTAGCAACAGACAATACTGAAATCATGAATAAATAACTCCCAAACGCTAAAGGTGGTCTGTCACAAAAACAGTCAATATTGGCAGAAAAAAAACAGAAAATCCACCCAAGGATGGCCAATCAACGAAATCCACAAGTGTTCCAATTAAAATGTAGTCCTTTAATACGAATAAAACTTCAACTTGAAAATAAAATAAAAAATAAAAAAGCTCAAAACTGTCCCTTGAAGATATCCGATAAGTGCTTTTGACTGTTGTCTTCCTCAGATCGTATATCTATTCAAGTCGAAGTTTTATTCGTATTAAAGGACTACATTTTAATTGGAACACTTGTGGATTTCGTTGACTGGCCAACCTTGGGTGGATTTTCTGTCTTTTTTCTGCCAATACTGAAATCATAGAACTGCTAACCAAGTATAGAACACCAATTATGAATCCACTGGTGAAAATTACTACAGAGAGAAAAGAAAGGAAAATGTGGTGCAAAAAGTGGCTTAGGGAGGGGACAGAAGAAAAGTTTTAAAACAAAAAACAAACATACATTATTCAAGCAAAGAAAAAGAAATATGGAATTATCTGACTTTCAATGGAAAAAAAAACTTGTGTAAAGGTGACAGAATCAAGAAAAATACACACAAAAGTTTTCCAGTACCATAAGCCATGTGAGTGGCACAGGAAATTTGGAGAGTCTATCTAATGCAGGGCATTACTGGAAGGTGAGATGGGCTACATCCTGGGAATGTTTTTGGTGCTCAGCTGACTTGACCATGTGGCCATGTCTTAGAGTTTGGAGAGGATGACCTGGATTATTTTTATTCAAACTGTTCCCTTCTTCATGATAGTGTTGTCTCACAATTGGGGGGGAGGTGCAAGGGGAGGACATGACCCCTGCAAAAACATTTTGCAAAGTTGGAGTTCGTTTATGTTTTAGTTGACAAGTTTAGATGTGGTATCTCTATGTGTTGACTTGTCAAGGGGTCTGTCTTGCTAACAGCTTATATTCAAAGAGAATGTAATTGGCAGAACAGACCCAAAGAAAGTTCTGCCCTAAGTTGCTAAGGTTCTACACAGTGTCTCTTTCTTGCATGGATGTGACAAAGAAATTCTGAAAACAGACTTCTCTTCTCCAATGTACTTCTAACAGAGGAATACAGCAAGTTATATAACATACACACAGAAACTCATTCTAGTCACATCTGGATTGAAGAGTTATCTCTTGTTAAGCGAACTGAAGGGGAGAATGTAGCCAGTTGCAGAATACAGCACAGGCAGAGAATGTTTCGATTTTTTTATTTCTTTATTTTTTAAATGTATTTATTTACTATTCTACAGTTTGTTTACCGGAATTGTCCATTGGGCCCAGAAGAGCCCATTTTCAATGGAGTCCTGGGGAGAAAAGCTCCATAAGACATTAAACAATTTAGAAAAATCCATAACAAATGAGTAATACAGTACTAAAATACAGACATTATACAGATGTAAGACATTATAGACGCTAAGACCTTATACAATTTTTCAATGGAGTCCCAGAGAGAAATGCTCCGTAAGACATTATACAATTTAGATAAATCCTTAACAAATGAGTAATGCAGTATTAAAATAGAGTTTACAGAAGAAAATTTAAAAGAAAATTTTTAAAATTGAAAAAAATTGAAAAAAATGTGAAATAAATGTTAGTAAACATTTAGAAATACCTTTGTTTATACAGTGGAAACAGTGTTTAATATTTTTTCATGTACTTATTTAACTTTTTTATTACAGGGGAAAGGCAACACCAAATTTACAAGAAGTTCTAAAAGAAGCACAGTACTGTTTAAAGCAATAATAAATAATCCAAACGAGTTAAGAAACACAATGCCCACGAGGTGGCAGTAAAGTACATGGAATGAATATCTGAAGTCAAGCCATAGCAAAATTAATGGCATGACGTTGAATTAGAAGAAACAGATGCATAGTTACAATAGCATTAAAATGCACTTTGGGTATAATTAAAGTCACTAATGTTTTTATACTGTGGCTTATCAAATAAAGGCTTAAATGTGAATGAAACCAAATTAGACATTTTAACTTTTGGGTTCTGCAAAATTTCTCAAACTTACTAATTAAGTTACTGCTACCATTCTGTTAAACACTGCAGTCTACAACCATATATACCACTGCTGAAAAAAAATCATACTGCTTCTGTCTCACGGACCAATAATGAAAATCATAGATTTATACGATTCATCCAACACTTTTACTGCACTTAAACTAGTCCAAACAACAATAACTCCAAATTGTGATTTCTGAAGTTAAACAAATGCTAGTGAAAACAAGAGTGTTCTGTTTTAAAGCAGGAAATTATGACATGACTTTCCTACTGAATGCTAACAAAAGACTTCTGCTTTATTGTGCAAAATGCTACTATATGTTGGGCGAACCCTGTCCCTCCCGCCCTCCCTTTCTCTATATAAATACAAACATACACGTGCACGCACTCAAACAAACACACACGCACACACACACACACACACACACACACACACACACACACACACACACACACACACACACAGTATAATTATTTTCATCAAATTGCCTTTTCATTGAATCACAAATCACTGAAACAATTAATTGAAAAAAAAACATTTCAAAGAAAATTTCATGTACGGCAGATACTACTTCAGAAGCTTATTGCAGGGAATGTCCCCCAGCATTCCTATACCCACTTACTTATATATACTAACTACATTTCCCCACAACTGTGGTGAAAAAAGAAAATGTCACATAGTAAATCACTGCTGGGTGCATAAACACAAACTTCTAGAGATGAGAGTACAAAATAAAGGTGGGAATTTGCATGATACAAATAAGAGTTTAGTCTAATTTGTCTTGTAATACCTCTGATCCTAAAATCAAAAACCACATCAGCAGTGACTGCCTATGGCCTCACACAGTTTTCAATAGACTGTGATTCAACCAGTTGTTTTTTTACATTAAATGTGTTTCCCTCTGGGTTTAATAGTGGTTAGCCTTAACAGGGGGCATATTCTACCTGAAGGTTAATCTATCTAGTTGGCTAGCCTACTTATGGAAAATGCTTGGTTCCTCCCAATTTTCAAATGCATCATAAAAAGAAGGGATTTACTGTTTCTTTTTTTAGTTTTTTGCTGTTTTTCCTGTCACTATAACAAAGAGTTATGAACTGAGTTACTGCATGAACAAAAATGCAGACATAGGAAGAATACAGCTTCATTCATGCATGAACTTCATTCATAAATTTTACTCATAGTAAAGCACTGTGTTTACTATAAGCAAAATTAAATAATGACTGAAACCATAGGTATGCGCACTCAGTCCTACAACTTCATTCATGAACTTCATCAAGATACGGTGCACGCTGTAAACAGATTAATCCCAATGTGTACAACTGCAAAATGCTGTACTGATGAATTATGTACTTGCAAAGTAATTGTACGTTGACATCAGGCAGCTCATGACTGACACAGCAGAAGAGCATCTTAGGTACTGCACTGTGCAACTTACAGCTGAGTATCAGCCATACATTCTGAAAGATGTTGATATACAAATTTTGACAACTGTCTTTACTTGGGGAAGCTTCGAATAAACACCGGTGTTGCTAGAATACTGCAACTATTCGCCAATCTGACTGTAGTTATCTCTACAGCACATATTTTACCACTGAATGTTTAGAGATTTACTACAAAGTAGGGTATAAAAACAGGTGAATGAAAACTATGTTTCACTTTGATTAACACCCGGTTTCTATTACAGAACATATTCTACTTCAGTTTTTTAAATGGCTACTTATTGTAAAATTATATTACTCATATATATATATATATATATATATACATGTATATATATATATATATATATATATATATATATATAAAACCAATATCTATACATACATATACAGTGTGTATCTGTGTGCGTTCTCTTGCATGTGTGGAACTGCTGAAGTTAATCTAAACTTCAAAAGATCAACAAAAATCACTGACTGCAAAATGTTAAAATATATATACATACATATATATATATATATATATATATATATATACATATACATATATATATAAACAAAACCCTAATAGACATGATCCAAGGCGCAACTTCAGAACATGTAAAAGAAAATTACACATTTTTTCAGTGTGTGTGTGTGTGTGTGTGTCTCTCTCTCTATATATATATATATATATATATATATATATATATATATATGTGTGTGTGTGTGTGTGTGTATGTATGTGTGTAGGATCCATGATGTAAGTTGACTGTGGTTAAAGTTGACAAAACAGATGGGCAACATATATTGTACATAGTTGGAATTGATTTTTCAATTGTAAAATTATTATTTTATCATTATCATTATTATTATAATGTTATTACAACTGAATATTTATTTCTTGTTCTTGAAAAAAAGAACAATAAAGTTCTCTGCATTTATATGCATACACCCACATCCATACCCACAACCACCCAATCACCCACCCACACAAAACCACCACTATGAATACACACAGAAAAAGTGTTGCTAAAATATGTTACCTTTACCATTCATTTTGCTTGGCTTTGTGCTATACAGGCATTAAAGCCAAAATACAACTTAGACAAACTGAATTTGAGCAGTACCTACAGGCTCTGGAACAGCTTAATAGCAGCAGTGATCATGAGCAGCCATTGCCAACTCTCGCATCCTGCAGGAGTTGGAAGTGGCTTAGGCAGGCCTATCACTACCAAGTAAACAAAGGCTGGCATGGCATCAAATACACCAGGACCAAGAATGTAAGCTTGGCACTACCAAGCCATTCACAGCAGCTCTCATGATTGGCATGAAGGCAGGGGAACAAGCCCCTTCACAGTTACCTTGATGACAGCCTGCTTCCACCTGATTCACCACCAGATGCAGAAAGGGTCCTCTGCACAATGGGCAGACGCATTCTAGATGGTGTACATGCATATGGTTGACCAGTGAATGGTCGAGCGGGTATGGCCGAAAGGAGTGCGGCAACATCTCAAAAATGCGATCACAACTGTTGCAAATTGCAAAGTCATGTCCCCTTTTTGACCCATGTTAGCACTCATTTGAGGGTGTACAGTGGTCGGAAACATAGAATTCGGTGTTTTTACGACATTCCGACCATTCGGCATTATGGGATTCGTGGAGAAAAGTCAGTAAAATGTATGGTCGAGCAATGTGTGCTCGACCATATGAATGTAAACCATTCTAGACATATCGGTGAGAGGAATGAAGGGATGATAAGCAGGAAGAGGAAAAAAGTGACCTGGGAGGAACTTTACTATCCGTGTTTTTAAGTCTGCTAAACAAGAATGGCCTTTTTAGCAATAAAAACTAAATGCATTTTACTAAATTATTATAATTCATAAAAAGATGAAAATGCACTCCCTGTGAATATTCATATGGGCTCAAGAGACAAGAAACACTGTAGTAATCGCGTAAAAGGAATGTGCATCAAAGATAATACCAAAGGAAAGAAAAATGAATGCCTGCAAATGTTACCAATAACAGAAAGAAAAAAGCTATGAATTTCCCCTTTACTTTCGAGGACAGCATGAATCTCGATGAAGCTGTCACCACTCTGTGTGTCCTGCCTATGAAACCAAACTGAGTTCTGCCTTTATACTGTAATATACATGATGTTCTGCCACGAACCTGGTACTATGCACAGTTCACAAATACATTACACTGTGACATTTCTTACTCTCTGCCCAATCAAAGGGCATTAGTTAATGGCAAGCAATGTAACATGGGAAATGTATAAATGCCACGTTCTTCCAGCTATGAGACCATCAATAATGCACAACTGGTCAACAGTGCAAGCTGGTCAACTGAATTCAAATTCCACTTTCTCTAAGGTGCAGTAACCTCAAAGTAAAGGGGGTAAGGGTGTAAAACTCTGCAGGCAGAGATGGTAAGGGCTTTGCTCTACCCTTACAAAAATTATGAATTTGAATTATTCTATAAATAATCATTCTCGTTCAAAAGCAGAATCTAAACAAATGTCAGCAAATGCATGTTCAATAACTGTACAAGCCCAGTCCTGGGCATGGCAACATATGCCTAGGCCCAGTACACAGTGGATTCTACATTCTGGAAATGTTAAAGCTACAAGCACATCAGAAACATGCACAGTAAATCATATATATTTCACTAATTTAGCCTGTGTGTATCACTTCTTGTATATACTTTACAATTAACAAATCAACTCTAAGTCTGAAATGACAATTTTAATAGGTGCCTCAAACACTAAGATATGAGGCTACTGACTGAATACCCTTGTCACTGAGTGCATTAAAGTCATGTAATGTACACCATTCAGCAGTTTATTGCAATGGCTCTCAGGACTTCTAAAGAAAACAGAAAAATAAAATATCTGCTTATAGAGCACAATTAACTGCACACCCAGGGGAAAAAAATTCCTACCTCTTAAATTTTATTTGCCACTTTTTACATGCTTATTCGGTAAGGAAGTTTCAGTGACTATTGCTTCAAAAAATATGGGTAAACACGTCCTTCTACACAGCACTATACAGACACAAACACACACCTCAGTGTTTCACACACACAGCTTACACATGTCCCTCCCTTATGACCATTCTGTGAATGAACTGTTCAGTTCCCATCATTTTCAGTATACTACCTGGTGTAGCTAGATGTAGAGGTTAGTGTACCTGTAAAGTGAGACCTTCATGTCCTACCAGATAAGGCAGTCAGCTGTGATTCTGCAGTTTACACATAGTCTCTCTCTCTCTCTCTGTTGAAAGTCCCTGCATTCAACCAACTCAATGAATATGATCTATACACTCAAAAACTGAAGGGTAGCACAGTCATTTGCCTTGACCTTTCGCTTCAAATCACTGCAACAAGCTGCTGTACACATAGCTTACCGGAAACAATGGGGGAGGCTGAAGTGTTGGTGGTGGCAGAGTCTCTCCTTTGCCGATGCCCACTGCCTCTACGTTAAAGGTCATCTGACCTCGCCCTCTTCCTCGCCCTCGTCCTGCCATTCTTAGGGTATAGCAAGACCTACAGAAAACATGAGCAGAATGGAAAAGTAAGAAAAGTGCAACATGCCTCATTAATCTAACCATGTTAAGTTTCTTATAAGACAGATGAAGACTGTCTATAAAGGTTCCAAGGGCAGCACCAATCCTGAGGCAACACAGAGCGATGAATTGATAATAATAGGGCTCTAGAAAAAATAGCAACATCTCAGTCTTATTATTCTGAAACGATATGAGACATTTCAATGAGCAAACAAAATATTCCCACAATCTTTTTCAGCCATGACCTAAGACGAGGAAACAGAATATTGCAGACACAGAAGTAGACAAACACTATACTGCATACAGAGGTGTACATATTGTAACCCTTCTTGATGCACAGGTTGATTTCATGCAAAGTTAATATGCAATAAAGTGTTAAAGTAGCATGACTGAATAAAAGATACTCTACGCAGTTGCACATCCATGTTGAGCAAAGTAATGTTTCACGAAAGACAGAAGTCTAATACGAATTGTAGTGCAAACTTAGTGCAACCACATGTCTAATATAATGCTTAGCTAGATTCAGCTGTAACTATCTTAATTGTATGTGCAAGGTGAGACTAAGTGAGCAGCTGTTATGCCAGAGTTATGCTTCGCACAGTGCTGGTAACTAAGGTAAACCAGCACATGCAAGAATATAATTTAGCCACCTTTTAAATGAAACAGCATACATATAGTGTAGGCATCGCACATGATACAAATAATACCATGATGGCAACTGCACTGGTGTCACATCCAACTACATCGACTGACCATTTAATCAAACATTACAACTGTACCCTGAGGCTATGTGACCTCAGGGGATGCCATGTTAGGTAAGGGGTGCAGAAGTGAAGCCCTGTGCAATGGTGAGGGGACTTCCCTTATTTCACCCAAGGCTACTAAGTTATTATTTTTTTAATAATAATGAAATTCAATAAAATGATCTCACAATGTAGCAGGACTTGAGGAAGCACAGCATATCCTATATGTCTCTTATGCAGCATGAGAACCCAACCCTAACTGGAACCACACAAGTACTTAAATGTTGTTAATAATGCTTAGCCATTTCTACCATTTAGTAACAACAATACTGCTATACAAGTTGACATTGTGACAATAAACTCTGAATACATTCTGAAGAAGTGCTGTTACTGAAGACAGTTTAAGCAACAGGACATGACAGCAAAACACAAACAGCTCAGAAGTACAATTAGTCCATGAGGGAACACAAAGGTAGTACAACTGTGCCAGGGGAAAAAGCCCAAATGTGCAAGTAATAACTGATACTAACATTCTTAGGCTTTTTATAGTTAAAAATGTATAAGAAAAAAATGTGCAGTGTCTGCCTACATCTAAAGGTGCCATGATTTCTTGCAACTGGATGTTCTATGTCTTTACTCATAGCAAACCTAATTAAAAGGACTCTTTGCAGCAAGTTCTCCCTGTGTTTGTGTGGGTTTTCTCCAAGTGCTGTGGTTCCTTTCCACATTCCAAAGACATATGGTATGTAGATTAGCAACTTATAAATTGTTGATAGGAGTGTGTGTGTGTGTGTGTGTGTGTGTGTGTGTGTGTGTGTGTGTGTGTGTGTGTGTGTGTGTGTGTGTGTGTGTGTGTGTGTGTGTGTGTGTGTGATAACCAAGAAAGGCCTGGCAGTCAGCTTCCATACCCCCTACCTATAAAATTCAGTGGGTGGTGATGGCTGCAACTCGTAACGGATGGTATTCTCACATCTAAAGTCACTATGCTGATGTTCAGATACATTAAGGTGTGCTTATATGTATTGAATAACAGTATAGGTTCATCATAAAGCTTACCTACTTGCATCCCCTTAAAAGAAATGGCTGTTTAAAAGTGCTGATTACAGACACAGTCTGGTTAAAGAGTGCAATTCTAGGGCAAAGAAAATTAAGTCATTTGTAATATGTTTCAAGGTGCATCCTAGGTCAGAGAAATTTAAGTAATCTGGAGTATTTTCCGGGGTGGTCGAGTACTTCAGCAGTCAGTGCTGCTGCTTCACAGCCTCAGTGGTGTCAATTCTGTGCATAGTCTGCATGCCCTCCATCTGACAGTAGAATTTTGTGAAATGTTTAACTGTCCTTCCACACTCCAAAGACATTTAGGTAAGTAAATCACCAATAATCCAATCTGTCTCCATGTGTGCAGTGCTGACAGTGCATTGCAGCCAGTAATGCACTGACATCCCATCCAGTACTGGTTATCTGCTTTGCACTTGCTGATTGAAGGGATAAACCTCAGCCTCAGTAGTGACTTTAAAGTATAAAGAAACACTTTTCAACTAGAACCCTAGCTTTAACATGAATTTTTCATCAGAATGAATTAAAAACTTCCAAAAAAGACTAAATTCTGATAATTTCAAGCAATGCTGAACTGTAACTCTGAGGGCTGCTGATGCAACTTTAAAGAGACTGACTCTTGAGCAAAGGAAAACAAGTTTATTATTATACTGTAATATATGAAGGGCACGACTGAACATGTTGCATTTAATTTCATCCAGATGTAAAGACTAGAAGTGAAAAAGAAAGCTACACCACCAAAAATACCAGCCATTAGATCACTGGTTATAAGGAAATGTGTAATAAAAGAAAAACAGACATTAACAAAAATCAAACAAACAAACAAATAAATAAATAAATAATACAGGTGTGACAGAAACAGAATGACGAGATTTATAGCATTCAGATACAAGATATAGAAAACTATACAAAAAGATTTTAATAAACAGATTTTTAAAGCTGAGAGCCATGAATTTATAACCACAGTTTGTGGTAGTGATTAAGCCATAAATGTATGCCCAGAGGTTGTGCCAATGATCTCTTAACCAGTAGGAACTAGCATACTGGGACTATTATTCACTCACGTGAATTGGCTATGCTTCTATACAGCTCGCTCATCATAAGTTTATTAACAACTTATCTCCAATACACCCATGAGAACAAAAAAGGTAAAACAGAAAGAACAAAACTAAGGACAGTATTTACAGTCACTTCCGCAAATGTGATAGTGGTACTTCTGAAGCTTACCAAAGAGAGTAGTAAAGACATGATTCATAGAGGCCATTTATGCTAATGTGGCAATGCCTGAAAAACAGAGATGCAAATGAGAAATGATGTAAAGCATAGTATGCTAATGAGGCAGTTTTGCAATTCATAGCCTGACATCCCGGCGGTACGCAAATAAAGAAGTTATGTACTCACCATAACGTTCCATCTGAGTAGGAACTTCATTTGTCTGCAACCTGTGGGTATCGGATCCGACACCAAGCTCCAAGATCCGAGCTGGTAGCTCCTCCGCCTGGCCATAAGCCCCTGCTACCAACCACATTACCTCAGATCGTTTTTTTTGCCTTACCAACCTGTAAACATGAAATATCAACTGCAAAGGTGATCAGAAAATCCCGAAAGGTTAGGGGGTCGGTTGCAGACAAATGAAGTACCTACTCAGATGGAACGTTATGGTGAGTACATAACTGAGTTACTTCATTTGCTCTGCAACCTGTGGGACAGAGTCCCCAGCTACTTATAAGAACCTGGATGGTCCTTACGGAAGGATATTCCGAGCCAAAAGAAGCCCTACAAATCACATCTAATTTATAATGAGAAATGAACGTATGAGAAGAGGACCAAGTAGCTGCTGAACATATGTCGTCTACTGGAACCCTAGACCAGAAGGCTGTTGAAGTGGCTACAGATCTTGTAGAATGAGCACGGATATTAACCAGGGCTGGTTTGCCAGATGATATATACCCCTGAATAATACACTGACTAATCCAATTTGCCACAGTGACTTTGGAAATGGCTTTACCCATGGCTGATTTTGCATACGAGACAAATAACTGGTCCGGCTTGTGAAACTCTCTAGTCCTATGCAAGTAGAAACGCAGCTGTCTGTGTACATCCAATTTGTGTAATGTGTATTCTCCCTTGTTCTGAAATGTGGGAAAAAACACTGGTAGATTTATTGACTGATTTATATTTGCTTCTGAAGCAACCTTAGGCAAGAAAGACGGGTTAGTCCTGAGGGACACTCTATCTTTGTGAAAGATAAGGTAAGGAGGCTTCATACACAAGGCTTGTAATTCTGAAACCCTTTTGGCCAAAGTAATAGCCACTAAGAATGCTGTTTTCCATGACAAGAACTGGTTCAAAAGGTGGACTCGTTAAGGCTTGCAAGACTAGAGTGAGGTCCCATGGGGGAACCACAGACTTTATCGGTGGATTTAAAAGGAAGATGCCTCATAAGAAGGTTTTGCACAACTTTGTAGATGCTAAGGAACCTATGCCATCAACCACATGAAAATGGGAGATGGCCCTTAACCATAGAAGCGCTTGCTCCCTGTTGAAAGATTAATGAGAGGAAGTCTAGGATGGTCGGGATAGGGACAGTAAATGGGTCCAAGCCCTTATCTTGGCCCAAATGGAAACGTTTCCACTTACTGTTGTAAAGTTTTTGGTAAATGGCTTATGAGCCGCAACCAGAATGAGATGAGATAAGTCCTAGCCATTAATGGAACTGGATCAGCCAAGCCGCAAGCTTGAGGTTGACCAGGTTGGGCGTTGGGCAATCCGCGGGATGAGAAATCAGTTCTGGACTGGGATCCAGAATCCACGGAGGAGCCACAGTGTGAGAAAACCAGATCTGCGAGGCCAGAATGGGGCTATGAGGATAACTCTGCTCCCTAACCGACAGGCTTTCTGAATGAACTTCATCATGAGAGGAAGGGGAGGATAAGCATAAAGGAGCCCGGGAGGCCAAGCATGGATCAGAGCGTCTCTGGGGGTTTCCCCTCTGGGAGTTATGCTGCATTTTTTGTTTTCAGGAAAAGCAAAAAGATCGCAGCAAGGCTGACCCCATTTGTGGAAGATCTGTTTCACAACAGATGGATTCAGAGACCACTGTGAGGAGCACCCGACTTAGGTTGTCCGCTAATATGTTGGATCGTCCCGGGATGTGCGTTGCTACCAGAAAGCGGTTGGTGGAGATTGCCCATTCCCAAACTCTCATGGCCTCTCGACACAGGGGGTAGGATCTGGTTCCTCCCTGTTTGTTTATGTACCAGACTACAGACATGTTGTCTGTCTGGATCGCAATATTCCCCAGGGGAAGAAGGTCGTGGAGAGCTTGCAACGCCAAAAGCACCGCCCTCATCTCTAGGACACTGATATGCAATGCGGTCACTAGGGGAGTCCACGTGCCTTGAACGGATCTGCCTGAACAATGCCCCCCCACCCGAGGTGAGAAGCGTCCGTGGTCAATGTGGGGATCCTCCCTTCTCTGAGTTCGCGCATGCAACCACCAAGGGGAGAGGAGTCCTGCAAACTCTGCTCAGCGGTATGGGTGTGTTCAACGGGTGGAGCAAGAGGGACCATTGGACTTGAAGGGTCCGTTGCAATATCGGGCATGGAGGGAAAGATCGATCGCGGCTGCCATAGACCCTAGTGCCCTCAGGACTAACTGGAGGAGAAGGATTCGGAGAAGGGCTAATACCTGATAAAACAAGCTGTTTAGTCTGACTTGATGTTAGGGTAGCTCGAGAGATTCGAGTATCCAACCTGGCCCCTATGAATTCCAGGGCTTGAGTGGGGCACAGGCAGGACTTCTGCAGGTTTACTGAAATGCCTAGGTTGTGGGCTAGAGTCAGTGCGTAATCTCGCTGATGCCAGTTGGTTGCGGAAAGGAGCCAGTCGTCTAGGTACGGAAAGACCTGAATGCCCTGAAGTCTCAGGTGGGCAGCAACCACCGCCATGACTTTGGTAAACACTCTGGGGGCTGAAGTGAGGCCAAATGAAAGAACCCTGAATTGATAATGACTAGCTCCGAGCCGGAAGCGGAGAAACCTCCTGGATCGTCTGTCCATTAAAATGTGGTAGTACGCAGCCTTGAGGTCTATGGAACACATCCAGTCATTCTCCCGCAGAAGGGGGAGGATAGATTGAAGAGTGACCATCCGGAACTTTTCCTTGGGAATAAACAGGTTCAAAGCGGAAAGGTCTAAGATGGGTCTGAGGTCCCCCGTTTTCTTTGGCACCAAAAAGAACCTTGAGTAATAATCCAATCCGGACTGATCTGGGGCGGGCTGGATGGCTCTTTCTTAGCAGCTTTAAAATCTAAGCGCCCGCCTCCCTCTGATCGGGTGGTACATCGGGGAGGTGTCTGGTTTTGGGGAAGATTTAGGAAAGGAATGAAGTAACCACTGGAACACCCATCGATCCGTTGTAAGGGACTCCCAGTTTGACAGGTGCTCCGTCAACTGCCCCCCGACTGTCTCCAGAGAGGGACAGTCGGGCAAGCCCTCAGGGCTGTTGCGCGGGTCTGTCCGAGAAAGGTTCTCTAGACCAAATTCCCCCTCTGCCTCTGGGCCGGCGTCCACCTTGTCCTCCTCTGCCTCTAGAGGACGAGTGGTCCACAGCTGGATGGGATTGCTGAGACTTGCGGAATCACAGCTTCTTTTGTCCCCTCTGATTCCTGGAGAAGGATCTTTGGGGGCTAGAGAAGCGGACTCCGACGGCAGACAGCATCTTCCCGTTCTTTTCGCTTTGGACCAGCGTATCGTGAACGGTCTTGCCGAAAAGAGCAGAACCGTCAAAGGGGCATTCGCGAAGGACGCCTTGAAGGGATCCACGAAGTCGCAAAGACGGAGCCAGGTGTGACGTCGTAAGATGACCCCTGCTCCGCTGACTCTAGCGGCTCCCTCCGAAGCAAGAGAGAGGAGCCGCATAGACATATTGGAGATGGATTTCAGAGTGGCCATTCGCGTCGTAAACACATTCCTGTCTCCGACCGACATGGACTCTGGGGGAGGGGGCTGCAGCGTATTCCTTGATCAAGTCTCGCTGTAGCCTGATGGTATGTGCCATATAGTTCAGCGCCCTTATAGAAAAGGTCGCTGAAGCAAATATCCGCTTCCCAATCCGGTCCAACGCTCGAGATTCTTTATCTGGCGGGTGGACCAGAGAACTCTCCTGAGCGAGTTCTTTCTTGGTGGCCGCCGCCACCAACATAGCATCAACAGGATCCTTTGGCCCACGATTGCCTATCTGTGGGGGGGCTCAGTATTTTGTCGGGACGCCTAGGTATTGGTTCCACGGTGTCGGGCTCCTTCCACGCCCTGGTGGTAATTAAGTCCACCAGGGGGTCGGCTGGAGGGGACACCCAGGAGGTAGATGGGCCTGCCTCAAATGCCTCCAGGAACACGGATTCATCAAGGGAAGGTTTTGGGCAGACCACCCTCCTCTAATAACATTTCCATGATGTCTCCAAAGGAGACATCTTCGGAACCCTCCCTATCATCTAAGTCCGTGTCAGTAGTAACGGACTCGGGGGAGTCCAGGTGCCTCCTTTTACACCGACATTTCGGAGGAACCTCCTCGGTGGGGCTACCCGAAGAGGGCTCATCCACGGGTTATTGTTCCTCAACAGGAGCTAGCTGGAGGGCTTGGGCAGGCTGTCCCGATGGTCGGATGATGGAAGACAGACCCTCATACAGCGGGGGTATGAGTGGATCCACAGCCCGAACCGGGGATCTGGAAGATCTCGACAGTACCCTCTCCACTACCTCAAAAGCTGAAGGAGAATCACCCTCGCCACCCTCAGAGTGCAATCTCCTCGGCTCCGAGGAAGGGATCGGGGTTGAAGCCGAAGCAGTCGGCGCCGAGAGAGAGGTGCACTCCAAAGTCAACAGCTCCGAAGATACAACAACTCCCTCGGATCCGATGCTCAGCCCTCGGCCCCGAGAGCTCGGATCCGACAAGCTCGAGGGCATAGTCGGCGAAGAGACCAGCGCTATCGGCGCCGACAATTCCCTGGGTCCGAATGGGCACGGATCCGATGACTCCGAGATCTGAAGAAGGAGTGATCGGGGCAAACACACCCCATCTGCATTTGGGTCTGTAAGAACCGGCGCATCATCGATCCATATCTGCTTCGGAGATGCTTTTGCTGAACTGGAAGAGGCGGGCCAGGAGGGCCGCTCAAGGGAGACTGATCTTCCTCCTCCGGCTCCGAGAGGAGAAGGATCCAGAGACCCCAGAAGGAGATTTAGTTATTTTAGCTGGCGGAGCCAAGGGGTGAGACTCGGCCCGCCTTTTATGGGATCTATGTCCCTCCTTATCCTTGTGCCTCTTCTCCTTAGTTGAGGAGGCACTAGTTTCCCCAGAGCTCAAACCCGAAGTGGGAGGTTGAGTCCCGGGTTGAGCTGAGGGAACAGAGAGCGCCGAGGCCGCTAAGGCAGCTGGAGCCCGAACAGGAGAGGAAGAAGAAGCTGACTTCTCGGGGAGCTTTCCCACCAGGATCAGCTTGTTCTTCCTATCCCGAAGTGCCCGGGGGTTAAAGGCCGCACAGATCTGGCAGGCCTCTGAGAGATGGGCTGCCCCCAGGCACAAAACGCACTGAGTGTGGCCATCAGCTGGGGAAAGCTTGTGGCCACACTCAGTACATTTGGAAAAAATGGCCTTAGGCCCTTCCGCCATGTTGAAGCACTCACGCACACACCCAAACGCTAAGGGGAGGGTGACAAGAAAACTAATTACTGTACCAGTAAAAATTTAAAAAACTAACACTAACAAGGGGGTAGAAGGTTTTACTACCACACACACACGATTTTGAAAGTTTTTGGTGAAAAAGATAGAAACGATCTCACCCAGCCAGGAGCTCTTCAAAAGTAAAGCTTCTTCAGCCACTGCAAAAAACGATCTGGGGTAATGTGGTTGGTAGCTTGGGGATTATGGGTAGGGGAGGAGCTAGGAGCTCGGATCTTGGAGCTTGGTAAGCTGATGGCTCGGATCCGAGGTCGGATCCGATACCTACAGGTTGCAGAGCAAATGAAGTAACTACTTCAGATCCACTGTTAAATGCTGTGCTTCTCCTTTGACATTGCGGTTGCAGTCTGCAAACTTATTTGTCCAAACATGAACAAGCACTTCCCTGACACAAAAATTGATTATTTCCCCCAGCAACCCCTTCATTTGATTGTATTAAGTATTCATAACCACTAAAATGACACAATAAATTATTTTATCAAGTGATCACTTCAGCAGTCTGAACATGTATGTACAAGCACTTCCCAGACACACAAATTATTTCTCCCCAGCGACTACTTCAGTAACACGCCCCAGTATGCACAAGCACCAAAATGAAACATTCAACCAAGTGACCCCTTCAGTAACATACCCCAATATGCACAACCACTGAAATGAAACACTTCCCCAAATGACCCCTTCAATAAAATATCCAGGTATGCACAAGCACTGAAATGAAACATTCACCTAAGCGATCACTTCAGTAAAATATCCAGGTATGCACAAGAACTGAAATGAAACACTTCCTCCAAGAGACCCCTTCAGTAACGTGTCCAGTTATGCACAAGCACTGAAATGAAACATTCACCCAAGCAGTCCCTTCACTAACATGCCCCAATATGCACAAGCAGTGAAAAGAAACATTTCCCCAAACAACCCCTTCAGTAAAAAGTCCAGGTATGCACAAGCACTGAAATGAAACATTCACCTAAGTAATCTCTTTAGTAAAATGTCCAGGTATGCACAAAAACTGAAATGAAACATTTCCTCAAGAGACCCCTTCAGTAAAATGCCCAGTTATGCACACGCACTGAAATGAAACATTCACCCAAGTGACCCCTTCAGTAAAATGCCCAGGTATGCACAAGCAACAAAAGTAAACATTTATCCAAGTGACCCCTTCAGTAAAATGTCCAGGTATGCACAAGCATCAAAATAAAACATTTACCCAAGCAACCCCCCTCCAGTAAAAATGTTCAGGTATGCAGAAGCACCAACTCAGCTCCACTTGCATCTAAATATTCTGACTGATTCTACTGGTTTCTGGCATAACTTCAGAGAGATTTACACAGTGTGTATGCAAATGAGTTAATTACAGACTTGTATCTATGATCAAACTCATGCCCCCCAGGGACTAAATGAGCACATTTCTATTAAGCCTTATTTGATTAAAAAAGCAGAAGATTTATCAAAATAATTATTTAAAACAACCACTGAAACAATTATTAAAGTAACATTTTGATTGTATTGTTTAACATAATTTTAAAATATTTTAAATTTTTGACATCCTTTTCTTCTGTTTTAGATAGAACTGTTATTTTTTGTTATTTTATACTACTTTGATTCAAAGTTTTATAAGTTAATTAATGTTTGGTAAACAAAATGAATTTATTTGTGTGTTTAAACTTGACAGTTGCAAAAATGTGCGTGGTTAATTTAAATTTAGGTCAGACTAGTTTTAGCACCTTTTTTTAAAATGAAGTTATTTAAAGATGGCTGATTGAACAGTTACACTGTTTTTACACTTGAAAAAGCCCTACAATTGAGTTAGGGTGAAAGCGTTGTGGAATTTATACAATAAACGTTTTATGGACTTGCAACCTGTGTGCTGACACGATCGTTTTATTGGATTAGTGGTTTTGTTTCTGCGATCTTTTTCCACATTTTTTTATTCAAGCTCATATTTGTAAACCCCTTTAACACAGTAGTAGCTGTCCCTCTATTGCTTATGCGTTAATCACGTTCCACATTTCTGATAGGGGTGTGTTCACAAAAAGTTCTTCACATTTCTGTAGTCATCCTGATAGTCTGGGATTTGCATAACCTCTTAGCAAGACTCTTCACAGATCACTGCTACGAAAATGTGAAGCCCCAGACTATGAATACCTCCCTTAATATTAGAAAACAATTTACAAAAACAGAAACATCTGATCAGAAAACACAGAGCTAAAGCTCCCCTATTAGCAACAGTTGCCATGATACCAGACTTGCCCAGTGGAACAATACCAAAACACTGTGTAACAATGACAGATTCACTGGCTTTGGAGGGTGTCTAGAAGACCCTGTGTAACTATACCTGATCTCAATCAGTTCTATCATGCAATAGTCCTCCTGCAACTGACTAGTCAAGCAACTCTTCGTTCATGGTTTCCAAAGGCCTGGAAAAGTTAATGACTCAAGCTTGCAAAATTTTGAAGGGAAAATAAAGTTTTCATGTAGCACTGGTATTTTTGGGGAGTTACATTAAAAGTTCCACCACCATTTTCACCAAGATAACATTACAACTGTTGTGCCGTCACCTTCAAATTCTCACTAAACAAAACAAACACACCCTCTAGTCTTTGTCTCATATGTGAACATTCAAATGACAAAATATAAAATGCACTTAATGCCATTAACTCAACTCTATAGTCTGGTCAATGCCCAATCAAAACACATGGGAAGGTGATACAACATCCTTCCTAACCACTGGCCTCATAAACATTCAAAATCAGTTTCACTACAAACTTTACTGTTACACAGTAGAGCATTTCTCTTGTGAATGTCACCTGAACTTCAATCCCTCCTTACACAAAGAAACACTGCCTGGAAAACATGAATCCATATACGATCCTCGCTAGACAATGCTAACTGCAAACAGTGCAATTAATCAAAACAGCAATCAGGCAGCTGAAAGGAATTACAAACTGCTACATTTTCCACCCTAGAAATGTCTGTAAAGAAGAAAACCAATTTACAGATCACTCTAAAGCAACTAGCAGCAATAATGCAACTATGCCAAACTAATCTGCACAACAAGTTTCTATCATGTGGCTACTGTACAAACCCACTGACTCTGACAAGCAACTCACCATTTGAACCTTAACCTTCACTACTCCACTACAAAATTATCTCCTCTAAATGAAACCAAAGTACTAATTTAGTCATTACTTAAAACATGGAACACCTGACTCATACAGTCTGGTTTCCAAAATAATGAGAAGAAATATTATCACCCTTAATGTTATCTATTTAACCTTTCCATCACACAAACACAAATTTCAAAAACTGTGGCAAAAACAACTGTTGCTCCCATACCGAATGTAATGAACCTGCAAATATCCTCTCTCTTACCACATCTGGGGAAGTTGCAGAAAAAAAATAATAAATAATCCACTTATAGGCTATGTCTATCAATACAATTTATTTTCTATACCCCACTGTGACATGTGACGGTCCCATCACTGCCAACCAATATGTAACATCCCTTCTCTGGGCCAGTGGTCAAGGAGCCTCAAACCTTATATCTGACACTGGTGGGAGACCATTCACTTTGAGAGAAATAGATACACACAGTATTTCCAGATGCAGACCTCTGCACCAAGTACAATTTCCCTTAAGAGCTCCCAGGGAACACAGTCAGCCCATGGTCTGGATTTCTTTATATCTGTCTCCCTCCAGGGCCCCTATAAGGCTCCCCACTAGCACAGCTATAGGGTTAAGTCATCAGCTGAGTGCTCAAGCCAAGTCCTCCAGCACCCTCTCTGGGAAACTAGTGCTTTGTGCCCCTGCTCCAAGTAGCAGATACACACACACTGTGAGATTTGATTTACACACACACACACACACACACACACACACACACACACACCTGGGAAAGGTTAGCACAGATTTACCCACTGTGCCCCCTTCTGCCCACATTATAAAGTAGTTATCACTGCCACCACACACTCTCCCAGCCAGCTACTCTAAGGCCCTTATAAAGGGTATCCAATTATACTGTGAAATATTAATGCTAATACAAATGGTAGCAGTTGACCTCACAGCAAGAATCTCAGGAGTGGCCCCAGTTTCACCAAACAAATACAAGCACTCTCAAAGGTTAAATATTTTCTAAAGGGCCCAGCTACAATAAAAGTTTTGAATATATTTAATGATACATAATTAAAGAATATAAAATACTAAATACATATTTGCAGCAAACCACAAGTTCAAACACAGGAAATATTAAAAAATAATACTTACGGCAGCAGACTCAGACAAATATAGAAAAACAGCGATAAACTAATCTTGCCATATAATCCTGGCTGATCTATAGAAATTATTGTTCCCTCAAAACTTATTTGGGCAAGGCAAAATGAAATATGTGAGCAGTCTTTCTAGTCAGGTTCCCAAACACAATACTCAATACTCAGAGATTACTCCCTGTAATATCTAAAAAAATAGGACTTCCAGGGCTGGCAGAATGACCTTATCTTGTCACCTGACTCTAGGTGCCCACACTATCCCCTTTTGAAGTCGAGAGAGGAAATTAACATAGACATGTACAAAATGCATATCTAAAGCTTTTCTAATACTAATGGCAGGCCTGAGGCCGAAAAACAATCACAACACTTCCCCTCTTTTTATTGAAGCTAATAAATGGCTTCTTCCAGACCTACCATCTCTGGTCCTATCCATCACCATCATTTCAATGGTTTAACAGCTCATTTCCATTTCCCTTATTTTTCTTAGAGCTGGTTAACCTCTGCTCTTCCAGTGTTCTTGGTTACAGTACATGCATGTAAAGTTACTAATGTTTGCTCTTCTAATCATTGAAATGTTTCTATATGTAGTTTGCGTTGTCTGCACATCTACTCTCTGTAAATAATCTATTTGTTATTTGTTATTTAAAATATGTGACATGTTATGATGATTTGTTATTCCTTGGAACTTTTCTCCCCGGGCCTCTGCTGAAAATGGACATGCATCCAGTCAGACTAACCCAATCAACAAATGTAAAATAAAAAAACAAATAAAATAATACCTGCATGTATACTTCCTTTCTGTCTAGCAGGACCCAGTGCTGATACATTTTTCAACACTAGCAACTTTACAAATACATTTTGATATTTAAATGCCATACAGTTCTAATACACTTGCAACATAAGCATCTGTACAAGTCAGTTTGGCATTCAAAGAACATATCATTCTTTACAGAACTCCAGCTGGCTATGCTGGCAATAGCCCATATCATCACACCCACCACAGACTTTTAAAATGCAGAAGCAATATACAAACTGCCTTAACAACACCAATAAAGACCACTTGGCTAGTACCCTCTTTTACCACGGTCTTTGGCCCAGCAAATCACAGCCTATTACTAAACTCTCCTGCATCATTTAGTACTGTCTTCTCTACTACTGAATTAACTGTACACAACAGTATATTTTTTGATCTACAGCTAGGTATCCTGAAGAGTTACGTCAAATGAGCTCTAGGAAAGCTTTATTAATAACAATGCTGCATAAAATGATGGACATCCAGCTGAAATTTTTAAATCCTGCAAAACAATGCCATTACAGTACTGCTCATAATCTACCAGAATATTGGGAAAACGCAACAGTGGCCACTGGTTTAGAAAAGGACAATTTAAAATTCCAATCTTAAAAGAGCTAAGGTAAAGAGTCCTCAAGTTATTAAACAGCTGTACTTTTTTCATATGCTAGTAAAGTAACACAGACTCCAACAACTTACAAAGATCTGCCAGATGGATAACCTAGCAAAGCAGCATGTAAGACAAAGTCCAACAATATACAGACGGAAAAATGCCAGATGCACAAGCTGGTTTCAGAGGAGGTACAGGCACAGAGATAAAACTGCCAACATCCACTGGATAATTCAGAAACTGAGTAAGTACCCAGGGGAAAAAAAAACATTTACTTTTGATTTACTGACTACTCTAAATGGGCAATAAGAAACTATGACAAGTTCTTAAAGAAACTGGATATCTTACTTGACTCCTGAGGAATGTATAAATAAAAAAACCGAATGTATAAATAAACCAAGAAACACAACTTACAACTGAATATGGAATAACTGACTGAGGCAAAACTGGGACAGTACTTTGACAGACCTATATATTGTCACCCTGTCAAAAAAGGTCCATATCATTAAAGCAGTAGTTTCCCGCCAATAACATATGGCTGTGGCAACCGGGTTCCAGAAAAATGACTCTTTTGTACTGTGGTGTTGAAAAAAACTTTAGGAAACTCCACAGGCTGCAAAAAGAACAACTCAGTCAATTATTAACTTAAAAAAATCCAAACTGTTCACTGGAAGGTCTGATTGTAAAACTAAAACTCAAATACTTTGGCCAAATAATGCAAAGATAAGAATCACTGAAGAAGGCACAGATGCTGAGAATGACTGAAAGCAAAAGAAACAGTGGTGGGTGGACAGGTGTGGTATATTAAGGGTTAATGTGTACTGTAATACTCCTCCCCCTGAGATGCAGGATAGCAAAACCCACCAACATCACAGCACCTCCTCTATATGGATGCTATCAATGTCAATGAAAAAAACACCCACAATGCCTGCCACAAATGCAGCTGGAGTGCCACCAGTTTAAAACAAAATGTAAACTTAAGAATACAGATTTGCTTAACATCTTCTCCACTATCACTAACATAGTAATAAACAGAAATGAATAAACACCAAAAAAGCTGGAGTGCCACCTGTAAAAAAAATAAATAAAAAGTAACATAAACGCATCTAAACTGTGTTGTCAACATCCAAGTTTAAACACATCCCCCATCAATAACATACTAATACTAATTATAAAGGAAAAGAAGTGAACAGAGTTGGAAATTCATCTATATTGTGTTGTCCAAATCCCAGATTAAAAACTATTTTAAAACTTCTGACTCAATTTTTTTTCAATCACTATAACAAAGATCACCAATAGGCATGCGTGGTTATGGAAATAGTAACAATGATATATGAAATGACTTCATTTAGTGAGAACAGCACCAGCTGTACTTAGTCTGCATTACAAAGTGTATTACAGTTTTACATCATTTAAAAAAAGAAATACAATTA
The DNA here is from genome assembly GCF_019279795.1 of Protopterus annectens. Classification (NCBI taxonomy): domain Eukaryota; kingdom Metazoa; phylum Chordata; order Ceratodontiformes; family Protopteridae; genus Protopterus; species Protopterus annectens. Next base: position 466,996,499 of record NC_056741.1, read on the forward strand.
TATTATCACGTATATATGGCACAGGACAAACGTGGCAATCACTGATAGGCTGTCTGTCAATGATGTCAGACTGTCATCGCCTGTCAATCACCACAGGAATGCCCAATCCAGTGCAAATGTCACTGGGGGGTACTAAATACACAATAGTTACTAATTAAGCAATAACCAATGACGTGGTGTGGTTTACTCAAGATTTACCCATGGTTGGTGTGGTTTAATCACGAGGGCGAAGCCCTCGTGATTAAACAAAGCCAACTGTGGGTAAATCTTCAATATACCACAACCAAAAAGTCGGTTATTGCTATTATACAACATTATTTAAGAAAAAAATACTAACTTTTCTTAAATAATGTCTTTGTATAACGGCGGATTGCTGTTCTTCTGCCGGTTGTGGTATACGGATTCTGCTTTTTGATGTACTGTGCATGCATATGGAACTTGCATTCCCACACATACCCAGTACATCAAGGCTTTGAAATGAAAGCAACAGAGAAAAGAAAGTCTCCCTTGCTCCGTTTTCTCTTTTTTTTTTTTTATTGTACAAAAAAAAGATTTGTGGGGCAGTTTATACCAACGAAAAAAAGTCTGGGCGACCAGCCCTTTTTCCGTTGGTATATTGTGGGATTTACAACGGGCGGGCTGGTTGGACTGGCCAATCAGCGTGCATGTTTTAGAATATTAATAGGGAAGAATTGCATAATACACAATAATCACTCTCCTGAAGTCATGAAAATTTGAACTCCACTAAATGACTACATAAACAAAAGAAAACCACTGAATGGTTCTCTAGTTATTTCACTGACAGAACCTTTACAGTTTAGGATAACAATAATATGTCCCTTCCTCAAAGTGTTGTCTCTGCTGCTCCTCAAGGCTCAGTTCTGACCCAGTTCTTTTCAGAATAATCATTAACCCCTTGCCCACTGACCTTAAAATGCTCAATGTGATCCTATTCACCAGTGACCTATTACTATAAAAATTGACCCAAACCACAAAAGTATAGAACATAACCAGTAACTTATTCCTGACAATCACCATTCCTAGCTAACTAAAAAGGAATCAACATGGATACTAAAAAAGCTAGCATAATATCCCTAAAACTTGAATAGCTTTTATCACTTCTTAACCTACAATAATCCTAACACTGGTTGTGTCTTATTCTTTAAATAATTATGTTTCATATTAGATCCATGTTTAAATGTGGCTTTGCACATCAACAATATAAAATCAATTCAATTTAGTCCTACATGGCTGACACAATATTTCCCATTTCTTAAGGGAGATTACCAACTGGCAAAAACACACTACAGCCACAAATGGTACATGGCTTACCTGCACTTATCTATACCTCCAAACCTGCCAGCCTGTCACTGTGAAATACCCATAAAACCCCTAATTCAATACTTTACTCATGTAACAAAGCATATCCCAATAACCTTTTGGCTCTCCTTACTAAAACATTCATGGAATTATACTTGGACAGTTATGCACAAAATTCATCCAAGTCCACCATTATACATTTAAGGATTTAAATGCAATAAAGTTGCTTGGCCACATTTCCATGGTATTTTTTTACGGAAAGTTTTCTGACATGCATAGTAATGACACTTGTTGAGGATGCAATTTATGGGCATAATCTAGAAAAAAAAGGCTTTATTAAAGTAAAATCAACAGTGAATGGCCAAATAAAGATTTATGATAAACCAGCTTAGAAGATCAGGATAAACCGTGTGTTGTAATTTACCTAGATACTTCTAAAGCATTTGACTGTTTAAGTCATGATCACATAATACAACATCCTAAAAGATTAGAAGTAAACTCTTGAATATCTAAATAGCTAATTGGACACAAATACTTCAACAATTATCTGGCTGGAAGAAATTGTCAACGGGAGTCCCTCAAGGATCCATGCTGGAGCTCATGTTATTTAATTTTGAACTTTCAAAAATGTTTGGAACCTTCATCAACGTTTTGGTTAACAAAATACACCAAGTATTGTAAAGTGGAAGGTGAAATAATTAACAAATATGTTGTAAACAATTTAAATAAATACCTGATTAAAATAAATGATTGGCCTACTAAGGTTAGGTTGCAATTTAACTATAAGAAATGCAAAATAGTTACATTTGATAAACATACAATCAAGATGGAGAGTAAAGTATTAGAAACTGTAGATTATGTAAAGGATCTTAGTACTATAGTTAGTTAGTTCAGATACAAATTTTAAATCCCATGTTCAAGATATCAAAACTAAGGCACTGTGACAATCAGGTATTTTATTAAATATCTTACAAACAAGAGACTGATATGGCATTAAAATGTATTTATATCCATGATTACATTTATGATCAAATATTATTCCGTTTGTGGACTATTTCTGATACAGGTAGTTGGGAAATTGTTCAATGATGTTTTACTAACAGAATGAAAAAAATACAGTTGACATATTTTAACAGGTTGACATTTTTAGTTCTGTAAAGTACATCATATTGGCTGGTGAGAGGAAATCTGTGCCTGGCATTTAAGGGACTGACCAATGATGATTTGAGATAGGCAAATGGATGGATGTGGGGTATGGGTCCAGGAATTAGAAATTGGGTCTAAATTAATAACAAGGGATAGATATGTAATATGGAATAAAACTCTGATTGATGTTAAAAATTCTGGTTGAGATTAAAAATTCAAGTTCATTAAGTGTTTTTAAAAAAGGCTGCATGACTACATGGGCAACAACAAATATAAATCTGGATTATAGGACGTTACAGCTGTAAAGGTCCATAATGACCAAATGCAGCTATGATAAATGATGACGCTATAGTCAGTGGTGAAAGTTTTGGTGGTGTCATCTTTCCACAGACAGAAAAGGTCATTGATCTGGAAAATACAACCTTTATGTCCTATATAACACTTTCTCAGAAAAGATTCTGAGTATGTATTACATTTAAATTTATTAACCAAAAGCCATCATTTATCAACCCTCAACATAAGCTACTATGAAATACATTTAAAACCCTGCATTCAGCACCTGCATGTAGCAGCCCATTATTTAACAGTTCTTAATAAGATTTCCAAAGAAATACACTTTGATATTTTACCTTTAAGGACTTAAATGCCACAACACTAAAGCCAGCTTGGCCATACTGCCATGGCTTGTCCAGCGAGTTTTGGTGGCTGTATTACTACAGTTAAGGGAGATCTAGAGGTGGTATTGCTACAGTTATACAAAAACCCTACTGAGGAAATACAGGAGTTTCACTTCTGCTATAAGGACAACTCAGTTAAAAAATCAAAAAAAAAACATTTGAGGACTGAACAGTACTTCTACCCTGAATAGAAGTCAAATACCTACCCTTTTCCTAAAACAGAATATAATGCAGCTTGGTTCATTCTAATGGACATATGGGTCTATCTGTGGTGCACACTAATACAAGGCTATAGCTGTGAAACAGCGACAAGTTCTTGTAAAAATTTCTGGACAACCAGGTGTTCAGTTACAAACTGGACCTAAGTTACATATTTACATAGGTTCTAGGTGTTGTTATAAACTATACCTAAGTTACACAGGCACTAGGTGTTCAGTTATAACCTGTACCTAAGTTCGGTTATAACCTGTACCTAAGTTATGCAGGTTGTAAATGTTCAGTTATAACCTGTGCCCATGTTACAGTGGCTCTAGGTTTTCAATTATAAACTGTACTTAAGTTACACAGGCTCTTTGACTTCAGTTATAAACTGTACCTAAGTTACACAGGCTCTAGTTGTTCAGTTATAAGCTGTACCTAAGTTACACAGGCTCTAGTTGTTCAGTTATAAGCTGTACCTAAGTTACACAGGCTATAGATGTTCAGTTGTAACCTGTACCTAAGTTACAAGGGCTCTAGGTGTTAATTTATAAGTTGTAACTAAGTTACACTGGCTATAGATGTTCAGTTATAACCTGTACCTAAGTTACAAGGACTCTAGGTGTTCATTTATAAGTTGTAACTAAGTTACACAAGGCTATAGATGTTCAGTTATAACCTGTACCTAAGTTACACAGACTCTAGATGTTCAGTTAGAGTACAGGCTCTACGTGTTCAGTTATAACCTGTACCTAAGTTACATACGTTCTAGGTGTTCAATTATAATCTGTACCTGAGTTACACAGATTCTAGGTGTTCAGTTAGAGACTGTACCCAAGTTACACAGACTCTAGGTGTTCAGTTATAACCTGTACCTAAGTTATATAGGCTCTAAGTGTTCACCTGTACCTATGTTACATAGGCTCTAGGTGTTCAATTATAACCTGTACCTAAGTTACATAGGCTCTAGGTGTTCAGTTATAAAACACATCTGTTACATATGCTTTTAGTTGCAAAGGTAAAGGAAAACATTGGAGAGTGGTGTAATGGTTAAGTTGTTTACCTCACTGACCTATGGTACAAGGTTTGACTGTTACCACCGAAAGGGGAAACTGATAAGGCTTAAAATGTCCAACAAGGACAACTAGCCTAGTACTTGTAAGCAGAGCTCCTCAATGACCCTATTCAAGAGCAACCTACACAACTGGATGGGAGACCACATATTCACCTTGGGGATGGCACCTATGTCCCTTATGGACATAGGCAGTCAGTGCTGATCATAGACTTGCTCTTCGAATAACGACCATCTAACCAATGTCAATTAGGGAATATGGGTATAACATGGCTAGTCTTGTAAAGGCCCTTGGGCCATTAGCCTAGTAACCTCCTATGAACTAATGAAAAGTTGTATCTTGACTTTCTGAGTGCCTGTTCAAATTATAGCTAATGATTTCTTTGTTTTTCCCCTCTATGAATATTTTATTTGTCTGAAAACAACAGTTTTAGAGACAAATAGAGTATTTTTATTTCTGATGTCAGAGTATAATATATATATATTTTATGCATTATGTAATTTCTCCATGGGAAAAAGGAGTATCTACAACTCTGTTGTTAATTCGGTTTGTAGATATTTGCATTAGGCGTGGTGTGAAGTTATAACAACAATTCTAAAAGCCAAAACTTAAGTTGTGTATTCTTTTCACTCATGAAATGACACAAAATCCTAACACTGCAGTTCCTTATAAGATGAAATGATCAATGAATATACACTAATCAGTCTGGTGTCAAGGTATGCATAAAGTTACAAAATTCCATCTATAATGAACAATGTATATAATTTTGCTCAGTGTCATGCAAGAGGAAATCTAAGTGACAAACATTTCATGTTCTCATGTCGGTAAAACTATGCGGAACAGTGCATAATTTGCAGACTGAGTACAGAACTCTTCAGAAACAAGGAAACAAAAAACGATGAGATGGTATCTTCAGAACAGCACATAAAGGATGGTATTGTGCATTTGCGCCTTTAAGAAATAAGCCTAATTATTGCGGAAACAACTCAAACTTGCATGTGTTCTGTCCCTATGCTTCTTGAGGATGCAAAGAATCTGGATCTAAGGCTAAAGGGAGACTTTACTTATGAAATACCCAACAAATAAAGCCATGGATTCAGCAAACCACGTGATGCTACGTCCAGATTTCTTGCATGCTACAGCACCTCACGAAAATGCAATAATTAAAGAAAATGAAGAAAGCAGTAGCAAGTGTCAAGAGTATAAACATGATTTATCTCTCTAACAAAGACTAATTTTCAGTAATCTGTGCAAACATTACTCACTGAGATTAAAACTGCACTCAGTGATAACAAGAATCATTTAGCCAGCTTTGTGGCATACCTGTCCATGACTCGGGTACTACAAGAGCTGGCATGATAAAAACAGGAACGATTATGTCACTCACATTTCCATGATAGGAGGGATCATGGAAGCTGTGTTAGGAGGCATGCTGTTACACTACTGCTGCTACAGAGGTGAGATCAGGCAGCTCAGTTCAGCCATGCAGCCATATTGACAAGGATTATGAGTGACATGACACTTAGGATGCAGGGCATTGCTCCTCACAGCACACAAGAGTACTGGAACTCAATCAATCTTATACTTATTATTCAAAGAGATACAAAACACTTGGCCATGCAAAATATCTATACGTAGGAGACCTTTCTCACTAAAGAATTTGGCCTGCACATTAGTCTTTCCCCAGTACCGACCACATCACATATTTGGTTAGCTTAAAATCTTTGATCCTGGGATCACCAAAATTCTTGAAATTCCTGCCCTAGTATAAAAAGAGAAAACACTTTTCTGGCCTGCTGAGCAATCTAAAACATCTTAAGCATACATACAGTAAATTGATACAAACTGCACATGCCTTGTGATGCACATAAAAGTAACATACACAGTCACTTCAGATCTTGGGATTTCCTGGCATAAGGAAATAAATTACCTTTAGGCTAATTTTAAATTAATCATCAATACCTAGCAAACTACAATAAGGGAAATACTAAAGAAGTAAATTTAAAATATTAGCAGTAAAAGGAAGAAGTTGTCCTTTAAAGACTGTGCATCTAATAAGCCACATCACTGCTAGTATAAAATGACTGACTAGGAACCAAACAGGCAGGCATTCCTTTTCTGACACACAAAAATCTGGAAGAAAATCCCAACACATTGAGTGGAACCTGTGTACTCTCAGACAATACTAGACTAGGATTTACCTTCAAACATCTCCAACAGTGTTTGAACAAAAGATTGTTATTTGTAAGGAAGCAGTCCTCAACCTCATATTAGCAGACTCCACTGAATGGCTTTAACAACCCCTAGCAAAGGAGGAAATAGTTATTCAATTCTGTAAATTAAAACAGTTAAAAATCTACATGTACTGCAGGACTCTCAGGGGAATTTCACTGGAAATTTCTACCAGGAGCAGATTTTCCACAACTACAGGACAAGTCTAAGAACCAACCCTTTCTTTATGTCTAAGATTGTTTCAGAGTTTACTTTAAATCAGACCATTTGTCCCTCTATAATATCCGGAACCCCAAAAGAGAACACAAAGAATCTTAAACACTTTGGATGTCCATAGACAATTGAAATTTTACCTGGATGGGACTAAAGATTCTAGGAAATCAAACCAAATTTTGTTTCATTCGAAGGAAAAAAGAAAGGGCAGTCAGTACCATTTCCAGATGGTTGGTTTCTTATCTAGTCTAAGAGGAACTGATTCTGGAAGGGTATTTCAGTGCAGTGACAGTTTTAACACCCCTGAAGTAGTGTGGGGGGAGGGGACTCTCAATTCATCTTGAACTACAAAGGAAAACACTGAACAAAGGCCTGCAATTTAGTTACTTTTCTGGCTGTAGCTGGATAACTTCTAAGTATAGTGTAAAACAAAGTCTGAGCCAAACATAAATGAGGGTGATTAGAGACAGAAAAGCAGCAGTCCTTCTACAGAAGGCAAAGAAAATAACGGTGAGCTTCACAAATCCCATTACATGTCAATGGCATGGGAATTCAAAGTTACTTCCTTATGGATGGCATGAATCATACAAAGTATTATGGGAAAGAGAAAGGGTTGAGGGAGAACAGGATCACGTTGATACATCAAGCCCCATTCATAGCCATGTAGTGGAAAACAGGCTAAAATTACAAATAAAGCACTTAGAGTGGTTTTGGGGCATTAAAATAGGTCAGGAAACAAAGATAGAGTGAAAAAAGCAGTTTTTTATTTCTAGTCTGCAGTTTTCCTTTAAGGAGAAACAGGTAGAGCAGGAGGCATCTAAAGAAAAAATATAGACATGAGAAAGAGAGAGAGATCAGGTATGGTACAATATTTATCCAATGGAGAAAGCAAAGCTAGTCAATACAAACAAAGCAGCACCAAAGATATTTGAAGAGAAATACAAGCAAAGGCACCCAGATATGGAACTTCACAATATACAAAACAAGAAAACAAACAGGAAAGTAGAAAACAGGATTAGTAATGGAAAAGTTAAAGAAATAGAAAGTGAATTTATGGATTACCTGCGAAGTGAAGGGTTTAGTGTAGAAAAGCCGCACAGCATAGTAGAACAATCAATCCCCAAGTAAAGGAAAAACAGGAGGAGTGGGAAGCATCTGAAGACTTGCCACATAATGATGCTCTGAAGCTTTCAGTAGGGAACAGATACAAAAGTTCAGCTGAAATTGCAGAGCAAGGGAAGCAGCAGGAAACAGTGGCAACTCCGATGCGCACAATATTGTGGGTGATGGGCCAATGAATTCCCATATGTAGGAGAAGCAGATGACGCAAGATGCATCTGAAAAGGATATGTCACAGGTAAATGTTCTGGAACTTTGTTTAAAATGTCCATAGGAAACAGACAGCAAAAAATGCGCTCTCAGTTTAGAAGAAAATAACCCAAGGGAAGAGCTGCTTGATTTAACAGAGATGGACAGAAATATTAAGACTGATGAAAGAAAGAATACAGAAAGCAAATATGACTCAAAATGTTAGAAGTCTGACAAAACAGATGGACACAGTAATGAAGACTATCAAGAGAAATCCAGGTCATACAATAGAAGTATATGTGATATTGTACTTTGCAGCTAATTTAGTAACAGATAGTCTTACTACAAAAACATAAAGCAATAAGGGGAAGGAAATGAAGAAATAGAACACCACCATGGAAGCATTAAACAGAGAAAAATATAATGCAATTAAGACAAGAACTGTCACTGTTAGAACAATATGAAAAGAGGGAACAGATCAATAAAAATATTCACAAAGACAGTAGTAGTAAAAGCAAGGTACCAGGATCTATCATACACTATTGTAAACAATAAACTAAAGATATTGGCACAAACAGAAAAATATAAAGGTGCGTATAAACACAAAGGAAAAGTACAGAATAAGCAATTCACTGATAGCCCAAACTTTTATAGAGAACTGGGAAAAAAAGCAAAAGTAATAGAAAAACCACCAAAAAAGAAGAAATAAACACATTTTAGAGAAATATTTATGAAACCCTGTAGAACATAACAAAGATGCTAAATGGAGAGAAAACTGATATGACATGGGATGAACTAACAGCCACAGAAACTGAAACAAAATTAAGAAAAGTTCTTAAATGGAAAACCCCAGGTCCAGATGCACTACTTAATTTCTGGCTAAAAGTATTAACATCTTTGTACAAAGACTTAGTCCTGAGCAAAAATTACTTATATGTGTATCTTGAACAGACACCACAATAGTTAACAACAGTAAAAATGATACTCCTTTTTAAGAGTGAACCTGTAAGCTATCCTAAAAACTACAGACCAATAACTTGCCTATGACGATGTACAAACTACATACTAGAATTGATGCAGATAGAGTTTATAGTCATTTAGGAAAAAATTCAATCATGGCTATAGAACAAAGGGGTAACAAAGACATACGGAATAAAGGATCGTTTGTTGCTAAATAAAGCCATTATACAAAAATTTAGAAAGGGGAAGAATCTAAGTATGGCAGAGATTACAAAAAAAAAAAAAAAAAAAACACTTGACAGAATCCCACATTCATGGATAAAGGAGTGCTTGCAGACATATAAGATACATCTTACATTGATCACTTAAATTACAGTGATGGTGAAACAATGGCAAACCACTTTGCAGTTAAGCCATGACAAAGGGCAAATTATTATTCTGCGGATAAAATTTCAGAGGGAGATATTCCAGGGTGATTCTTTGTTATCAATGCTGTTTTGCCTTGCCCGTAACTCACTAAGCTGTTTACTTAACAGATTAAGACATGGTTACAATTTGGCTCCCAGAAAACAAGCTTGCTTAAAGACTTATCATCTACTTTTCATAGATGTCTTAAAACTGTATAGTTTATCACATGAGGTGAAAACACAATTGCAAATGGTTAAAATATTCTCATGATATAAGAATGTCACTTGGATTTAATGAATGTGCAAAAGCAACATTTGAAGTGGGAAAGTTGCAGTATCAAAAATCAGTCTGGAACAGGAATGCGATATAAAATAACTTGAGCAGGTGGGAGTGTATAAATATTTGAGAACTGATGAAGGATGGGCAATAAAACATGAACAAATGCAAATAAAACTCAGCAAGAAGTACTTCAAAAGCCTATAACTAATACTGTAAACAGCCTTGACATCTAGGAATAAAATCCCAGCTATAATCAAATTTGCACTTCCTGTTCTAAATTATACTTTTGTGATGACTGGCTGGCCCCAAAAAGTATCAGTTGGCCAGGAAAACAAGAAAAAAGCTTCACACTTATTATATGACATATAAAAATCAGTGTGCACCAAAATATACATTCCTCCCCCTGAAGGAGGTATGAGCCTCCTCAAAATGTATTACATGTATAGATCTGCCATCATGGGACAGCGTACATATCTGCTGACCTCATCAGATCCAAGCACAGTGAAAGTTTTAAAACATGAAGACAGGAATTCAAAGATGACCTCTCTGTTTAGTTTACCAGAAGCATCCTGGTGTCAAGCATGAATGGAAACCACTCTGGAAGTAAACAAAAATCAGACAGCAAGTGAATGTGCCAAAAAACAAAAGACAAGAATATAAGGTGAAGGATCAGATGAGAAGAAAAGAAATATGGAAAAAGCATATGTATTGCTGCAAGTCCAGAGATCTCCTGGAACAATTTCATGCTGATCAGGATTTGACAAAGAAATAGTTAATGAGAGGTGAGTTGAAACCAAAAGATGAAGGGTTAACAATGGTGGCCCAGGAAAGTGGACCAAGTACACAATGGTTTACAAAGACCATTGGACATGTGGGAGAAACAGACAAATGCAGATTATGTAAACAAGTACTGGAAGCAGTGGTATATCTTGTTGCTGGGTGTGATACACTCATGGCAGAGTGCCTGTACACTGAAAGGCAAAATAATGTTGCAAGATTGTTGCACTGGAGATTGTGGAAACACTACAATACAGAAATAGCTGAGAAGCATTGGAAACATGAACCACAAAGCATTACAGAGAATGATTAAGCGTACATTACATGGAATCGTTCATTACCAACAGTTCAAAAAACAGATGAGAAAAAAATAGATACAGTAGTCCATGAAAAAAAAGATAAAAGTAGCATTGACCATTGAAACTGCTACACCTAGTGACTACAGTGTTGTATGTATGGAGAGACATAAAATCATAAAACATCAGGATTTTCAGGCAGAAATGTGAAAGAAGGATACCCAGACAGTTCCAATAGTTGTAGAAGCAATAAGTATAATAAAGAGAATCTACAGTCATACTTAGATATGCTACCAATACATGTAATTCCATATGACATGCATAAGAATTCAATTCTGGGCACACTGTTGGTGCTGCAAAAAGCACTTCTGGCAATCATCACTGATTGAACCGGTACTAATTTCATGTACTTTAATTATATTATGACGTAGGAATGGGTTCCATTCCCGTTATGGCATTAGAAAGCCAAATGAATTGGACAAATTAAACAAGAAAGGTACCTACTGGAATACTGAGATGCACAAGATTAAGCAACATTGTTAGAAAGCGAGAAGTTACTAGCCTGGTATGAAAAACCATACAGTACAGGGGCATTTTGTTCAGTGGAAGAGCAAGCGAGAAACAAGAAAACCATGCAGACGAACATTCTACATTTTTAATAATTTCTGCAGAATCCTGTACTCCCACAGCCCATATATTTATTTGTTAGACGTCTTCGTGGTTACGATCTTCTCAATTTTGTTATAATGGTGCTGGACCGACTAACGGAGCAGCTTTCCCAGTAACCCATTGCATCTACATGTTTGCTGCACTGATACGGAAGAAGAGTGAACCCTCCCGACCTGGATTATTGTAGTATTATTTTTCCTTCCATGGCCACTCTGGATAAACTGAGGAAGAGTTATTAGCAAGACTGCACACGACTGAAGCCCCGATTTGTTGAGGTAAACGTTGCCGAGTGTATTTCTTTGTACGTAGATCAGGTGACCTGGGCAGCGAGGCGCCGTCGCTGACGTTCCAAGGGGGTGGGGGATTTTTTTCGAGCTTGTTCCTGTTCACTAATTGAGAAATACGGTCTGTGGAGGCATGCCACGGCTGGATTCCTTACTTCCAACCCGCGGATGAAAAGTCTCGGTACAGGCCGCAGTAGACCGATTACTGTGGAACGCTACCACTTTGGGGGTGGGGGTTGCTTAAAGTTCCACAGCTTTGTAATTTTCTGTGGTGGGCAGACTGTTTCGGAGACTAAAACTTAACATAAGTGTGTGGAGAGTTTCATTTGAATTGTACAAATGCCATAGACAAGTTACTTTTTTGCAATGTCTCAGTTTTGTAATGAAGGAGTAGAATGTTTTCCTTATAAACAGGTGGGTTGATGTTGAGTAAATGGATCGTAAAAGATGCTTGGTGGGCAGTGCTGCTGTAGGATGAAAATAAGCAAAATGCTAAACTGATTTTTGTCATTATTATAATGGTTTTATGTTATGTTGATAGAAACAAAATTAGAATTGGGGGTGGAAGAAAGGAAACATCGCCTCGCTTTTAGTTTGACTGTTGGATTGACAGCAAAACACTTGACAGAAAATTGTCTGGTGGCCTCGTATCAGTATAAATAAGTTAAAGCGTGTGTTATGTGTGCGGATGATGGAAGTCTTTTATGTCCCAGGGAAGAGCCTGTTGACTACTAGTTGTATGTGTAACTGGCAGGTGTTTTCACTTATGGTTTGCAGGAGCAGATGGCTGAATTATTTACATTTAACAAGAAGCACGTTTCCAAAACGCAACTGAGCCAACGTAATATGACGAGTTAAGACACCAATCGGAGCAGGAAGTGGGTCGCACTTGAACTGTGGAGTACTATTTTTGAACTTCGTGCACTTTTTATCCCAGTGATATCAGAGAAACAATACCAATATATTTGCTAGCAGTGAATAATAAGTCCGTTAGGCATGTATTGCAGTTTTAAAACCACAATGGATTTAGGGTTGCACCATTTAAAGAGTCTGTTTAAATGATTAGAGCAAATTGGTTGTGAAGATCTGCGAGATATGCATTCTTTACTTAGTAGTGTGACAAATTATTTTATTTTCGATGTTTTGCTTTTCACTCGTTTTTTGATTGTGTATTGCCATTGTGAAAAGCGAGTAAGATGCTGCTTTCGTTATCGTAAACGAACGGTCTAGTATTAATGTTTGAATATTGTGGATGTTTCTGTGTCTGGAGAATTTTCCCGGAAAGACTTTCACAGTAGGACAAATCCATGTGAATAGCAGCTGATTGGTAGTATTCTGGGCTGTTGTGACAAGAGAGGATGAGGGTGGATCAGCCGGGTGAGATGGTCTTGTCCATTCTGCTCTATTTTTTTTACTATTTTTTTAGTCCATGGTGTAGACTAGTTCCCTGTGCCTAGATTGTCCAGCACAGCCACTGAAGTGATCCCCCTGGGTAAACTTTCTGTTTCCCATCAACTCGTCAAGGTTTCTCTTTAAGAGTGTTAGCGAGGAACTCTGCCTAATGTAGATTGGAATCTTGTTCCAAAGCGTGGTACGTCTCTGGGACATGAATCTATCCCTCCAGCATGTCATATTTATTGTTGTGGTGAGGTTTAAATCCCTAGAGCGTGTGGCTCGAGGGGATATGGTTTTCTTTAGGTGGAGCATGTCCATCAATTCTGGGTTGGACATTGCCTTGTATGTCAGTAGGCGGTATGCAACCGAGTACAGCTGGAGTTTCTTCAGTCGAGCTGCATAGGGCATCAGTTTGAGGCCAGTGATCCTCTTGGTGAGGTACGTCTGTGGTCTTTCCAGCTGTTGCAAGTGTCTTATAAGGTACATCCCAAATGGGGCGTTGTACTCCATGAGTTGTGGGGCACAATGACCTCTTTTGATCTGGATGTGAACCCTTTTGTGATTAGGTGGGCCACATAAAAGGATTTTCTAACCACTTTGGCAATGTGATTATCCAAGGAGAGATTACTGTCTACTTGGGTCCCCAGATCCCTTATTATGTTCATAGGTTCATACTAGGCTATCTGCCATGAGAATACTATACCCATTAGTTTGCTGTGTCTCTGTCCAGCAGTGATACAGAGATGATTCCGATTTCTCTTGAACAGAGTCAGTGAGGGGCTCTGCCTCACATGGACTGGGATTCTGTTCCATAGTGTAGGGAGTCTCTGGGTGATGAATCTGTCCCTCCAGCACGTCCTGTTTATATCCGTGTTGAGGTTTAAGTCTCTTGCTCTCGTGGCTCTGGTGGATTTGGATTTTTTGAGGTGGAGCATGTCCATTAATTCCGGGTTGGACATGGCCTTGTATGTCAGGCATAGATCACCTCTGAGACTGAATAGAGCTGGAGTTTCTTCAGTCGGGCATCGTATGACATATGTTTGAGCCTTTATCCTTTTGGTGAGGAACTTTTGGGGTCTTTCCAACTGCTGCAGGTGTCGGGTAAGGTACATTCTTGTACTCAATCATTGGTTTGATAAGTGAAGAGTACAGGGGTACAATGACCTCTCCTGATCTGGATGTGAATCCCTTCATGATCAGGTGGGCAATGTAGAAGGTCTTCCTAACCACTTTGGCAATGTGAGTGTCAAAGAGAGGTTACTGTCAACTTGGGTCCCCAGGTCCCCCAAAGGGTATGACTATACATTTTTGGCATTTAGCTTAAGGCCATGGCTCTGGCACCAGTTATCCATTTCTATGAGACCTCTCTGGAGGATATCTGTGTCTGATGGAGAGTCTGACATGGCACCAGCAACTCTAACCCTGTGTGTTCTGTCATCTTGTGACATATGGGTTTACATCTAAGCTGGTGAGCTTTTCTATGATGCCGCTAGGTCAAGGTAAGCTGTGTGAACTGCCTTACCCTCATCAATGGCCTTAGTGACTGTTTCAAAAAGTCGACCAAGTTCAAGAGGCAGGTCCATAGCTTTGCAGACAAGGCTCAGATGCTGTGTTTTCATCTGAGATGTTTGGGAGGCTAGACTTTTGCACTGAACCTGTCTGCCAGTATGTTGGCAATGTCTGTGGGTTCAGTGATTTTTATCATTTTGGACTAATTCTGAGCATATCTGGGAGTTTCCACCCAGGTTTCTAACATGGCTTTATGATTGTCTTTTGTGTCATAAAAGGGTCTTGATTATTGCTTGATCCATACATTCCTGGTGGGGCATTTGTAAGGGTTTCAGCAGCGTGGGTTGTGGTTTCCACTGGCTCTGGGGCCTTGAAGGATACCACTCCAGTCTTAAGAAGTGTGAAGTTTGCTTTTGAGAAGTTCTTCACTGTGGTCTTTTATGTGGATCTCCATTGAGATTAATTTATGGTCTGATCTCACCAATGAGGGATATACCCGGTGTGGAGCATTTTGTCCCCATGTTTGTGATGATCAGGTTTAGTTTATTTTCTCCTCTTGTGAGAATGGTGACTAGTTGTTCCATAGCATTTGAGTTTATGAACTCAAGGAACCTTGAGTAATGTTCCCAGTCTATGTTTGGGTAGTTGAAGTCACCCAATATGATGGTGTTTGGAGAGACATTCATACTCCAGTGTCTTCAGGAAGGCTGTTTGGGTTTCCTGAGTTTGAAATTGCACCTGGATAGTCTCGTTCTCCATACTGAGGAGGGGTATTGAGCAGTATTACCCTTAGTTTTGGTTTATCATTTGAGCCTTGCCTAAAAGTCAAGCATGTCATCCCAGGCAGACAGACATTTGATCCTTAGAATGACACCAGTAATTAAGCCAATTATTAAAGCTGATCATTTTGTCTCTGTATTGTGGCATCATTCTTGGTGAGGGTAGGATCCTCTGTCTCTTTTCATGTAGTCCAGGGAGGTACATCTCAGGTCGTTCACACCGGCATGGACAATGACTGAGTCATACTTGTACTTGCTGTGGAGTGACCTGAGTGCTTGTGTTATGTGGCAGATTCTAGCGCCTGACAGGCAGCTTACTGTGATCTTTTCCTTGTTCAGTCTGGTGAGTGGGGTCACCTATAACAAGTGTGTCTGGCATTGTGTTTGGCCTTAAGGGCTGTGACTGTTTAGTCTCCGTAGTTAGGGGACTACCACCTATGTGGTAGTTTGTGGGTACTTTTTTTCCAAAGGGGATGGCTATGCACTTTTGGCATTTAACTTGAGGCCATGATTTTGACGCCAGGTATCCCTCTCAGTGAAAACCTTTTGGAGAATGTCTGTGTCAACCGGAGAGTCAGTTATAGCCCCTAGTTTGCAGTCGTCTGCGAACTTGGTCAGCCATAGTCCTCCTGTGCTAGCCTGTACCTCTGAGAAGTATATGCCAAACAGGAGGGGTCCTAGGACTGAGCCCTGGGGAATGCCACTTCTAACCAGTTTAGAGTCGGACCTAGCTCCCGCAACTCTCACCATGTGGGTTCTGTACGTGAGCCAGTTGGCAACCCATCTTGTGACGTAGGGGTTTATGTTCAGACTGGTGAGCTTGTCTATAATACCAGAATGGGGAATGGTGTCTGAGACCTTTGCGAGGTCTTGGTAGGCTTTGTGTACCACCTTTCCCTCGTCTATAGCCTTGGTAACTGTCTCAAGGAAGTCCACCAGGTTTAGGAGGCATGATCTGCCCTTAACCAAGCCGAACTGGGTAAGGTCCAGTATTTGGATGTTCCCAATGTCTCTGTTAACGAGTTCTATGATGATGCGCTCCATAGCCTTGCAGACCAAGCTAGTCGCCTTATACGACGATAGTTCCTGGGGTCTATTGTGGCTCCACCTTTGTGGAGTGGAATAACTGTTGCTGTGCGCCAATCTATGGGTACGTAGCCTGTGGAGAGGCTGAGTTTGAACAGTGTGTTTAGGTGAGGGGATAGTTCGTCTTTGAGCTCGTGTAGGACGCAGCCTGGGACACCATCCGGTCCCATTGATGCTGTGTTTTTGGCTTTGGAGAGGGCTGTTTTAACCTGAGTGGCTGATTTCAGGGGCTCTACATTCTTCTGGTATGGTTATGGGCCTTTTTGGGGGAGAGGTGGGGTGAAGTTTGCACTGAACCTGCACTGAGTGTCTTTGATTTCAGGGGCTGTACATTCTTCTGGTATGGTTATGGGCCCTTTTGGGGGAGGGAAGGGGGTGATGTTTGCACTGAACCTGCCTGCCAGGATGTTGGCGATATCGGTCGGTTCAGTGTATTTTGTGCCATTCTGCATTAACTCCGAGCAGAGCTGAGCTTTGCCACTTAGATTCTTGATATAGCTAAAGAATGCCTTGTGGTTATCTTTGGAGTCCTTGACAATTTTTCTTTCGAAGCTAGCCTTGGATGATTTTAAGAGGGTTCGTAGTTTCTTGCTGATACTGATCAGGGAGGTGTTCCCTTCTTGGGATTTTACTCTCTTCTGTACTAGTTTCCTCCTTCTATTGTGTAGCTTGTTTATGGCAGGGGTCCACCAGACTGGTTTCCTTTTCTTGGAGGAGTGAGTCTTGGTTTTGCTTGGGATAGCACGATCCATGCATTCTTGTAGGTGCCTGTAGAATGCATTAGTAAAGGATTTTGCAGCATGAACAGCATTATCCTTTAGCATGGGGGCTTTGAAACTTTCCACCTCAGTCTCAAGTAATGTGAAGTTTGCTTTTGAAAAGTTTTTCACAGTGGTTGGGGCGTAATGTGGATATCCAGAGTGATTTGTTTAAGGTCAGATCTAACCAGCAAGGGGTTGACTTCCGGTGTGGCACACCGGTCATCAGGTCCATTTTATATATATATATATATATATATATATATATATATATATATATATATATATATATATATAAAATACATACAAATGTTTCAAGCACGGGCATTAAAGCCCTTCTAGCTTGCCAATATGCCAAAACACTTGTTCCCATAATAATATGTTGTCACCTCTGGTGGGAGTGTTGACCAGTTGATCCAGGGCATTTGAGTTTATAAATTCTAGGAAATGTTGGGCAAGGGAGTTAGTACTTGAGTAGTTCTCCCAGTTAATGGTTGGGTAATTGAAATCTCCCAGTATTAGGGTGTTTGGTAGGACCTTTATGTTTCTCACTGTTTCCAGCCACGCAGAATGGGGGCCCTGGGACATGGTGGGTGATCTGTAGCAAGCTGCAATTTGAATTGGAGTTTTGCCCATTGTTAATTGCACGCAGATGATCTCTGAAGCATCGTGCTGTCCCACTAATCCCGAGGTGTGGGCATCCTTGATGAATATGGATACGCCCCCACCTTTTGTATTTCAGTCCGGGTTCTGTGGCTGAAATGTATGGTATGAGTTGTAGCCTGGTAGTGCTGGGGTGCCATCTGGAGCCTTATTTTCTCCATACTGAGGAGTGCCTCGAGTGCATGCATTTTGAGGATTAGACTTCTGGCATTGAGTAGCATTACCCTCAGTTTTTTGTTACTTGTGCTATTTATGGTGGTGGGTTTGTCTTTTGAGCCTTGCCTAAAAAGGGCACTATGGGGGTGGCAAGAGCCTTGGCCAGTATTCGAAAGCATAAGGGTGACGGGTGCAAGTCGTCTCTAGCGAAGCAGCGTGGCTTGTTGAGCATGTCATCCCAGGCGGACAGACACTGGATCCCCTTTGAATGACACCAGAAACTTAGCCAGTTGTTGAAATTGATAATTTTTTCTTTATACCGTGGTATCATTCTTGGTGAGGGCAGGATGCTACTCAGGGTCAGGTTCATACCGACATGGGCTACGTGACCAGAGAGCTCTTCCATGTCTCTGCACGTAGTTCAGGGAGGTCATTCACACCAATATGGACAATGGCAAGAGTCATATTTGTACTTGTTCTGGATTGACCTGAGTGCTTGTGTTATGTGGCAGATCTTCGCACACGACAGACAGCTAACAGTAACCTTCTCCTTGTTCAGCCTAGTGAGTGGGATGTCAGTGTGCCTGACTATAGAGTCACCTATTACTAGTGTGTTGGGTATGTTATTTTGCCTTAAGGGCTGTAATTGCAGCACACTGGTTTTGTGAAGTATGTGTTTCATGGTTTGTGTTGGGGGGTGGAGGTTGCATGGATGTCTGTTTTGAAGGTCTCTGTTCTTTGCAAATTTTTATTTAGAGCCTCTGAGTATGTATTTGTGTGTTTTTTGCTGGTGCTGGTTTAATGGGTCTATGTGAGACTGGTGGTGTGTTGCAAGTATTTCCCTTCTCCTCTTGACCGTCTGATCCAGTCTTGGGTTGAGAGAGCTTAGCCACCAGTTTGGCTGTATAATTGCATCTCTCGCATGTATTATTGTTTGGTAGTAGGAGGGAGAGGGTTGTCTGTGTATATGAGGCAGTTGTAACATGCCTCAAAATGAGAAAACACACAATGAAAGCAACTCTCTGAATGATGCTGGACACGGACACTTTTTAGTGCTTTCATCCACTTACCCTACTGTACCTTTTTATAACATTAATTAGTCTCGTACATTCATAACATCTTGATGTAAAAAACTTAAATTAAATAAAATTATCCAATTCTATTGAATAACAAGGTATTAAATACACCCTATTCCTACTTATACATTAAAAAACATTTTAAATTAATAGTTTCATTCAAACCTGGTGCTTGATCTGCACCAAGGTAAATTTGCCAAAAAGCCTCTCTGCATTCCAATTTGTTGTTATCCCCACCAAAGCATACATTGTCTACCTTATCCAAAACAAAAAATTTAAATGTCTTGAAATTGTTACAATTAACAGCATGTCTAGCTAAAGAATTCAATAAATCTTTCTTTTTAATTGCCAACTGATGTTCATATGACCTACGTTTTAAACATCTGATAGTCTAACCTATGTAATAACTAGGGCAAGACAAACAAGTTGCAATATAAACCACATACTCACTATTACATGTGAAATTGTAGTTAGCCCAAAAAGTTCTATTAATGTGACGAAGGATGAATTACTTCTAAATCTACATTGTCTACATCTCTTACACGCATAAGTGCCCATGGCTTTTTGTCCATTGTCCAAGTCACTTTTGTGCCCATAGTCAAGCATACTTTTAATGTTTACCACTTTTTTAATATGTAAATTTAATTTAATTCCTGTGTAATTTACTAAATACTTGTTCCCTAACAGAACTTTCCAGTTGTTTATAATAATGTTTTTGATGTGCCACATTTCTTTAACTATCGGCAGTGGAAAAGCACTAACATATTGTTCCACATTGTTATCATTGTGTGATAGAGAAACTAATGGACCTACTGTTGAATCCTTAAGATTTTAAAACTGGGGAAGCAACGTGAGGCCCACAGCTTGTTCTATCTGCTTTAACCATTGTTCACTGTAACGTCTAAATATGAACAGTGACCTGAGAAAAATTGAACTCATCATGGAAAGTGTTGTCGTCAGAGGTTAAACGACTTAACCTAATGATTTGTCCTTTGACTACTCCTTTCTTCATATGTGGCGGATGTAGACTGTCTTTGTGTAAATACTGATTTGGAAAAACTGACTTCCTAAAAATACTACTGGTGAACTTTTTAGTATCATAATCAAACAATAAGTGTATGTCCGAAAAATTAATGGACTCACCAAAACCACTTATTTTGAATTCCAGGAAGTCTGTTGTTTGATTTAAATGGGAAACAAAGTCAGTGAACTCATCATATTGTCCACCCCACAGAAAAAACAAGTCATCTGTATAACAATAGTATAACTTGACTTTGCTTCAAAAGGGATGGTCACCCAAAAACTTTGTTTCCTAATTTGCCATTACCATGTTTGCAAATGCTGGAGCTACCCTAGCTCCCATCGCTACTCCAGATGTTTGCTTGAACAACTGATCATTAAATCTAAAATAATTGTTGTCCAATACCTAATCCATCAGAGTAGATATGGTGTTTACCTTTGTATTATTAAAATTATTAGTGTGTCAAATATTCTCTCAGGTATTCCATTCCCACTGCCTGATCTATGGATGTATATAATGATTTTACATCCACCGTTGCAAAATATATTCGTCCTTGTGGAACTATAAACTCTTGTAAGATTTCCAGTAAATGCCAGGAATCCCTTAAATAGTGCCTGGACTTTTGCACTATTGGGTTCAAGATATAATCTAACCATAAATAAATGGTCTCCATTTTTGAGTTGCTTGCAGAAATGATGGGCCTAAATGGTGGATTCTGGCTACTACTCTGTATTTTAGGTATACTAAAGAAAGAAGCCATTTTTGGATGGTCTACCTGTAAATAGCTATAACATTCATTGTCTATTTCCTCTTGACAAAACATGTCAAATAGCATAGTATCCAACCTTAAACAGCTTTTCCTAACATCTTCCATTTCTCCTTTCTTGTAAGTGTGGGCTTTTTGTAACATAGGCACTATCAAACTAATATAATCTTTGGTATTCATGACGGCAATTTTACAACCCTTGTCAGCCCTCATTATCCTAACTTCTTGATTTTTACTCAAATACATCAAGGCCTGATGTTCGTCCTTAGTCAAGTTTACTGTCTCAGGCCTGTAATTTATTTTCCTAAAATCGGATTCACATAAATCTTGGAATACTTGTAAAGTCGCTTGTAATGGTTGGTTGAACGTACTTGGCTTTTTGGGCTTATTAAAAGTCATGTGTGTAGAATTATTATTTTCCGTGATGTTGTGCATAATATATTTTAAATTAAGCTTCCTAAGATAAAGCCTAAAATCTATGTTAACATTGGCCATGTTCATAGAACAACTAGGAATAAATGAAAAACCTTTCTTTAAAACAGATTCCATGTCTGAGGACAAAACAACATTAGACAAATTCAAAATTTCAAGTCCATAACTCTGTATTGAATTGTCCATTACCATTTAGTTCTGCTTTTCCCCCCTCTGCCCTTGTTTTGGGTCATGTTCGACCATTTCAGTGTCCGTTTGTCCCCCATTTTGTCCACTATAAAAGGACCATTGTTGTGGCTAGAATTGTTTTCAGATGATGAAACAACATGAGCATAACTACCCACACTAGTAGTGCTGTTTTCATTTCTCTCCAACTCATTCGTGGAACCAGTACTATTAAAAACAGGATTGTTGTTTTCTCCCACTGTGTTAATTGTACTGTCATTATTAGTACCATTCCCTGCTTTATTGTAGTTGTTATGTTGTTGCAGCAAATCCATTGTAGCACCATTATTTGAATGATCAGTCACCACAATCCTCTCTTTTACACCATATGCCTTGTGATTTTTATAGGCTAAAATGTCCCTCTTTCACTTGGATTGTTTCCTCGAAATAATAGAGGCTCGCTGCCTATCTGCTTTAGCCCCTATACCACTGAATAACTGGTGAAAATTTGGGAAACAAGCAAAACATTCGGTATGTGAATCAAATTCACGCATAGCTTCTTTAACTTTGATAAGTTCTTCTTTGTAGTAAGTTATCAAAATACGCATCATATTTATACCAGTTTCATTATATAGATTTAAAAGTGCATTGAACAAATTATCACCTGGAACTGCACAATTAGGGAACTTTGCAGTTCTTAAACCTTGCGGAACACATTTCCGGTTTACACATTCTTCCAAATACTTAATTTCAATGTCAAGAGTCACAAACCTGTTTGTTTTTCTAATTCATAAATGGATTTTTTTACAACTCGTTAAATCCATATTGTAAACGTCTTGTTGGTGGTTGCTTACTTCATTCAAGTCAGTCGCCCCACCAATACTGGTAAACGGGTTGTCAATTCTTTGAAAAATGTGCTCCAAAATGATGTTAACCAAAACGCCATGCTCACCAAGTCTGCCTTGGTCGCCTGAGCTTCCGCCTCCTTCAGACTGCACGCCGTTGACGGAATTATGTAATCCGTTGTTTCCTTGGCAAAACCCTTTTGGATTGTTCACAGTGACCGTCTGTGAGCTTGAATATTTCGCTAAGCCTTCTTTGACCATGCTCGTGATAATGTTAATCAAATTTTCAGAACTGTTGGTTCTACTATCAGGAACCAGATAAGTTGACAAATTCAGTAGGGTGTCCTGTGAAGCATCCTCTGCAGCCATCCAAACAGTGCTTTGAAAACCCAACATAAACGAAGAACTCTTGAAACTTGTAAAGTCACTTGAAACTTGAAAAAACACACAATGAAAGCAACTCTCTAAATGATGCTGGACACGGACACTTGTTTAGCGCTTTCATCCACTTTAATTAAGTGACCTTCCTCAAACAATTCAACTTACCCTACTATACCTTTATATAACATTAGTCACATAACATTCATGACATCATGATGTAAAAACATTTAATAAAATTATCCAATTCCTTTGAATAACAAGGTATTAAATACATCCTATTCCTACTTGTACATTAAAAAACATTTTAAACTAATAGTGTCATTCAAACCTGGTGCTTGATCTGCACCAAGGTAAATTTGCCAAAAAGCCTCTTTGCGTTCCAAGTTGTTGTTATCCCCACCAAAGCATACATTGTTATATAAAGGTATAGTAGGATAAGTTGAATTGTTTCTGAGGAAGTAAACAAGTGTCCGTGTCCAGCATCATTCAGAGAACTGCTTTCATTGTGTGTTTTTTCAAGTTTCAAGTGATTTTACAAGTTTCAAGAGTTTTTCATTGCCTCAGAATGCCCAGATTCACCAATTGAACTGGAGAGTACACCTGAAACTGCCCTTTGGACATGCCTGGATAGGTACAGTGAACTGTTTTACTGATTGACTGGTAAGGTCGAATAGAGAGCCGTGTCCTTCTCTACTGTATAGGGAGGGGTCTAGTGCTAGGGTTTATAAGTGCTTGCTATGAGTTTTGAGCAAGTGCCAGGCTGAGAAATGAATGGTTTGTGTGCTTAAGTTGAAAGTTTGTCTAGTTCCAAGGGAAAAATTGAAGAGGACACTTTGTGGAGCCGGGAATAGTTATACCCTAGCTAACCGGCGCTGCCTGGTGTGCAAAACCGGGCAAATGGGGTTTTCATAGCAGGGAAATGAAAGAGGGAGAAATTAGCCCAAAATGGCCAATAAACTACTAATTTTTGGGCTGAAACCACTCCTCCAAAGACAGATAGGCTGCTCAAAGCTCCCTTCTCTCACAGGTGAACAGAGAAACTTCCTTCTATCCAATTAAGTTTCTGTCTTTGTGGAGAGAAATGAATGCATATGCATTTTAAATGTTAACGTTGTATAACTTTTAAAATGCCGCAGTGTACGTTGTCGCCAATTTCACAAACTTCTGTTTAGCCCTTGTTACCAGAACTATTCCCATGGTTTCGGAGAAATTCACTTAGTTTACAAACTGGACAGAAAATGGTGTTTTTGCAGCAAACGTTATTGGGTTCATTGTGCATGTTTTTAAATGGTTGCTGTACCATGTACTCACTGTGTGCGTTTATGTGGATTTCTGTGCATTGTTTATACTCATTCAAGTTGTTTGCTATCTATTGTGCACATTGTTGGTTTTCCAGACGCAATATGATCACATCCATGAGAAACCGGCTGACATTTTCAACAGTAAACTCGATAGCTCTGTAAAGTGCAACATGTACTAAAAGTTTAGTATCTATCTTGTATAGATTGCCATATTATTTGTGCTCGGTAGTTGTACTACAAGTCTCAGCATGTTGTATACTCGTATTCCACTTGATTCTTTTTATTAAGAGTGGAGCTGACATAGAATCCTGGGTGCTGGTAGAGCTTCTCAAAATTAGGGACACAGCCTGGCCCTTGTGGAAAAGAAGATGAGCCTTTTAGGAAGCAAAAGATCCATCTGTTTGGGCTAAATTTACTCTGTTCCTTTGTAATCAAAGAAAGTTTTGGAGGGTGGTAAAGTTTTGTGCTCTGACACTGTTTACTTCCTTCTTCTTTAGCTATTACTAAAGATAATGAACTAACATCATGACTTTGAATCTAGATCCAAGTTTTTATTTAGCAAATAGTTAGAAACTTTTTTGTTGCTCCTTTTTTTGTCTTTATGGGAAAAGGTTTTGGTCTTTCTATTTTCTGTATGCACCTTCTTGCAGTATTGCAGTGCAGTGCTGTTGGCAGAGCTATTTCTTCTCTTCTTTTCCTGTTCTTGATAGACTACTTGAAACTGGCTGCCTCTTTGGCTGCAGCGTCCTTTCCAAATGCAATCATGGATTTTGTGTTCTAAGTGCAGATCTACTCACTATTACATGTGAAATTGTAGTTAGCCCAAAAAGTTGTATTAATGTGACGAAGGATGAATTACTTTACATTGTCTACATCTCTTACGCGCATAAGTGCCCATGCCTTTTTGTCCATTGTCCAAGTCACTTTTGTGCCCATAATCAAGCATACTTTTAATGTTTACCACTTTTTATACGTAAATTTAATTTAATTCATGTGTAAGTTACTAAATATTTGTTCCCTAACAGAACTTTTCAGTTGTTTATAATAATGTTTTTGATGTGCCACATTTCTTTAACTATCGGCAGTGGAAAAGCACTAACATATTGTTCCACATTGTTATCATTGTGTGATAGAGAAACTAATGGACCTACTGTTGAATCCTTAACATTTTAAAATGGGGGAAGCAACGTGAGGCCCACAACTTGTTCTTTCTGCTTTAACCATTGTTCACTGTAACCTCTAAATATGAACAGTGACCTGAGAAAAATTGAACTCATCATGGAAAGTGTTGTCGTCAGAGGTTAAACGACTTAACCTAATGATTTGTCCTTTGACTACTCCTTTCTTCATATGTGGCGGATGTAGACTGTCTGTGTAAATACTGATTTGCAAAAACTGACTTCCTAAAAATACTACTGGTGATCTTTTTAGTATCGTAATCAAACAATAAGTGTATGTCCGAAAAATTAATGGACTCACCAAAACCACTTATTTTGAATTCCAGGAAGTCTGTTTGATTTAAATGGGAAACAAAGTCAGTGAACTCGTCATATTGTCCACCCCACAGAAAAAACAAGTCATCTGTATAACAATAGTATAACTTGACTTTGCTTAAAAAGGGATGGTCACTCAAAAACTTTGTTTCCCAATTTGCCATTACCATGTTTGCAAATGCTGGAGCTACCCTAGCTCCCATTGCTACTCCAGATGTTTGTTTGAACAACTGATCATTAAATCTAAAATAATTGTTGTCCATTACCTAATCCATCAGAGTAGATATGGTGTTTACCTTTGTACTATTAAAATTAGTAGTGTGTGTCAAATATTCTCTCAGGTATTCCATTCCCACTGCCTGATCTATGGATGTATATAATGATTTTACATCCACCGTCACAAAATATATTCGTCCTTGTGGGACTATAAACTCTTGTAAGATTTCCAGTAAATGCCAGGAATCCCTTAAATAGTGCCTGGACTTTTGCACTATTGGGTTCAAGATATAATCTAACCATAAATAAATGGTCTCCATTTTTGAGTTGCTTGCAGAAATGATGGGCCTAAATGGTGGATTCTGGCTACTACTCTGTATTTTAGGTATACTAAAGAAAGAAGCCATTTTTGGATGGTCTACCTGTAAATAGCTATAACATTCATTGTCTATTTCCTCTTGTCAAAACATGTCAAATAGTGTAGTATCCAACCTTAAACAGCTTTTCCTAACATCTTCCATTTCTCCATTCTTGTAAGTGTGGGCTTTTTGTAACATAGGCACTATCAAACTAATGTAATCTTTGGTATTCATGACTGCAATTTTACAACCCTTGTCAGCCCTCATTATCCTAACTTCTTGATTTTTACTCAAATACATCAAGGCCTGATGTTCGTCCTTAGTCAAGTTTACTGTCTCAGGCCTGTAATTTATTTTCCTAAAATCTTGGAATACTTGTAAAGTCGCTTGTAATGGTTGGTTGAACATATTTGGCTTTTTGGGCTTATTAAAAGTCATGTGTGTAGAATTATCATTTTCCATGATGTTATGCATAATATATTTTAAATTAAGCTTCCTAAGATAAAGCCTAAAATCTATGTTAACATTGGCCATGTTAATAGAACAACTAGGAATAAATGAAAAAACTTTCTTTAAAACAGATTCCATGTCTGAGGACAAAACAACATTAGACAAATTCAAAATTTCAAGTCCATAACTCTGTATTGAATTGTCCATTACCATTTAGTTCTGCTTTTCCCCCTCTGCCCTTGTTTTGGGTCATGTTCGACCATTTCAGTGTCCGTTTGTTCCCCATTTTGTCCACTATAAAAGGACTGTTGTTGTGGCTAGAATTGTTTTCAGATGATGAAACAACATGAGCATAACTACCCACACTAGTAGTGCTGTTTTCATTTCTGTCCAACTCATTCGTGGAACCAGTACTATTAAAAACAGGATTGTTGTTTTCTCCCACTGTGTTAATTGTACTGTCATTATTAGTACCATTCCCTGCTTTATTGTTGTTATGTTGTTGCACCAAATCCATTGTAGCACCATTATTTGAATTATCAGTCACCACAATCCTCTCTTTTACACCATATGCCTTGTGATTTTTATAGGCTAAAATGTCCCTCTTTCACTTGGATTGTTTCCTCGAAATAATAGAGGCTCGCTGCCTATCTGCTTTAGCCCCTATACCACTGAATAACTGGTTAAAATTTGGGAAACGAGCAAAACATTCGGTACGTGAATCAAATTCACGCATAGCTTTAACTTTGATAAGTTCTTCTTTGTAGTAAGTTATCAAAATACGCATCATATTTATACCAGTTTCATTATATAGATTTAAAAGTGCATTGAACAAATTATCACCTGGAACTGCGCAATTAGGGAACTTTGCAGTTCTTAAACCTTGCGGAACACATTTCCGGTTTACCCATTCTTCCAAATACTTAATTTCAATGTCAAGAGTCACAAACCTGTTTGTTTTTCTAATTCATAAATGGATTTTTTACAACTAGTTAAATCCATATTGTAAATGTCTTGTTGGTGGTTGCTTACTTCGTTCAAGTCAGTCGCTTCACCAATACTGGTAAACGGGTTGTCAATTCTTTGAAAAATGTGCTCCAAAATGATGTTAACACCATGCTCACCAAGTCTGCCTTGGTCGCCTGAGCTTCCGCCTCCTTCAGACTGCAGACGGAATTATGTAATCCATTGTTTCCTTGGCAAAACCCTTTTGGATTGTTCACAGTGACCGTCTGTGAGCTTGAATATTTCGCTAAGCCTTCTTTGACCACGCTCGTGATAATGTTAATCAAATTTTCAGAACTGTTGGTTCTATTATCAGGAACCAGATAAGTTGACAAATTCAGTAGGGTGTCCTGTGAAGCATCCTCTGCAGCCATCCAAACAGTGCTTTGAAAACCCAACACAAACGAAAAACTCTTGAAACTTGTAAAATCACTTGAAACCTGAAAAAACACACAATGAAAGCAACTCTCTAAATAATGCTGGACACGGACACTTGTTTAGCGCTTTCATCCACTTTAATTAAGTGAGCTTCCTCAGAAACAATTCAACTTACCCTACTATACCTTTATATAACATTAGTCACATAACATTCATGACATCATGATGTAAAAAAATTAAATAAAATTATCCAATTCCTTTGAATAACAAGGTATTAAATACAGCCTATTCCTACTTGTACATTAAAAAACATTTTAAACTAATAGTGTCATTCAAACCTGGTGGTTGATCTGCACCAAGGTAAATTTGCCAAAAAGCCTCTTTGTGTTCCAAGTTGTTGTTATCCCCACCAAAGCATACATTGTTATATAAAGGTATAGTAGGATAAGTTGAATTGTTTCTGAGGAAGTCCACGTAATTAAAGTGGATGAAAGTGCTAAACAAGTGTCCGTGTCCAGCATCATTCAGAGAATTGCTTTCATTGTGTGTTTTTTCAAGTTTCAGGTGATTTTACAAGTTTCAAGAGTTTTTCATTGCCTCAGAATGCCCAGATTCACCAATTGAACTGGAGAATACACCTGAAACTGCCCTTTGGACATGCCTGGATAGGTACAGTGAACTGTTTTACTGATTGACTGGTAAGGTCGAATAGAGAGCCTTGTCCCTCTCTACTGTATAGGGAGGGGACTAGTGCTAGGGTTTATAAGTGCTTGCTATGAGTTTTGAGCAAGTGCCAGGCTGAGAAATGAATGGTTTGTGTGCTTAAGTTGAAAGTTTGTCTAGTTCCAAGGGAAAAATTGAAGAGGAGACTTTGTTGAGCCGGGAATAGTTATACCCTAGCTGCCTGGTGTGCAAAACCGGGCAAATGGGGTTTTCATAGCAGGGAAATGAAAGAGAGAGAAATTAGCCCAAAATGGCCAATAAACTACTAATCTTTGGGCTGAAACCACTCCTCCAAGGACAGATAGGCTGCTCAAAGCTCCCTTCTCTCACAGGTGAACAGAGAAACTTCCTTCTATCCAATTAAGTTTCTGTCTTTGTGGAGAGAAATGAATGCATATGCATTTTAAATGTTAACGTTCTATAACTTTTAAAATGCCGCAGTGTACGTTGTCGCCAATTTCACAAACGTCTGTTTAGCCCTTGTTACCAGAACTATTCCCGTGGTTTCGGAAAAATTCACTTAGTTTACAAACTGGACAGAAAATGTTGTTTTTGCAGCAAACGTTATTGGGTTCATTGTGCATGTTTTTAAATGGTTGCTGTACCATGTACTCACTGTGTGCATTTATGTGGATTTCTGTGCATTGTTTATACTCATTCAAGTTGTTTGCTATCTATTGTGCACATTGTTGGTTTTCCAGACGCAATATGATCGCATCCATGAGAAACCGGCTGACATTGTCAACAGTAAACTCGATAGCTCTGTAAAGTGCAACATGTACTAAAAGTTTAGTATCTATCTTGTATAGATTGCCATATTATTTGTGCTCGGTAGTTGTACTACAAGTCTCAGCATGTTGTATACTCGTATTCCACTTGATTATCTTTTTATTAAGAGTGGAGCTGACATAGAATCCTGGGTGCTGGTAGAGCTTCTCAAAATTAGGGAGACAGCCTGGCCCTTGTGGAAAAACACCTGATAATACATTTTTAGGATGGCCTTTAATTTCCTTAAGAAGATGAGCCTTTTAGGGAGCAAAAGATCCATCTGTTTGGGCTAAATTTACTCAGTTCCTTTGTAATCAAAGAATGTTTTGGAGGGTGGTAAAGTTTTGTGCTCTGACACTGTTTACTTCCTTCTTCTTTAGCTATTACTAAAGATAATGAACTTGCATCATGACTTTGAATTTAGATCCAAGTTTTTATTTAGCAAATATTTAGAAACTTTTTTGTTACTCCTTTTTTTGTCTTTATGGGAAAAGGTTTTAGTTTTTCTATTTTCTGTATGCACCTTCTTGCAGTATTGCAGTGCAGTGCTGTTGGCAGAGCTATTTCTTCTCTTCTTTTCCTGTTCTTGATAGACTACTTGAAACTGGCTGCCTCTTTGGCTGCAGCGTCCTTTCCAAATGCAATCATGGATTTTGTGTTCTAAGTGCAGCAATCTGTTTCTTCTCCCTAACTGACTGATGTAATTGCTGTGGATGATGTTTTGGTCACTGGTGCCCCTTTTTGAATTTACATAAGTTTTTTTATTCTGGTCAGTCAGTTTTTTTTTAACTTTGTAGTTATTTCAGTTAGAAGGGTTTCTGAACTCAGTAAGTTATTCACATTGTGAAATGGAACAGAGGCTTAAGTGCTGGTAGCCAACTTGCCACACAGTGCACATGTGTGAGTCAGACGTCATGGTGCAGAGGTGAGAGAGGGTGACTTCTGCCTCTCTGTATCAATGAGGTAGGTTGGTGTTCATTGGTACAAGGCTGCTGCCTCCAAGGACACCAATTTAACATCCCTGAATAGGGTAGTGGGATACATTGGGTGGCAGTGTACCTGTGCTTGATCCACTGTTTAATATTACAGGTACGAGTACCTGAGATTGGGTTCCTTGGTAAATATATTGCCCCATGCAGTCAGCTGTGGTGGGGAACGAAATACAAGAGTTTGTACATACAGTGTAAAATGTATTTACAAAAAGAGTTAGTAGGACAACATATAACTGAGAAGAAGTTGTAAAATGGTCTTTAACTACAATGCGGGGCTCCTAAGGTCCTCATCTTTTTTGCTGCACATTAGTGGGCATCACTGAAAGCAGTGCAGTCTGCCAACGTTTTGTGAGGTAAACAGTTACGCTAGCTCCCAACCCTTTATGCATCAGTTCAGTACTTCAAATTAAGCGTCATCCATGTTTAAAGTAAAGGGCGGAGCTGTGAACTGCTGAGTGTTTCTGCTATTCTCATCCTTCTCGAACTCCAGCCATTGGCTTCCTTTTAGATTTATAGTTTGGTGGTGTTTTTTTAAGCTGATAGGAAGATACTAGGCTGTGATGGCCTTAGTATCATTGTAAGCTTAGCCAAGTTCTCCCTTATTTCCACAGTCTGCACCTATTTCCCCTGTCCAAGAAGGACACGAGTGGAACCTCCCATGGTGAATTAAATGGTCACCCATTCAGTCGTCCAGATTGCTTTTGAAGCGGGCCAATGAGGTTCTCTGTTTTGACTGGGAGTCTGTTCCAAAGGTGTGGTAACCTGTGGGAGACAGATCTGTCCCTCCAGCAGGTTCTATTAATATCACATACCAGGTTAAGGTCGAGTGACCCATGTACCGTTTGGCTTGCGGATATGCAACATTTCCAGTAAAGCAGGGTCAAAGATTGCTTTATATGCAAGGCAGAGAGAGGCTGTGAGTAGTCTGTATGAAACAGAATAAAGTGGCAGTGATTTCAGACAATCCACATCGGACAGATGCTGAAGACCTTGAATTGTCCTTGTGAGGAACCTTTGTGGTCTCCCCAGTTGCTGCAAGTGCATGGAAAGCTACATGCCAAAAGGAGCATTGCATTCAATTATTGGCCTCATGGGGGAAGAGTACACAGACCCCTCACCTCCTACCACCCAACACTACAACCTGTGAGAGATGCACTTATATAGCCAAACTGGAAGCAAAGCTCCCTTCACCCAAGACTGGACTAGAAGGTAAAGACTTGCACCACACCACACTCATCACATAGTCCCTCAAAACATACACCACCAAAGCACAAACATAGAAACACAAAACACACACCTACATTCGTGGAGGCTCTCAATAAAAATCTACCCAAGCAACAGGGACCTCCAAAGCAGAAACGCAAGCAGCCTCCACCCCCCCCCAACACAACCCAAATGACACATAGCTCACAAACTCAGTGTGCCACTCAACCACAGC
This sequence comes from Protopterus annectens, assembly GCF_019279795.1. Taxonomy (NCBI): domain Eukaryota; kingdom Metazoa; phylum Chordata; order Ceratodontiformes; family Protopteridae; genus Protopterus; species Protopterus annectens. The sequence continues at coordinate 467,028,494 of NC_056741.1, forward strand.
CCATAAGGCATAACAACATACCCAACACTCTAGTCATAGGTGACTCTATAGTCAGGCAAACTGAAGTTCCACTCACCTGGCTAAACAAGGAGAAAGTTTCTGTCAACTGCCTGTCGGGTGCCAGAATCCGCCACATAACGCACGCATTCAGGTCACTCCACAACAAGTACAAATATGACTCTGTCATTGTCCATGTTGGTGTGAATGATCTGAGATGTACCTCCCTGGACTACATAGAAACATGGAGGAACTGTCCTATCTTGTAGCCTAGGCAGGTATGACCCTAGCACTGAGTAGCATCCTGGCATCACCCAGAATGACACCACAGTACAAAGACAAAATGATTGACAATTGGCTAAGCTTCTGGTGTCATTCTAAGGGGATCCAGTATCTGTCGGCCTGGGATGACATGATCGACAAACCACGATGCTTTGCCAGAGATGGCCTGCACCTGTCGCTCTTGGGATTCCAGATACTGGCTAAAGCTCTTGCCACCCCTATAGTGCCTTTTTTAGGCAAGGTTCAAATGGCAAATTCACCACCGTTACAGGTACAAGCAAGCAAAATATGAGGGTAATGCTATTTTATGCTAGAAGTCTAAACCTCAAAATGCACTCACTCGAGGCACTCCTTAAAATGGAGAACATCGACATCTGTGCAGTGACAGAGACCTGGTTCAAGGCTCCAGAGAGCACCCCTTCATTACCAGGCTATAATTCATACCACACCTTTTGGCCACCTAACCTGGACCGAAACACTAAAGGCAGAGGCGTGTCCATATTCATTAAGGATATCCACACCTCCAGGCTAGTTGCTCAGCATAATACATCCGAGATTATCCAAGTGCAACTAACTTTGAACAAGACAGCAATCCACTAATGCTAGTTACAGATCCCCCACCACGCCCCAGGATACCCACTCCTCATTTCTTGATACAGTGGAAAATATTAGGGTACAACCTAGCACCCTAATAATGGGCTATTTCAACTACCCCACCATTAACTGGGAAAATGTACCAACTCTTGTGCTCAACGTTTTCTGGAATTCATAAATTCCAGAGCCTTGGATCAATTTATCCACACCCCCACCAGGGGCAGCAATATCCTAGACTTGGTCATTACCAACATGGGCAACCGGTGTTCCACACCAGAGGTCAGTTCCTCGGTGAGATCCAACTACAAGCTAATCACCCTAGACATCCACATCCCACCCCCATTAGGGAAACCACCGTAAAAAAATTCTCCAAAGCCAACTTCACGCAAGTGGCAAACTTCACAACACCCGTGCTGACGGACAGTAGAGGTACAGCTGTTGAATCCTATACAGATGCACTTTATAAGCACTTACACAAGTGCATGGATCGTGCAATCCATAAGAGAACCAAGATGCTATTCTCCTAAAAAAAAAAGGCAACCTGGTGGTCCCCTGCCATAAACTCTACAACAGAAGAAAGAAACTGTTGCAAAAAAGTGTAAAATCCCATGATTGGAGGAACTCCCTGGTCAGCCTCAGTAAGAAGCTGAGATCCCTCATAAAATCTTCCAAAGCTACTTACAAAAACAAAATCGCCACTGATTCTAAAGACAACCACAAAGCATTCTGTAGCTATGTCAAGAATCTCAATGGCAACACTCAGATCTGCTCTGAGTTACAGCACAATGGCACTAAATATAGAGAACCAACTGATATTGCCAACATCCTGGCAAATAGTTTCAGTGCTAACTTTACCCCTCTCTCACCCCCTAAAGGGCCCATCTCTATACTGGAAGAATGCAAAGTTCCTGTAATCATGGCTGCACAGGTAAAAACCACACTCTCCAAAGCCAAGAACACAGCATCCATGGGACATGACAACATCCCAGGCTGAGTTCTACATGAACTACAGAACGAACTGGCACCCCACCCAAGTACCATGTTCAGTCATATCCGCACCTCAAGCTTTGTGCCCACTGAATGGCGCACAGCAAAGATTATCCCACTCCACAAAGGGGGAGCCACCACGGACCCTGGGAACTACCGCCCCATTAGCCTGATGAGGCTGGTCTGCAAGGCTATGGAATGTATCATCATGGAACTTATAAACAATGACATTGGTAATCTCCAAACTCTGGACC